>NC_140991.1:16898120-17202327 GCF_052327205.1 Somniosus microcephalus
GGTGCGAGTGCGAGAGCGAGAGGGGGGTGCGAGAGCGAGAGGGGGTGCGAGAGCGAGAGGGGGTGGCGAGAGCGAGAGGGGGTGCGAGAGCGAGGAGAGAGGGGGGTGCGAGAGCGAGAGAGAGGGTGCGAGAGAGAGGGTGTTAGGGAGGGGGTGTGGTGAGGGAGCGAGGGGGGGGCGGAGGGAGCAAGAGGGGGCGAGCGAGAGAGAGAGAGGGGCGAGGCGAGGAGAGAGAGGGGTGAGTGAGCGAGAGGGGGGCGGGCTGAGCGAGAGAGGGGCGGGCGAGCGAGAGAGGGGCGAGCGAGAGGGGGCGGGGGCGGGGGCGAGAGAGGGGCGGGCGAGCGATGAGAGGGGGCGGGCGAGAGAGAGGGGCGGGCGAGAGAGAGGGGCGAGCGAGAGAGGGGGGCGAGGAGAGAGAGAGGGGCGAGCGAGAGAGAGAGAGAGGGGCGAGCGAGAGAGAGAGAGGGGCGAGCGAGAGAGAGGGGCGAGCGAGAGAGCGAGAGGGGCGGAGAGAGAGGGGCGAGCGAGCGAGAGAGAGAGGGGCGGGCGAGAGGGGGCGAGCGAGAGAGGGGCGGGCGAGCGAGAGAGGGGCGGCGAGCGAGAGAGGGGCGGGCTGAGAGGGGGGGCGAGGAGAGAGAGAGGGGGCGAGCGAGAGAGAGAGAGGGCGAGCGAGAGAGAGAGAGGGGAGCGAGCGAGAGAGAGAGGGGCGGGCGAGAGGGGCGAGCGAGAGAGGGGCGGGCGAGCGAGAGAGGTGCGGGCGAGAGAGAGGGGCGGGCGAGAGAGAGAGAGGGGCGAGCGAGAGAGAGAGAGGGGCGAGCGAGAGAGAGAGAGGGGCGAGCGAGAGAGAGAGGGGCGAGAGAGAGAGAGGGGCGGGCGAGAGAGAGAGAGGGGGCGAGCGAGAGAGAGAGAGGGGAGAGAGAGAGAGGGGCGAGAGAGAGAGAGAGAGGGGCGAGAGAGAGAGAGGGGCGAGCGAGAGAGAGAGAGGGGGCGAGCGAGGGGGAGGGGCGAGAGTGAGGGGGAGGGGGCGAGCGAGAGGGAGGGGCGAGCGAGAGAGGGAGGGGCGAGCGAGAGAGGAGGGGCGAGCGAGAGAGAGAGGGGCGAGCAAGAGAGAGAGAGGGGCGAGCGCGAGATAGAGAGAGAGGGGCGAGCGCGCGAGAGAGAGAGGGGCGAGCGAGAGAGAGAGGGGCGAGCGAGAGAGAGAGGGGGCGAGCGAGAGAGAGAGAAGGGCGGAGCGAGAGAGAGGGGCGAGCGAGAGAGAGGGCGAGCGAGAGAGAGAGAGAGGGGCGAGCGAGAGAGAGAGAGAGGGGCGAGCGAGAGAGAGAGAGGGGCGAGCGAGAGAGAGAGAGAGAGGGGCGAGTGAGAGAGGGGGGAGGGGCGAGCGCGAGAGAGCGAGAGAGAGAGAGAGGGGCGAGCGAGAGAGAGAGAGAGGGGATCGAGAGAGAGAGGGCGTAGAGCGAGAGAGAGTTGAGCGAGAGAGAGGGCGCGAGTCGAGAGAGAGAGAGAGAGAGAGAGGGGTGCGAGCGAGGAGAGAGGAGAGAGAGAGGAGGGTGTGAGCTGAGAGAGAGAGAGAGAGAGAGAGCGAGAGGGGGCGAGCGCGAGAGAGAGGGTGCGAGCGACGAGAGAGAGAGAGGGGCGAGCGCGAGAGAGGGGCGAGCGCGAGATAGAGAGGGGGGCGCGATGCGCGAGAGGGGGTCGAGCGCGAGAGAGAGGGGCGAGCGCGAGAGAGAGAGGGGCGAGCGCGAGAGAGGGGCGAGCGCGAGAGAGGGGGCGAGCGCGAGAGAGGGGCGAGTGAGAGGGGCGAGCGAGAGAGAGAGGGGGCGAGCGCGAGTGAGAGGGGCGAGCGCGAGAGAGGGGCGAGCGCGAGAGAGGGTGCGAGCGCGAGAGAGGGTGCGAGCGCGAGAGAGGGGCGAGCGCGAGAGAGAGGGGCGAGCGCGAGAGAGAGGGGCGAGCGCGAGAGAGAGAGAGGGGGCGAGCGCGAGAGAGAGAGAGGGGCGAGCGCGAGAGAGAGAGGGGCGAGCGCGAGAGAGAGAGGGGCGAGCGCGAGTGAGAGGGGCGAGCGAGCGAGAGAGGGAGCGAGAGAGAGAGGAGGGAGGGCGAGCGAGAGAGAGGGAGGGGCGCGAGCGAGAGAGAGAGGGGGCGAGCGAGCGAGAGAGGGTCGAGCGAGCGAGAGAGGGGCGAGCGAGAGAGGGGCGAGAGAGAGGAGAGTGAGAGGGGGGGTGAGCGAGGAGAGTGAGAGGGGGGTGAGCGAGAGAGTGACCCGGGGGTGGGGGGCGCGGGGGCGATCCATGTGTTGGCCGGCTACGGATTGAGATTTTTGTTTTTGGAGTTGCAGAGATGGGGGACGGCGACAGGATGGGGGCGAAGAGCAGGCGGATCCTGGTGACTGGGGGCTCGGGGCTGGTCGGCCGTGCCATTGAGCAGGTGGTGAAGGCGGGCGAGGGGCAGGCGGACGAGGATTGGTGTTTCCTGTCCTCAAAAGATGCTGATTTAACGTGAGTCCCAGTCGTGGCGCTGAGCGGGCTCGCCCTTGGCAATCGGCATCTGTAAATAAAATAAATCTTTCTTCATTGGGCCGATTAGGTCGATTAGGCTTATATTCGCTGGAGTTTAGAAGAATGAGAGGGGATCTCATTGAAACTTATAAAATTCTAACAGGACTGGACAGACTAGATGCAGGAAGGATGTTTCTGATGGTCGGGGAGTCCAGAACCAGGGGTCACAGTCTAAGGGTAAGGGGTAAGCCATTTAGGACTGAGATGAGGAGGAATTTCTTCACCCAGAGAGTGGTGAACCTGTGGAATTCTCTACCACAGAGGCAGTTGAGGCCAGTTCATTAATATATTCAAGAAAGAGTTGGATATATTTCTTAAGGCTAAAGGGGATCAAGGGATATGAGGAGAAAGCAGGGACAGGGTACTGAATTTGGATGATCAGCCAGATCATATTGAATGGCGGAGCAGGCTCGAGGGGCCGAATGGCCTACTCCTGCTCCTATCTTCTATGTTTCTATCCTGTTCCTCACCTCTCCTGACGACGGGTCCCGGCAGTGCCTCCCCCCACCCATGGACGAACCTCGACAGTGTTTACATCGCAATATTCCACCCTGGGGTGTGCTGGGCCAACATCTGCGCCCACTTCCCAGCAGGAGCAGGAATTCCGGCTGGTTTTGTCTCCCCGCCCCCCCCCTCTTTTACCCCCTCCCCATTCCCTAACCCAGGGGTGCTGAGGCCAGTTGCTGAGCCCCCGATGATGGTTTTGAAATGCGGTTTCTCGTAACACGGTCACTGCATTCATCGCCCATCACTAGCTGCCCTGAGGTGGCGGTGGTCCGCCTTCAACACAGCGGCTCACTGGGCCACTTCAGAGGGCAGTTGAGAGTCAACCATGTTGGTGTTGGAATGGAGTCACATATAGGCCCAGACCGGCAGGTTCCTTCCCTAAAGGACATTAGTGAATCCAACAGCTTCACGGTCACGTTTACTGATGCTGGCTTTTTATTTCCAGATTGTTTTAAAAACTGAATTCAGATTCTCAAACTCGTGTTCTCTGGATTATTAGTTCAGTAACATAGCCACTGCACTCGAATACCCATCGCCCAAACTATGAGAAAAGGGAAGGAGACCGTATGAATGGGCTTGAGGTGATCCGAGGTGTATCTGGAGAGAGAAGAAGCTGTGGGGTTGCGATCTATCGGAGCGGACCCAGTTTTTCAAAGAGTTGTTTTCTGACATTGAAGACCCCCTCCCCTGTTAGAGGCGGGGTGGGGAGAGGGATGTTTGGTGGGCACAGTGCCACAGCATGATCTGCTCTCCTGTGCAGTGCTGAGCGAGCGCTGCACTGTCAGAGATGCCTTCTTTCAGATAAGACGTTTAAACCGAGGCCCCGTCTGCTCTCTCAGGTGGATGTAAAAGATCCCATTGCACTACTTCGAAGAAGAGCAGGGGAGTTCTCCCCGGTGTCCTGGCCAATATTTATCCCTCAACCAACATCACTAAAAAACATTATCTGTCATTATCACATTGCTGTTTGTGGGAGCTTGCTGTGCGCAAATTGGCTGCCGCATTTCCTACATTACAACAGTGACTACACTCCAAAAGTACTTCATTGGCTGTAAAGCGCTTTGGGACGCCCTGAGGTGATGAAAGGCGCTACAGAAATGCAAGATATTTTGTTTCTTCCTCTCCGTGCAGGAATGCTGCAGAAACCAGGGCCTTGTTCGACAGATACCAACCCACACACGTCATTCACCTGGCAGCCATGGTGGGCGGCCTCTTCCGCAACATGAAGTACAACCTGGATTTCTGGGTGAGCGGCGGCGTGTTAAATATCTCCATCACTGCGTATGACCGAACGTTGGGAGGAGGGCGGGGGATAACCAGCGGTCCCTCTGTGGCCCCGCCTGTGGAAATGCACTGCTTTCGGCCTTGCCTGGAGCATTGGGTCCAATTCTGGGCACCGCACTTTAGGAAGGATGTCAAGGCTTCGGAGAGGGTGCAGAGGAGATTTACTAGAACGGCACCAGGGATGAGGGACATCAGTTACGTGGATAGACTGGAGAAGCTGGGGTTGTTCTCCTTGGAGCAGAGAAGGCGAAGAGGAGATTTGATAGAGGTGTTCAAAATCATGAAGGGTTTGGATCAAGTGAATAAAGCGAAACTGTTTCCAGTGGCTGAAGGGCCGATAATGAGAGGACACAGATTAAAGGTGATTGGCAAAAGAAGCAACAATATCTTGTATTGATATAGCGCCTTTAACGTAGTAAAACGTCCCAAGGCGCTTCACAGGAGTATTATAAGACGAAAATATTTGACACCGATCTACATAGGGATAAATTAGGGCAGGTGACCAAAATCTTGGTCAAAGAGGTAGGTTTTAAGGAGCGTCTTAAAGGAGGAAAGAGAGGCGGAGAGGTTTAGGCAGGAAATTCCAGAGCTTAGGGCCCAGGCAACAGAAGGCATAGCCGCCAATGGTTGAGCGATTATAATCAGGGATGGTCAAGAGGCCAGAATTAGAGGAGCGCAGATATCTCGGAGGCAGGGGTTGGGCGGGGGTGGCGGTGGTGGTTGTGGGGCTGGAGGAGATTACAGAGATAGGGAGGGGGCGAGGCCATGGAGGGATTTGAAAACAAGGATGAGAATTTTGAAATCGAGGTGCTGCTTAACTGGGAGCCAATGTAGGTCAGCGAGCACAGGGGTGATGGGTGAACGGGACTTGGTGCGAGTTAGGACACGGGCAGCCGAGTTTTGGATGACCTCAGGTTTACGTAGGGTAGAATGTGGGAGGCCAGCCAGGAGTGTGTTGGAATAGTCAAGTCTAGAGGTAACAAAGGCATGGATGAGGGTTTCAGCAGCGGATGAGCTGAGGCAGGGGCGGAGACGGGCAATGTTAGAGGTGGAAATAGGCGGTCTTTGTCATGCTGCGGATATGTGGTCGGAAGCTCATTTCAGGGTCAAATATGAGACCAAGGTTGCGAACAGTGTGGTTCAGCCTCAGACAGACGTTAGGGAGAGGGATGGAGTCGGTGGCTAGGGAACGGAGTTTGTGGCGGGGACCGAAAACAATGGCTTCGGTCTTCCCAATATTTAAGCAGAGGCGACATGAGGGAAACTTGTTTACACAACGAGTGGTTAGGATTTGGAATGCTCTGCCTGCGGTGGAAACAGATTCAATAGTAGCCTTCAAAAGGGAATTGGATAAATACTTGAAGAAAAAATTGCAGGATATGGGGAAAGAGCGGGGGGAGTGGGACTAACTGGATTGCTCTTCGAAAGAGCCGGCGCAGACTCGATGGGCCGAATGGCCTCCTTCTGTGCTGTATTATTCTGATTTGTTGAGCCACACTGATCGGGACATCAAGGGTCGAATTCCCGGTCTGTGCAGCAGTTGGGAACGTTGCGTTGGACTCGGGGGGCGGGGGTGGGTGTGGATGGTGGGGGAGGGTTCCTGCAGTACAGCTCAAGCTCCACAGTGGCAAATGTAAGTAAACCACGGCCTGTGGGAGTGGATTTATCAGCCTTCTCCCCTTAGCTGTGACTGGGCCTGTTTCCCAGTCGCTCCGCGAGTTTCAGCAGTAATGGCGGACCAGCAGTGCCGGTGGAAGCCCAGTCCAACAGGAGGCGGTGGGATTTGGTGAGGGGGAGACGGTTGGGTAGATTCTGATTATCGGCTGATGATTTTAGTATTTTGTTTTAACAGAGAAAGAACGTGCACATTAACGACAATGTCCTGCACTCGGCCTACGAGCACGGGGTCACGAAGGTCATCTCCTGTCTCTCCACCTGCATCTTCCCGGACAAGACCACCTACCCCATTGACGAAACCATGGTGAGCCCCCTCCTCTCTCCCCCTCCCAAAAGAACCAGAGGGGAGATGAGAATTTTATTTTTACGCAGCGAGTTGTTATGATCTGGAATGCACTGCCTGAAAGGGCGGTGGAAGCAGATTCAATAGTAACTTTCAAAAGAGAATTGGGTAAATACTTGAAAGAAAACATTTTCAGGGCTGTGGGGAAAGAGCAGGGGGGGAGTGGGACTAATTGGACAGCTCTTTCAGCGAGCCGGCACAGGCAGGACGGGCCTAATGGCCTCCTGTGCTGTACCAATCTATTCTCTAATTCTATCCTGTCTCACGGCCGGTCACCGGGCTGTGTTCAGATTCTAGCCAGCAGTAAGTTGTACTGCAGTCAGAAACTAGCTGTCATACGGTTACAGAAAGACCCAATCCTGCTCCCGAGTCATCCAGGATTTGTAATTGAAGTAAATTTAATGTAAAAAAAAAACCCTCTCTCTCCCTCCTAGATCCACAATGGACCCCCGCACAGTTCAAACTTCGGATATTCCTATGCAAAGCGAATGATTGACATTCAGAACCGGTAAGCATCCGTTCTGTTTAATGTTCTCCATTTCCTTCTTTCTGTCTCTTTTTTGTCTCTGCCCCCCTCGCCCCCGGTCACTGCCCCCCTCGCCCCCGGTCACTGCCCCCCTCGCCCCCGGTCACTGCCCCCCTCGCCCCCGGTCACTGCCCCCCTCGCCCCCGGTCACTGCCCCCCTCGCCCCCGGTCACTGCCCCCCTCGCCCCCGGTCACTGCCCCCCTCGCCCCCGGTCACTGCCCCCCTCGCCCCCGGTCACTGCCCCCCTCGCCCCCGGTCACTGCCCCCCTCGCCCCCGGTCACTGCCCCCCTCGCCCCCGGTCTCTGCCCCCCTCGCCCCCGGTCTCTGCCCCCCTCGCCCCCGGTCTCTGCCCCCCTCGCCCCCCGGTCTCTGCCCCCCGCGCCCCCGGTCTCTGCCCCCCTCGCCCCCGGTCTCTGCCCCCCTCGCCCCCGGTCTCTGCCCCCCTCGCCCCCGGTCTCTGCCCCCCTCGCCCCCGGTCTCTGCCCCCCTCGCCCCCGGTCTCTGCCCCCCTCGCCCCCGGTCTCTGCCCCCCTCGCCCCCGGTCTCTGCCCCCCTCGCCCCCGGTCTCTGCCCCCCTCGCCCCCGGTCTCTGCCCCCCTCGCCCCCGGTCTCTGCCCCCCTCGCCCCCGGTCTCTGCCCCCCTCGCCCCCGGTCTCTGCCCCCCTCGCCCCCGGTCTCTGCCCCCCTCGCCCCCGGTCTCTGCCCCCCTCGCCCCCGGTCTCTGCCCCCCTCGCCCCCCGGTCTCTGCCCCCCTCGCCCCCCGGTCTCTGCCCCCCTCGCCCCCCGGTCTCTGCCCCCCTCGCCCCCCGGTCTCTGCCCCCCTCGCCCCCCGGTCTCTGCCCCCCGGTCTCTGCCCCCCGGTCTCTGCCCCCCGGTCTCTGCCCCCCTCGCCCCCGGTCTCTGCCCCCCTCGCCCCCGGTCTCTGCCCCCCTCGCCCCCGGTCTCTGCCCCCCTCGCCCCCCGGTCTCTGCCCCCCTCGCCCCCCCGGTCTCTGCCCCCCTCGCCCCCCGGTCTCTGCCCCCCTCGCCCCCCGGTCTCTGCCCCCCTCGCCCCCCGGTCTCTGCCCCCCTCGCCCCCCGGTCTCTGCCCCCCTCGCCCCCCGCTCTCTGCCCCCCTCGCCCCCCGCTCTCTGCCCCCCTCGCCCCCCGCTCTCTGCCCCCCTCGCCCCCCGCTCTCTGCCCCCCTCGCCCCCCGCTCTCTGCCCCCCTCGCCCCCCGCTCTCTGCCCCCCTCGCCCCCCGCTCTCTGCCCCCTCGCCCCCCGCTCTCTGCCCCCCTCGCCCCCCGCTCTCTGCCCACCCTCGCCCCCCGCTCTCTGCCCCCCCTCGCCCCCCGCTCTCTGCCCCCCTCGCCCCCCGCTCTCTGCCCCCCTCGCCCCCCGCTCTCTGCCCCCCTCGCCCCCCCCGCTCTCTGCCCCCCCGCCCTCTGCCCCCCCCCTCGCCCCCCGCCCTCGGCCCCCCCCGCCCTCTGCCCCCCTCGCCCCCCGCCCTCTGCCCCCTCGCCCCCCCGCCCTCTGCCCCCCTCGCCCTCTGCCCCCCTCGCCCTCTGCCCCCCTCGCCCCCCGCCCTCTGCCCCCCTCGCCCCCCGCCCTCTGCCCCCCTCGCCCCCCCGGTCTCTGCCCCCCTCGCCCCCCCGGTCTCTGCCCCCCTCGCCCCCCCCGGTCTCTGCCCCCCCCGGTCTCTGCCCCCCTCGCCCCCCCCGGTCTCTGCCCCCCTCGCCCCCCCCGGTCTCTGCCCCCCTCGCCCCCCCCGGTCTCTGCCCCCCTCGCCCCCCCCGGTCTCTGCCCCCCTCGCCCCCCCCAGTCTCTGCCCCCCTCGACCCCCCGGTCTCTGCCCCCCTCGCCCCCCCGGTCTCTGGCCCCCCCGTCTCTGCCCCCCCCCCCCCCGGACCATCTCTGGTAGCAGGCAGAAGCTGGCACTTATGGAGCCGGTATCCTGCAGGTGCTGGTGTTTTCAGATGAGGGAATATTGGAGGCGGGGCCACCGGTCGCGCGGGAGGCGGGGCTAACGGTCACGCTGCCCTATCTGGGCTGTGGATTCCCGCTAACCGTACAACTCCTCTGTTACAGGGGTTACTACGAGCAACACGGCTGCATGTTTACAGCGGTCATTCCCACCAACGTCTTCGGATTGTACGACAACTTTAATATCGAGGATGGCCACGTTTTGCCAGGACTGATTCACAAGACTTACTTGGCGCAGAGTTGAGTCTCAGATTAGTAGTCTTTTGTGCCTGTACTCTAGTGGCGAGTGAGTCTTAAATTTTAGCACATTCCTCCCCAAGTCCTGTCTCCTGTGCACTCCTTGAATCTGTTCTATTTTTAGTTAGGCTCGGTACATTTATAAGTTGGGAGAAAGCTCTTGAAATATTGCCATGACTGCGTTTTAAAGGAGGAGAGAGAGGCGGAGAGCTTTAGGGAGAGAATTCCAGAGCTTAGGGACCCAGGCAGCTGAAGGCACGGCCGCCAATGGTGGAGCAATTAAAATCGGGCATGCGCATGAGGCCAGAATTGGAGGAGGGCAGAGATCTCGGAGGGATTTAGGGCTGGAGGAGGTTACAGAGGTAGGGAGGGTTGTAGGGCTGGAGGAGGTTACAGGGATCTCGGAGGGTTGTGGGGCTGGAGCAGGTTACAGAGATCTCGGAGGGTTGTAGGGCTGGAGGAGGTTACAGAGATCTCGGAGGGTTGTAGGGCTGGAGCAGGTTAGAGACCTCGGAGGGTTATAGGGTTGGAGGAGGTTACAGAGATAGGGAGGGTTGTAGGGCTGGAGGAGGTTACAGAGATCTCGGAGGGTTGTAGGGCTGGAGGAGGTTACAGAGATCTCGGAGGGTTGTGGGGCTGGAGGAGGTTACAGAGATGGGGAGGGTTGTAGGGCTGGAGGAGGTTACAGAGATCTCGGAGGGTTGTGGGGCTGGAGGAGGTTACAGAGATGGGGAGGGTTGTAGGGCTGGAGGAGGTTACAGAGATGGGGAGGGTTGTAGGGCTGGAGGAGGTTACAGAGATAGGGAGGGTTGTCGGGCTGGAGGAGGTTACAGAGATGGGGAGGGTTGTAGGGCTGGAGGAGGTTACAGAGATAGGGAGGGTTGTAGGGCTGGAGAAGATTACAGAGATCTCGGAGGGTTGTAGGGCTGGAGGAGGTTACAGAGATCTCGGAGGGTTGTAGGGCTGGAGGAGGTTAGAGATCTCGGAGGGTTGTAGGGCTGGAGGAGGTTACAGAGATCTCGGAGGGCTGTAGGGCTGGAGGAGGTTACAGAGATCTCGGAGGGTTGTAGGGCTGGAGGAGGTTACAGAGATATCGGAGGATTGTAGGGCTGGAGGAGGTTACAGAGATCGCGGAGGGTTGTAGGGCTGGAAGAGGTTACAGAGATCTCGGAGGGTTGTAGGGCTGGAGGAGGTTAGAGATCTCGGAGGGTTGTAGGGCTGGAGGAGGTTAGAGATCTCGGAGGGTTGTAGGGCTAGAGGAGGTTACAGGGATCTCGGAGGGTTGTAGGGCTGGAGGAGGTTACAGAGATCTCGGAGGGTTGTAGGGCTGGAGGAGGTTAGCGATCTCGGAGGGTTGTAGGGCTGGAGGAGGTTAGAGATCTCGGAGGGTTGTAGGGCTAGAGGAGGTTACAGGGATCTCGGAGGGTTGTGGGGCTGGAGGAGATTAGAGATCTCGGTTGTAGGGCTGGAGGAGGTTACAGAGATCTCGGAGGGTTGTGGGGCTGGAGGAGATTACAGGGATAGGGAGGGGTTGTGGGGCTGGAGGAGATTAGAGATAGGGAGGGGTTGTGGGGCTGGAGGAGATTAGAGATAGGGAGGGGTTGTGGGGCTGGAGGAGGTTACTGAGATCTCGGAGGGTTGTGGGGCTGGAGGAGGTTACAGAGATCTCGGAGGGGTTGTGGGGCTGGAGGAGGTTAGAGAGATCTCGGAGGGTTGTAGTGCTGGAGGAGGTTACAGAGATCTCGGAGGGTTGTGGGGCTGGAGGAGGTTACAGAGATCTCGGAGGGTTGTAGGGCTGGAGGAGGTTACAGAGATCTCAGAGGGTTGTAGGGCTGGAGGAGGTTAGCGATCTCGGAGGGTTGTAGGGCTGGAGGAGGTTAGAGATCTCGGAGGGTTGTAGGGCTAGAGGAGGTTACAGGGATCTCGGAGGGTTGTGGGGCTGGAGGAGATTAGAGATCTCGGTTGTAGGGCTGGAGGAGGTTACAGAGATCTCGGAGGATTGTGGGGCTGGAGGAGATTACAGGGATAGGGAGGGGTTGTGGGGCTGGAGGAGATTAGAGATAGGGAGGGGTTGTGGGGCTGGAGGAGATTAGAGATAGGGAGGGGTTGTGGGGCTGGAGGAGGTTACTGAGATCTCGGAGGGTTGTGGGGCTGGAGGAGGTTACAGAGATCTCGGAGGGGTTGTGGGGCTGGAGGAGGTTAGAGAGATCTCGGAGGGTTGTAGTGCTGGAGGAGGTTACAGAGATCTCGGAGGGTTGTGGGGCTGGAGGAGGTTACAGAGATCTCGGAGGGGCGAGGCTGGAGGAGGTTACAGAGATCTCGGAGGGTTGTAGGGCTGGAGGAGGTTACAGAGATAGGGAGGGTTGTAGTGCTGGAGGAGGTTACAGAGATCTCGGAGGGTTGTGGGGCTGGAGGAGGTTACAGAGATCTCGGAGGGGCGAGGCTGGAGGAGGTTACAGAGATCTCGGAGGGTTGTAGGGCTGGAGGAGGTTACAGAGATAGGGAGGGTTGTGCTGGAGGAGGTTACAGAGATCTCGGAGGGTTGTGGGGCTGGAGGAGGTTACAGAGATCTCGGAGGGTTGTGGGGCTGGAGGAGGTTACAGAGATAGGGAGGGTTGTAGGGCTGGAGGAGGTTACAGAGATCTCGGAGGGTTGTAGGGCTGGAGGAGGTTACAGAGATCTCGGGGGGGTTGTTGGGCTGGAGGAGGTTACAGAGATCTCGGGGGGGTTATAGGGCTGGAGGAGGTTACAGAGATAGGGAGGGTTGTAGGGCTGGAGGAGGTTACAGAGATCTCGGAGGGTTGTGGGGCTGGAGGAGGTTACAGAGATAGGGAGGGTTGTAGGGCTGGAGGAGGTTACAGAGATCGCGGAGGGTTGTAGGGCTGGAGGAGGTTACAGAGATCGCGGAGGGTTGTAGGGCTGGAGGAGGTTACAGAGATCGCGGAGGGTTGTAGGGCTGGAGGAGGTTACAGAGATCTCGGAGGGTTGTGGGGCTGGTGGAGGTTACAGAGATAGGGAGGGTTGTAGGGCTGGAGGAGGTTACAGAGATCGCGGAGGGTTGTAGGGCTGGAGGAGGTTACAGAGATCTCGGAGGGTTGTGGGGCTGGTGGAGGTTACAGAGATAGGGAGGGTTGTAGGGCTGGAGGCGGTTACAGAGATCTCGGGGGGTTGTAGGGCTGGAGGAGGTTACAGAGATCTCGGAGGGTTGTGGGGCTGGAGGAGGTTACAGAGATCGCGGAGGGTTGTAGGGCTGGAGGAGGTCACAGAGATAGGGAGGGGTGAGTCCAAGGAGGGATTGGAAAACACGGATGAGAACTTTAAAATTGAGGCGTTGCCGGACCGGGAGCCAATGCAAGTCAGCGAGCACGGGGGTGACGGCTGAACGGGACTGCGCTAACTCTGGGGTCATTGAGTAGAACGCACCACCGCTCCATTCAGGAACGGGAGCAAGTTGTATCTAAGTTACTAACCTCGTCCTGTTTCATTTCTTTCCTTCTCCCTAGAAAATGGCACTTCGCTGATGGTGTGGGGATCGGGGAAGCCCAGGCGGCAGTTCATATATTCTCTGGTACGGTGCTGGGCCAATTCCTGGAACTAGATTTGTTGCCGCGCTGTGACTGACCCTTTGAGCAGATCCCACAGAGGGATATGGTGTTGGGACAGTGGGATGGACGCTGGCCATTTCCTGTCTGGGACCCCTGGGTCTTACTCCTGCCCCAGCTGATGGGATGGAAGTCTCCCGTGTCTGGGCACTGGGACTACAAGAAAACCCGGCGAGCTCGTCTGCCCACTGGAGGCGAGGCCGATTGCCTCAGATGGGGTGAGTCTGTCTCCGTCTGCCCACTGGGGCGAGGCCGATTCACTAGGGGTGTGGCTCGACGGGTCTGCCCGGGTTATGTGTCTGATTTGGGGGGGGTTGAGGTGTGACACTAATGGCGGACGTGGATGGTGGCCCGTGAATCGCACCATCCCATCCCGAGGGTGTGGAGTATGCGGGGCGTCTACAAACGAGCGAGTCGATGGTTTGATGACTGCAGGGTCTGACTGGCACTTTGTAACAGTGATGTCTGCATTTTTCAGGACCTGGCCCGTCTCATCATCTGGGTTTTGAGAGAATACAAAGAGATTGAGCCCATCATCCTCTCGGGTGAGAATGTTTGTTTTGTCTGATAACGCTCCTGTGACGTGCTTTGCGACATTTTACAACAAAGGCACTATAAAAATGCAAGTTGTTGTTTGGTTTACTTTGAGGAGGGAAGCAAGTTACAGCACAGTCACCGAGTGAAAACCTCCCTCTCTGTTCTCTTCCCCCTCCCCTGCCACCTCCAGACACCTCGGTGAGTAAATTGTTCTAGTCACTGCCAAGGTGCAGGCATTGGGTGAGGCCGGGATCGGGCATTGGGTGAGCTAGGATCGGGCATTGGGTGAGCTAGGATCGGGCATCGGGTGAGGCCAGGATCGGGCATTGGGTGAGCTAGGATCGGGCATTGGGTGAGGCCGGGGTCGGGCATTGGGTGAGCTAGGATCAGGCATTGGGTGAGGCCGGGATCGGGCGTTGGGCGAGGCCGGGATCGGGCGTTGGGCGAGGCCGGGATCGGGCGTTGGGCGAGGCCGGGATCGGGCGTTGGGCGAGGCCGGGATCGGGCGTTGGGCGAGGCCGGGATCAGGATCGGGCGTTGGGCGAGGCCGGGATCAGGATCGGGCGGGATCGGGCGTTGGGCGGGGCCGGGGTCGGGCATTGGGCGGGGTCGGGCATTGGGCGGGATCGGGCGGGGCTGGGATCGGTCGGGATCGGGCGTTGGGCGGGGTCGGGCATTGGGCGGGGCCGGGATCGGGCATTGGGCGGGGCCGGGGTCGGGCATTGGGCCGGGGTCGGGCATTGGGCGGGATCGGGCGGGGTCGGGCATCGGGCGGGGCCGGGGTCGGGCATCGGGCGGGGCCGGGATTGGGCGGGGCCGGGCATCGGGCGGGGTCGGGCATCGGGCGGGGCCGGGGTCGGGCATCGG
Source organism: Somniosus microcephalus (assembly GCF_052327205.1). Lineage (NCBI taxonomy): Eukaryota > Metazoa > Chordata > Chondrichthyes > Squaliformes > Somniosidae > Somniosus > Somniosus microcephalus. The sequence goes on from NC_140991.1 coordinate 16,912,216, forward strand.
GCGGGGTCGGGCATCGGGCGGGGTCGGGCATCGGGCGAGATCGGGCATTGGGCTGGGGTCGGGCATTGGGCGAGGCCGGCTTCGGGATCGGGTGAGGCTGGGATCGGGCTCGGTCGCGGTGCTTTCCACAGTCGAGTAGGCAGCTAGCACTTGGTGTCGTGTATTCGAGAAGTGCTGGCGGATGCAGGTACTGAAGGGGTGCTGCACTCCCCAACAAGAGTCTTATCTTTCAGGATAAGGAGGAGTAAAGGGGAGGCAGGGAAAGTGGGTTAGCACCAGGGCTCAAATCCCCTCCAGAATGATGGGTTGATATTCTCATCTCCATGCTGGCTGTAAGGGTGTTGTGCGGAGGTACTTTGGGTGTCTGAGTCCAGCTCCGAGAGACTCTGTCAGCCCCCCAATTATCACCGTCACTCTGATCATAAGGTCGATGAGGGAAAGCATTTGTAAAGCCATAGTGCTCCAGTAGGAGGTACTGTTCCAAAATGTTGGGGCAACACAGAGAGCTTTACTCTGTATCTAACCCGTGCTGTACCTGCCCTGGGAGTGTTTGATGGGACAGTGTAGAGGGAGCTTTACTCTGTATCTAACCCGTGCTGTACCTGCCCTGGGAGTGTTTGATGGGACAGTGTAGAGGGAGCTTTACTCTGTATCTAACCCGTGCTGTACCTGCCCCGGGAGTGTTTGATGGGACAGTGTAGAGGGAGCTTTGCTCTGTATCTAACCCGTGCTGTACCTGCCCCGGGAGTGTTTGATGGGACAGTGTAGAGGGAGCTTTACTCTGTATCTAACCCATGCTGTACCTGCCCTGGCAGTGTTTGATGGGACAGTGTAGAGCGAGCTTTGCTCTGTATCTAACCCCGTGCTGTACCTGCCCTGGGAGTGTTTGATGGGACAGTGTAGAGGGAGCTTTACTCTGTATCTAATCCGTGCTGTACCTGCCCTCAGAGGGTTTGATGGGACAGTGTAGAGGGAGCTTTACTCTGTATCTAACCCATGCTGTACCTGCCCTGGGAGTGTTTGGTGGGACAGTGTAGAGGGAGCTTTACTCTGTATCTGACCCATACTGTACCCAATTGATTATGTTCACTGCTTAAACTGGGAGCCTGATTGCTGTGTCCTCATTTTGATGAACCTTTCCCCTCAAAGAGCCGTTTGTTGAGTAGGCTGAGTGCTGTAAATTAATGGTGCTGGGCCGTAGGCAGGGGCTCGGATGGTGTTAGACGCGGCTTACTGTGAGGGTAATGTTCCTGTGTTTCCGTCCTCAGTGGGTGAAGAAGAAGAAGTGTCGATTAAAGAGGCAGCGGAGAGCATCGTGGCAGCCACGGGGTTCAAAGGGGAGCTCATCGTATCCTTCACGTGTGGAACTGCCTGTATAATAGATCCTTCGGAGAGATCCCAACTCCACGGACACCCTCGATGGGTCAGTGAGTCACTGTGACCAGTGCTGGAAACCAGCCGGGGCCCCAGCTCCTGATGGCTCCCTCATGACCCCCGTTGGCCGGAGCCTGTGCGTGACGGAGACGGGTCGGGTTGCCAACTCTGGCTGGGCATGTTCCTGGAGCTTTCTTCACACAACCTCCCACCGCCCCGCCCCCCACTCTCCCACCATTGGTCGCACGACACATCCATCCTCATGATGTCCTGCCTTTCCGTGGCCAATCGGAAAGCGAACAGGCTCTTCATTACCTGATTGGGTGATTCTTGACTCTCGGTCAAACCCCCCCCGCCCCCGTCTCCAATAACTGAAAACTGTGTGAAGAATATTTTTTAATGCCCCTGTGATTTTTCTCCCGAGTTACAGCAGTGTCCGGGCGATTAATCTTTAATCCCTGGAATGTTGGCAGCCCTAGTGCAATGTCTGGACTGGTTCATGCGCAGCTGTAGCACCCTTCCACAGTTGAATAGCATGTCGCCATTCGCTGCCCAGGCTCGCGCGTGCAGACCGGCACCTGGGCGAGGTACCTGAGGGTGGCTCTGTGCCCCAGAGAGGACTGCTAACCCGTGTGTGTCCAGGTATCCGTTGGGATAGCGGCAGCCGAGGATATTCCAGACGCTGTCTCCCTTTTTCTTTAATTCCCAGCATCAAGTTTGACACAAGCAAATCCGATGGCCAGTTCAAGAAGACGGCCAGTAACAGCAAGCTGAGGAAATACCTGCCAGACTTCAAGTTCACCCCCTTCAGCCAAGGTGAGTCACAGTGCCTACACCCAACATCCTCTATATCCATGGCCCCTCCGCTACCCCAGCAGTTAAGATAGAGCACAGCACCAATGCCCACCTTCCAGTGTATCCGTGCCCCCTCTCTAATGCCAGCTAGCCTGGGTAAAGCACAGCGCCAATGCCCGCCTTCCTCCTGTGTATCTGTGCCCCTTCTAATGCCAGCTAGCCTGGGTAAAGCACAGCACCAACACCCACCTTCTAGTGTATCTGTGCCCTCTCTCTAATGCCAGCTAGCCTGGGTAAAGCACAGCACCAATGCCCGCCTTCCTCCTGTGTATCTGTGCCCTCTAATGCCAGCTAGCCTGGGTAAAGCACAGCACCAACACCCGCCTTTCTCCAGTGTATCTGTGCCCCCTCTAATGCCAGCTAGCCTGGGTAAAGCACAGCACCAATGCCCACCTTCCAGTGTATCCGTGTCCCCTCTCTAATGCCAGCTAGCCTGGGTAAAGCACAGCGCCAATGCCCGCCTTCCTCCTGTGTATCTGTGCCCCTTCTAATGCCAGCTAGCCTGTGTAAAGCACAGCACCAACACCCACCTTCTAGTGTATCTGTGCCCTCTCTCTAATGCCAGCTAGCCTGGGTAAAGCACAGCACCAATGCCCGCCTTCCTCCTGTGTATCTGTGCCCTCTCTCTAATGCCAGCTAGCCTGGGTAAAGCACAGCACCAACACCCGCCTTTCTCCAGTGTATCTGTGCCCCCTCTAATGCCAGCTAGCCTGGGTAAAGCACAGCACCAATGCCCACCTTCCAGTGTATCCGTGTCCCCTCTCTAATGCCAGCTAGCCTGGGTAAAGCACAGCACCAATGCCCGCCTTCCTCCTGTGTATCTGTGCCCCTTCTAATGCCAGCTAGCCTGGGTAAAGCAAAGCACCAATGCCCGCCTTCCTCCTGTGTATCTGTGCCCTCTCTAATGCCAGCTAGCCTGGGTAAAGCACAGCACCAATGCCCGCCTTCCTCCTGTGTATCTGTGCCCTCTCTAATGCCAGCTGGCCAGCTTACAATTAGCCACGGCACCACTGACGCCCAGGGAAGTGAAAGCCCAGTCAGTGTTGCTGCTGCCGACCGTTAACCAGTGATTCCTGGCGTGGTTCGGCGGTGATGCCCGTATAGTTGAATAGATTTTTGGACGCTAAGGGAATCGAGGGATATGGGGATCGGGCGGGAAAGTGGAGTTGAGGTAGAAGTTCAGCCCTGATCTTATTGAATGGCGGAGCAGGCTCGAGGGGCCTACTCCTGCTCCTATTTCTTATGGTCTTGTGTTCTTGATCACTGTCGCGGCTCACACATGAAGAATGGCCAAAGTTGCGGTGGTGCCAGTGACCCATAGACCCGCATCCTGAACTGGCGTGTTCAGGAGAGGAAGGGACGACATTGCCACACTTCCATGGACTGCCGGCAACCTCTACCTTTGGGGAATGTGAAGTCTATTCTACCAGTCGGAATCAGTTATTAAACCCGAAGTACAGTCAGAACGCACGTGTACTACAAGAACTGTCTGACTATATTCGTTGGGGAATAAAGAGAGGATGTATTTAAGTAGACTACATCTCCATATGGATATTTCAATCTGGCGTTGCTGATTGGTTTAGGGATTGCTGACTAATTGTTTTTGTTGGAATGCCATTACTGTCGCTATGGGTCTCACAGAGCAGGCGTTTTGCTCACTGCCTGAGGGCTGCCCTGTCCACATGGCTGCAAGATGCTCGCACTGCTCCTTGCCTTATTGGACGAGACTGCCACCTTACACCCTGGCTCAGTTTAAGGCAGGGTCACCTCGTGGTCGTGAGTTCAGATTCCACCATGGCACATTGTGAAATTCAATTCAATAAAATCTGGTAATCAGTGAAATTAATTTGAATCCATCTGGTCATTTACTGAGCTGGCCTCGGGGAGAAAATGAAATGGGGTCGTGAAAGCAACCGGACTGGCGTAAAAACCCAACTGGTTCACTAATGTGCTACCCCAGATGTGATTAAGAACATAACATAAGAATTAGGAGCAGGAGTAGGCCACACGGCCCCTCGAGCCTGCTCCGCCATTCAATGAGATCATGGCTGATCATTGACTTTTCCACCCGATCTCCATATCTCTTGATTCTTCAAGAGTCCAAAAATCTATCAATCTCAGCCTTGAATATACTCAACGACTCAGCATCCACAGCCCTTTGGTGTAGAGAATTCCAAAGATTCACGACCCTCTGAGTGAAGAAATTCCTCCTCATCTCAGTCTTGAATGGCCTACCTCTTATCCTGAGACTGTGCCCCCTAGTTCTAGACTCTCCAGCCAGGAGAAACAACCTCTCAGCATCTACCCTGTCAATCCCCCTCAGAATCTTGTATGTTTCAATGAGATCACCTCTCATTCTTCTAAACTCCAGAGAGTATAGTCCCAATCTACACAATCTCTCCTCATAGGTCAACCCTCTCATCCCCGGGATCTAGTGAATCTTCGTTGTACAGCCTCTAAGATGAGAAGTGGTCCAAATGACTGGCCTTGAATCAGGTCCGAGATGAGCGGAATGCTGTCTTGTTTGGGTTGTGTTTTTTTTTTACAGGTGTAATTTTACCAATTGAATATATATTCAAAGTTCTTTTCAACTTTCCCTTATGGTACTTGTTGACTATCGGTCTCGTGCCAGTATTTGGCCTTAGATGGAGTTTGCCACCCGCTTTGGGCTGCATTCACAAGCAACCCGACTCCAAGACTCGATCCCAACGAGCCGGGGGCCGCTACCGGCCTCTCGCCGTCCACAGGCTGAGCCTCGATCACAAGGACTCAGGGCCCCGGAGCGTCGTCGGAGAAAGAGGTCTTCTATACACCGCATTTCCCTCGCCCGCCAGGCGAGCGGGGAGTCGGTGCTGGGCTCTTCACTTACTAGGGGAATCCTTGTTAGTTTCTTTTCCTCTGCTTAGTAATATGCTTAAATTCAGCAATTGTTGTGTCTGATCTGAGGTCGTAGGGATGGGCAATAAATGCTGGCCTGGCCAGCGACGCCCCGATCCCATGAACGAATATTAAAAAAAGGAATATTGTAGGAACGTGGGTTCAACGAACTTTAATGAAACAAACAGGTTTTAACAAGAAACTGCAGGATAACATCGAATGTAGGTCTGCTCTCTTTGGAGACTCCACAAGGACTGCTAGGGTGGTCCCGTGGCTGACGTCATCACGTTTTTCCCGCCAGTGGGGGATCACGTGATGAACGGCGTGACGTCATCACGTTTTAACCGCGCTGTTAAAGTAACCACGCTCTGTACAGTTAAACAGCATAAATAAAGATACAGACTCCGGCTGTAGCTAACGTTGTTAAAGGAATTATATACAAACGATCTGAGTCCTTTGGTGGCTCCGCCACAATATATTTGTTTCTAATTCTTGCATCTGCACAAAAAGGAACAAATTGTGAACAAAACAAGTAACAGGACGGGTTTTAATTTGTTTCAGCTGTCCAGGAGACCTGCGATTGGTTCGCGGCCAATTACGACACAGCGAGGAAGTGAGGACACACAGGGCAGTCGGTCGGTCAGTCTGGGCGCTCGGATACAATCGTAACACGTGCTCACAGTGATTGTGGGGTTTGGAATTTGCTTGGAAGCGGATACCTGTATTATATAATGTAGCAATGGGCCTAATTCAGAGGGAAGCAGCCGAGGCCGCACCCCGACTCTCTGCCGGTGCAGCCCCTCGTCCAGCTCCTGTGCCGGGATTGCACCGCGGGCTTGTTACGGTGACAGCAGCTGGGCACTTCGACACTACAGGATGGTGCAGGGTGGCTCCTGCTCCATCTCCGGGTCACTGCAATTGAATATCTCTGTTGAGGGGTAGTTTGCTGTAGGTTTGTGTATGATTTGCTATTTGGGTTATCCGTGTCAAAAAATGTTATTCTCCCATTTCTAATTAACCTTTTCTCTTCCCCTCGCCCTCCTTAACATTTCCTGATTGTCTCCCTGTAGTTTCAGCAGTGGCGATGCTGATTTGTGCAGTTGGTTTCCGAGGTGCAGATAGTTCCATGGGTGCAGCAAGCCCCATCGCACCTTGTGCAAGAGTAGGCGGGGAGTGGTGGCAGGTTATTCAACTACAGGAGGCATTCCAACGGGCTGATTCTCCACATATCCTGGTGGCACTTCCCCAACTTACCCGAGGAACACCCAGCCTGGCTGTGGTGGAGCGGTCAGCTGGGGCGAGACCTTTCTGGGCGGTATGGTGTGACACCACTGTAGGTATTTTATCTACCGGGTGAGCCTCACTCTCTCGGTGAACATCTTTAGGTGGTCCCTCTCGCTGCCCGACCGTCTCTCCGCACTACACTCATTGCTGGGAAACATTTTGAGTCGGGGTGAGGTGCGGAGATCCTTTCGATGGTAAAACAGTTGTAGTTAACGTTTAAAAAAAAAAAATTTTAAGTGACAAATGACACCGCTCGTTGGGTTGCAATATTTGAACACGATACTTTCAATGGGGGGATGGAATCCAGTTTAAATCACCGTACTGTGGACTGTCTCACCTATTGGTGGGGGAGTCTGGTTACAGCTCGAGTGGAATTCCTGCCAGCTTGACGGCGCGTTTACGTTTGCTGCTTGTTTAGTCAGGGTCAGGGTGAGTGGGGTCTGTGTATGGGCTTCTCAGGGGGATTGGATTGAGGTCTCTCTGCGGATTGAAGCTGTGAGAACAGGCTCCGTGCACCAGCTCCCTGTAGTGTGGAGGGGAAGGAGAAGTGGGCTCTGGGTATGAGCTCCCGGTGGGTCGGAGCAGGGTCTGTTTGAGCTGTTTACGGGTGGGCTCAGGTAGGGTGAGATCTGTGCACGAGCCCCAACCCCATTTAGTTTGTGAAAACCTGCTCCCATATCACAGCAGCAGCGTCCCAGTGCCACAGTTTGTAGCTGGGATAAGTGAGTTAGTTTCAGCAATGTTACAAAATGCTACACTCCCCATTTCATTTTAAAGACGTGCTTGTAGCAGCTCTCGGGCCTATTAATTATCAGAATTAGTTTGTGTGGGGTTAGAGGAATAATTGGAAGTATTTTCTTTTTATTGTGATGCAGAGTACGTTTCCTCCAGTTTCTCCCATTCGCAGTGCCACCTTTAGCCTGACACAGACTCCCCATAGCGGCAAGGCACGCCGCCCTCATTTACATTCTTCCCTGCAGCCTGTGACCTCTAGCCTCTCCCGGTTTACTGCAGGTGAGACCAGGGGAATGATCGAGCCTGGCTGTGCCCACCCACACCATAGCCCCGCCCGCACTGCTGCTGTTGGAGATGAGAGCAGAGGCTGGAATGGATAGGAGAGGCCAATTGGAGTGGATGCTGTATTCCTCGTATGTGAATATCTTCCACAAAACTGTCTTTTCACCATTGTGTTCACAGACTGTTGCAATTTTTGAAATTTAACTTCTGGTTGTGTAGTGGGAAAATGAGTTTTGGTGAATAATTAAAAGATGTACCAATAATTTTATTTTGTAAAGGTGATTTAAATATTAAAAGTACAGCTGTTTGCAATCAAACCAATTCTCAAGGACTGTTTTAAATTTCTCCTCGCTTCCTCCCCTGAATACTGTCATGGGCTGAGACGTGAGTTAAAACTGGATGTTGTTGACCTTATACTTGAGATGGAAAAATTTGCAGGGCTATGGGGGAAAGAGCAATGGGATAGCTCTTTCAAAGAGCTGGCACAGGCAAAATGGCCTCCTCTCGTGCTGTAACATTGTGATTGCACCTCCGTACCCTGCAGTACATTTCGGCCCCCTCGCTCCACTGGTCAGCAGGGTGCGATTGGAATAAGGGCTTGTCTCCACTCACACAGCGTTGCAGATGGTGGGGACTGAGGCTGCTGCAGAGAAAGGGGAAAATGGGAATGAAAGTTGCCTCATGTGGCCTCACAAAAGAGTGGAATCAGATCAGTAAGCATCCTGCAGGAGAACAATACCTCACCCTCATCAGCCCAATATTTACATGCAGAGCTTCCCCTTGAGTGGCCAGACTGTTTCCAACACAGCAGGAATGGAATGGGGACTTACCAATCCTGCACTGACAAGATAATCTGTTGTACTTTATCTCCACCTTGATTGCTGATTAATGCAGATTCTGACAACCCACTGTGGGTTACTCTGTCTTGCTCCCCTGCATTCCTCTGAAGGCTCATACATATATTGTGTGAACAGTTTATTGAGCACCAACCCCCTCTTCCAAAATATTGAACGAGGCAAGTCAGTGAAATGTCTGGTCAGCTGAATGTGGAGAGCATCGCAGCCAAGCCCAATCCTGTCCATACCACCAGCTACACTTGCATCGCAGCACTGTAGCGCAGCCCAGTTCATAGTGACAAACCCCTACCCAGAGGAACCATCATACCCTTGCGCTCAATGGGACAGTTTGTAAACATGGGATTTTTTTCACAACTCCCAGCTTTGTTACTGTGTCACACTCCAACCCAGGGTAGTGGTTAAGAGACCACCTTTCATCTCAGTGGTGTCCTCTGTCAAAAGCACCATGTCCAACCTTTGATATGCAGCTCATGTCTCTGGATCAAGGCTGTGATGAGGTCTGGAGCCAAGTGCTACTGGTAGAACACAAACTAAGCAGTGAACTGGTTATTGCTGAGTAAGTGGCACCTGATAGCGCTATGAACAACTTAATCGCTTTAATGGCGGATGAGGCAGACATTAGCTGGGTTAAATTTATCTTTGTGTGGGGAAGGAGATTCGGGACTCCTCCACATTGTTCAATAGATCCCAGTATCACAGCTGGACTGGGAAGGACACAGCATCTGCACTTCTCCATTTCTGGCCTCTTGCTCGTCTTTAATTGCTCCATCGGTGGCAGCTGTGCCTTCAGCTGCTGAGGGCCTAAGCCTTCCTTATTTAGGGAATTTCCTCCCTAAACTTCTCTGCCTCTCCTCCTTCAAGATGCTCCTTAAAACTTACTTTGACCAAACTTTTTGTCAATACTCCTGTAAAGTACTGTGGGACATTTTACTATGCTAAAGTGCTCTATAAATGTAAGTTGTTGTAGTACTGAATACCTGCACACAGGTGTAGCAGCAAAATGGGGACGAGGGCCCAGGTGGTATGGATGCAGAAGTATGCCCCAGAAAGAGAACTTCATTTATAGAACTCCTTTCAGAATGTCACTATAGCCCAAAACACTTACAGGTCAATGAAATACTTTAAGTGTAGTACTGTTGTAATTTAGGAAATGTGGTAGCCAAATTGCTCCCACAAACAGCAATGTGACATTGGTTGAGGGGTAAATATTGGCCAGGACACTGGGGAGAACTCCCCTGCTCTTCTTCAAATAAGGCCATGGAATCATTTACGTCCAGCTGCGGGCAGGCGGAAGTTTGTTTAATGTGCAAAAGACGGCAGCGCTGACCGTGCTGCACTCCCTCGGCACTGTGCTGAAATGAAGGACCAGCAAGGGGAATGGTGGAGAAATGCAAAGGCCACGTCTGTCCTTCCTTTAAAGGGCAGATATTTGAAGAGCAGGGAATAAAATTAAATCCATGAGTCGGTTTTAGAAATCCATATATATTTATTAAATAAAAAATTTACAAGATTAGAATATGACAAACATACTTAGTTACACCCAGACCTCATCATAGAGCAGCATTAAATTGGGAAAATGATTAAAAGTAATCATGAGTAAGGAATAAGTATTCCCAAGGTCACATTTCCAAAGTGTTTCAACCATAGCAGATGTCTTGACATTTCTTCAAAATAAGATATTAAAAGTGTTAGAGTGCAGCTAATATATAGATTATGCAGCAGACCCAAACAAAAATTGACGAGCCACAAACGAGGCTTCTGAAAATGCCGTGCATAAACTATATATTTCTCCTCCCACCGTTATTTGAAGTTAAGTCAGATTCACTACCTGGCTTCCACGATCTATGAAAAGCTGTACCTAGAATTAGTATCAAAAAGGGACTTCACGATCAGACAATGTAGAGCAGTAATGAGGTGCATAAAATGGACAATTAGCATTCAGGATATTTGCCTGGGCAGAGTCCTTTACTGGGAAAGTAAAACAGCTGTTCATACCTGGCCTGCCAAAATGTAATTTTACTGCAATAAAACAGGTGCAAAACCCATCATAGGAACAGAGTATTTTAATTGGTGCGTTAATATCAGAATACCCATGATTGCAGATCACAATCTTTTCATTTCTACCCCAGTAATCACTTCAAGAGACTCACGCTAGACACATTGGAGAAAAAAGCCAAAAGGAAACCAGAGCCACCAAGAATCTTTTGATGTCAATAAGCATCTGCCTCTTCATGCAAGATCACAAGTTCAGATTTAATAAAAGAGGATGATGACTGCAGTGTTACTTTCCCAGAGTACTAGGAATCAATGTAGCTGAGAATTACAGCCATTACAAAGCAGATGCAGCCAGGAAACCACTTGTGTTTCCATTTTAGTTTCCTCAGATTGAAAAACTTGACTATCCGGTCAGCTTCACAGTAACCGAACAGCCAGCAATTCATGTTGCACGGAGCTAGATTGCAGCCACTGAGCTCCAGCTCATCCCATCACAGCAGTGTGGACAGCCTGTATAATTCAGCATACCCAGCCAAACTGATTCATGCGGTGAGCGCAGAGAGTGTTCACACTGCATAAGCGTTTTAAAAAGGAAATTGCAAACATGCCATTTCCCCAGAAAACGAGTGGATACCGCTATATTTGGATTATTATAGAAGTGATTGAATACAGGAGCATTTCAGCTTTTAGGTGCATAACCAAGGAATCTCATGGGCCACAAAAAAAATTAAAATCAATGTTCATTAAACTTCATCGAGGTTAAGCAGAGGATGTTTGCAAATACAAATTGCTGTTACAATCAGATCTTAGCATTAAAATTAACAAACTTAACCACTGATGATGCAAGAGTGCCAGGAATAAATCTCCAGGCCCAAAGAATCCAATCAGGTGAAACTTGTGAGCAGTAAAGTCATGTGGAGAACTGCTGTCTGGGCTTCAGATTACCGGGGCTCGGTCAGGCGTGGTCCACAGGCCACTCACCCTTCCTTGACCTTTCATCACGCAGGTGAACTCCACTAAAACAAAGCATTCTTCAGTAAATTGTATTACAAGAGTATAAAACTCTCTTTAAAGTCTGCCTGCTGCCAAGGTTATTGCAGCACCATTCAGCTTTAGACTCAGATTTTGGCCAGTCGTAAGGTGACCTGTACAGAGTTAGTTACACGTTTAAGGGGCACTTCCAGTCCCCACCACATTCTCATTCTGTTCTAGTAAACCTTAAATCCAGCCATTTCACAGGATTATCCAAAAACTTCTCCCCTCCCTAGCCACCCAAGAATTCCCTGCAGTGGCTACAAATGGTTAAAAGGTACCGCGGATGCTCGTTGTACTCCGTGCTGCAGATTCAGAGCACGTGACTAATCAGCGAGTGAGGGACAGCAAGGTGCTCAGGTAATTGTGTAAATGGATAATGACTAAAGTAAATGGAATAAATGTTACAGGAGCAGGCAGTGTTAACTGAATACAGAGCAGGTAGAAGCAGTGCAGAAAATTGGTTTTAGCAGTGGAGGGTAAGGGCCACCACTACTGCACAGTTTCAAGAGACTAGGACAACAGGTACAAACTATTCTGGATAAAAGATTACACTAAATAAATTGCCCGTTAATAGGATGGACTCTGCTGTGCCTACTAGTTTACTTTTGGTAACAAACTCAAATGTGCAATCAATAAAAGTCTCCAGAGACCTCAATAAAGGGAGGCAACAGAGATTAGGACCAACCAAAAAGAGAAAATGCAAATACAAAAACATCTGAAGCTGCTTCTCTTTACACTCGCACTCACTGGGCTGCTTTTCCCAGCCCAAAACTCCACATCTAGGACTCAAGTCTCCGAGCTTTGTGCAGTTAATTAGGTGAATATTGACAATATTCACTGGAAGGAGCACGGTTTCGTCATAGCCAGAATCCAACTAACTCTGGTTTCCCCACACCTTCGAAGATTGCATACTGGCAGCAGGTCACATGCAGGTCAGTAACCAGCCTCCCAGGGACAAGAATCAATCACCACATGTGCGCAGTTCAATATACGACACCTTAAAAATAACCATTGTTGAAAAAGGATTAAAATCAACTTAGATCAAAGAAAATGCTGAAAATACACAGCAGGTCCATCAGCATCGAGACAGAAAAGGCAGACTAATGTCAAGCTCGGTTAGACAGGCTGTGTATTTCCAGCATTTCCAGTTTTTATTAACCAACACAGCCATATGCTTCCGTTGCCTTGTTCAAACCAGTTTTGCTGATAATTCTGCACAGTTTGGACGGGGTTATTGAACAATGTGGACCGCACAGTTTGGACGGGGTTATTGAACAATGTGGACCGATGAACCATTATTAATCTGCTTCAGTGATTGCATCAGAACACCGAGTTAGGGAATTCTGCAAGTTTAAAAAAGGCAGTTTAAAACTAAGAAATTAAAAATACATGGAAATTAAACAAACTGAATTTTAAAACAGCATCGACATTCCTGAACTAAACAACAGCGATTCAGACTGAAGTTGATTTAACTGTACGAAGTCTGTCCTGGACTGTGGACTCGGCAGAATTCCTGTCCGGCGACGGCTTTATTTCGGCACGGCTGACCAGTCTTAGTGACGCCACAACAGGGTTGCCTCTGTGATAGAGATCTGACAGTGGGAGGAAAAAATGGTTAGTTTCATCGTTAACCTCATCTCGACTGCTCAATGAGAAAAAAGGAGAATCGATCTTGGGGTATAGTTCGGTGTCCAGGGTCGCTCAGACCTTAACCACGGGCATGATGTCAGAAGGAGGCGGGGAGCGAGAGTGGGGAACCCCGAGAGAGAGAGATGGGAAATGTAGTCTGTATGGATGCTCATTCACTTCTAGAAGGCACTAGCAGAGGTCCACAAGTACAGCATCAGCCTGCGATAACCTTCTGAATGTGAAGGGCCCTGTCCAATTAAGACCCTCAGTAACGTAGAACAACAAAGAACATAACAAGAATTAGGAGCAGGAGTAGGACATACGCCCCTCCCGCCTGCTCCACCATTCAATAAGATCATGGCTGATCTTCCACCTCAACTCCACTTTCCCGCCCGATCTCTATATCCCTTGATCCCCCTAGAGTCCAAAAATCTATCGATCTCAGCCTTGAATATACTCAGACTCAGCATCCACAGCCCTCTGGGGCAGAGAATTCCAAAGATTCACTACCCTCCGAGTGAAGAAATTTCCCCTCATCTCAGTCTTAAATGGCCGACCCCTTATCCAGAGACTGTGCCCCCTAGTCCTAGACTCCCCAGCCAAGGGAAACAGCATCTACCCGGTCAATCCCCCTCAGTATCTTGTATGTTTCAATGAGATCACCTCTCATTCTTCTAAACTCCAGATAGTATCAGCCCAATCTCTCCTCATAGGACAGCCCTCTTATCCCAGGGATCAATCTAGTGAACCTTCGTTGCACCGCCTCTAAGGCAAGTATATCCTTCCTTAGATAAGGAGACCAGAACTGTGCCCAGTACTCCAGGTGTGGTCTCACCAAGGCCCTGTACAATTGTAGCAAGACTTCCTTACTCTTATACTCCAAAATAGGGTATTTCATCTTAGAGTCAATTCCAGCCCCCCACAACAGACAAAAAAAAATCCAATCCCACTCTCCCGCTTTCTCCCTTTAAAAAAAAAAAAAAAAAATGGACTCTCCCCTGCCAGAAGCGGTTGAAGCATTGGGCAATCTGATCACCTATGTAAAAGCATTTTTCTAATATTCTGACAAAGCATCCTCGACCCGGAACGTTGACTGTTTCTCTCTCCTCGATGCTGCCTAACCGGCTGAGTGTTTCCAGCATTTTCTGTTATTTCAACATTTTTCTAATCTCGACTATAATTCAAAGATCACCTTAAATTAATGCCCACATTACCTCCTCACTGGCCAGTGAAAACAATCTGATCAATATCGGTCTCATCATTGTGAAAAGCTCACTCATTTCACCACTTAATTAACTCGGCTCCAATAGAAAAAGATCCAGCTTCTCAAATGTCTCCACAACTAGAACCCTTCATCCCCGGTAAATCCCAGTGAATCCGAGGCACCTTTTAGATCTTCCCTATAATAAGTGCCCAAATAATCCAACTGCAGCTTAATAAAAAGGTAGTGTTCAACATTGCCTGCTCGCTTGTAGTTGATCTACCCCTTGATACAATGCACTGCCTGAAAGGGTGGTGGAGGCAGATTCAATCGTGGCTTTCAAAAGGGAATTGAATAAGTACCTGAAGGAAAAAAATTTGCAGGGCTACGGGGAAAGGGCGGGGGAGTGGGACTCGCTGAAGTGCTCGCAGAGAGCCGGCACGGGCTCGACGGGCCTCCTGTGCTGTAACCATTCTATGCCGGGTGTTTTTTTTTTAAATATATAAATGAAAGTATTCAAGACCCTGAAGGGAAATGAACTTGGAGAAGCCACTTACCATGAGAGAGAATGGGATGAAGCTCAGAAGAGGAAAGTTGAATAGACAGATCAGATATAACTTTCAGAGTTGAAGAACAAAGAGGGAGAAGGCAAGGGGAAAAAAATCATTGATATAGTGCCTTTCACTACCACAGCCAATTAATCAGCAAATTTCAACACCATTCCCGATAATTTATGTAGATATAACAGATGAAAGCAGCCTCAATACGAGCTGTTCGAACCCCACAAACTGCGTATTACCAGTCCAAGAAACTCTTAGCCCTACCTTTGGCCCATTGCTATCTCCATCATGTGGCTGCCTTTCATTTCTAGTGCCTTTATTTTTACCACAAGTCCCATGTGTGGTATCAATTTTTGAAAGAAATCCATATAAACCACATCAACCATATTTCTTTTATTTAACCTCTTCTTCAAAAATAATTCTGCAAGGGTTTTTTTGAGCATGACCTGCCTTTCAGAAACTTGATCTTGTACAACAGACTTAGTAGTTTTACAATTGAAAGACTAACTTATAATGTCCTGGCTTATTCCTTGGCTTTTTGATTAGAGCCACACTTCCCACTCTTTTTAAAAAAAAAAGAGGTTCTTTTCCACAGAATGTTACAAAGTTAGTTCGTGCTATTTCTTCCATCATTTCCTCCAGGATCCTCAGATGTAAACTCAGGACCTGGTTATTTGTCTACTTTAATTTTAAACGCTGCTTTAGTACCAGCTCTCTGGATATTAACCGGTTCTACACCAATCTCTGCTGGTTCTACAATCCCAATACAGGAAACTTTCGATTAACCGGCCCCTAAATAACCGGAACACTATCCACCGGCAAAATTCAGGAGTCGGTTCAGGTAACTTTTATTACTTTTTTTTTTTACTCCATTTGTTGCTGTGCAAGGGTGTAGCTGAAGCTGTTGCTAAGCTAGAGACGCTTGCAACTTGTGCCGATTGTTTTGAAGCACAGGGTTTGTTGCTTTATACGGAGCTCTGAGCTCCGTATCTTTTACTATAGCGTTCGGTTATCCGGAATTGTTGATGAACCGGCACCACGGCGGTCCCGTCCGTGCCGGATACCAGAAAGTTTCTTGTATCCGCCCCCACTGGAAATTTCAGCATAGTACTTCCTGCCATCCCCTCACTCGTCGCTACAAGCCTACCTCCACATGCATCAATTAACTACTAATGCAGCTATTAATATATCCTGTTCATTTTCTCTACTTCCTTTTGCAGTTTTCCTATCTATCATTTTCCTGGCTTCGTCATCATCATCCGTGTAAGATTTTTTTTTTATAATTCTCCCTATTTCTCCATGGTACCCTAGCCTGGTGTAGTTAACCCTGGGATACTTACCCATTGCTGGCAGTAGAACTATTGAGATTGAAGGCTTCAGCTTCAAATACATGTTCACGGTGACGCAGGAGAGCCTCTTCCACACCAATCTAAACCAGGGATACAAGGATTAAGGACACGATACAAAGGCATAATTCACATGGATTGGGGTCAGTAACAACACAACCGTGGGCCATGAACGCACCAACTGTTCCAGCACTAGGCTGGTCCTAGCCCACTGGTTCATTACCACTCAGATCTCTGGGTCTGAGGAGATCCACAAGGGAGTCTTGGGGAAGCCCCAAGGTCTGATTTTAATGTTTCTGTATTTGTGTTAAATTATTTCTGTTCTTGTAAATGAATCGATCACATTTTCTGCATCAATAGCACTGTTGTTTGGATAGCTGGTTGGGAGTGTCAATATTTGCTGGGAGTTCTCCCACACTTGAAATCTGGCCTGTGGCAGCCAAGCCAAGATGTTGCTCCTAGAAGATCCTTTCGCTCTGGCCCGAATGGCTATTGGAACCCACAGCACAAAATACCAAATTTCTCTTCCACTCACCCCATTTCCCACCTAAAATCCTTCCTAGTGTCCATTCTAAAAAAAAAAGTCCAGTTAAAAACCTGACCAGACTCATGAACAATGCCAGGCAATCTTCACATTTGAACATCGGGACCAAATGACCAATTAGGTTACAAAAGGGCAAAGAAAAATCAGTATCAGCAAACCTGAGCCCCTCTCCCAAAAGGGTTTTGCCAGGACTCCCAAGCTAAATTGCCACCACTAAATCCAACATATTCACTTGAACTGATGGCACCAGTGCTTTCAGACACTGGCCATTCACTGATCTTCCCTTTTGTTCTTCTCTCTTCCCCCCGCCCCCTTCCCTGCCCCTGCACTTGAAAAAATTAGAGATGTAACAGATTTTAAGCCAGTTCTGTTGAAAGGTCATCAACCTGAAACGTTAACTCAGTTTCTCTCTTCACAGATGCTGCCTGACCTGAGTATTTCCAGCATTTTCTGTTTTTATTACTGACCATTCATGTACATTTAATTAAAGCTGCTAAATCATCTTTTTGGAATTTGGTTTATGCAGGTAAATAGCTCATCAGACCCCTCCAACTTGTTATGTTCATTAATAACTGGACATTCTTATTATGAACACAGCTAGCTTCTAGCTAGTCATTTATTCAGTACACGTTCTCTAGGTACAGTATCTGTAGAGATGCTGCATGTGCTCCTGTGTGCAGGCTGCCATCTTGACTGTTGCCTTGTGGGTAGCCTAGCCTCATGGGTAATGTAGTCTTAATTATATATAATATATATATATACACAGCTGGGTAGCGTAGTCTTATACATACAGCTATATACAGCTCTACTGCTCCACCTAGTGTCCACCACAGAATGACATGTTATTGATCACTACACAACTCATTCCCAATTTATCCTCCTCTTCTGAAGCCAGTGGTTTCCACTGGGTATAGTCGCTGTCCAATACCTGGTTCAAGTAACTCTTCTTCAAATGGTCAGTGGGCTCTTCAACCAAATGGGCCCTCACAGCTATTCCCAATCTGGTCCTCAACCGACATCTATATATTTTATTTCTACAACTGCATACCCTTCAAGATGGGAAACTTTGCTCGCTTTCCCCTGCCCTTCCTTAGCCTGGGTGCGCTGAGGCCAGGTTTAGTACCCCTACCTCCATTCTGGTGCAGACCATCTAACAGTTAGGACCAAGGATTAAACCTGGAACTACCAGGGAACCTGGAACTGTGCCAGTTTGCTTGGTAGAGTAAAAGTCTGGATTTCAAAGGTTAGCAAGACAGCAGAGGTAAACCACCCTTTACAGAGTTATGAGAGAGCCTGGAAGTGAATCAACATGAACAGAGGGACAGCAAGAAGCCGAGAAACATTCTGCTGTCCACCAGGTAGAGCAACTTCTTGTTCTTAAAAAGAGACTCCGTACTGGGGAATTAATATTCAGCATCAACAAGCATATTCAGTTATAGCACGTGTTGGATAGCATAAAACTTCCTTTATTCTACCCAATGCATTTTACCAAAGAAAATTAAATTGCATCAGTGCAACTGCCACCTTTGGGGCCTTTGAGAGGAAGAACTAGCACTAAAATAAGTCATATTCTGTGAACCTACACGGCGGTAGACTGCCCAAACTCAGAGGCAGAAATTTCCCTTCCATCGGTCTGGGTTAGCTTTTAACCCAGGTTCTAGAGGTGAAGCAAGTGTGGCAACTACACACCTTGTTCCCAAATATTGGCTATATTTGTGGATTTTAAAGCTCACCACAGTATGAACATACATTTCTCTCAGTAGCCTCCCAGCGAGCAGAGTTGGTCAATCCCAGTCTTTTTTTCAGTATGGGCATGGAGCTTTTGGGGACATATTCCAGTTGATTTGTGGTGCGTTGCGTTGCCTGGGCAGGAGCCTCCATCAGAGTGCTGCTTCTGATCAAATCTGCTTTCCCCGAACCATAGTTTCCTGCAACAGAGAAAAAGTAGATTAGCCCTTCAACTGCAACACATTTCTGCCTTCCCTGTCTGAAAGTTTCAGAGGAATGGACCAATTCTGCATATTTTTCCAATGGTTTCCATCTCTACTCAAATGATGCTTTTAAAGAACGCTCCAGACTGAAAGGCCAAGACACCCCTGTAATTCAAGCAATTTCTCCAAGCATTTTCCCCAGAGAGGTTGTTCTGTGGTCGCTAAAGATTATAAAGATAACTACAAGTAGCACTTTACTGTCCACCCCATCTATTGACCAGCAGGATGTACGAGTCAGTCGAGGCACAGTTCTCACTATGCCACGTACCTCAAACTGAGTCACCACGTATTTACTTTTAATCATTACCGGAGTGAAAATGTAATTGTTGAATGGTTTTCCTGCTATCACATTTGTTAGCCTTATCTCTGCTCCCAGTTTACAAATATTGGCAGAACCAATTAACTGATGTATTGTAAACAGTGCACTAGCAAGAGTTACATGTACAAGTCTCTGCGTACCCAAGAAATTCACTGAAACTTTGGTGATGTGATAAGATGCTATATTTCCACCTCCGTAACATCACCCGTCTCTGCTGCTGCCTCAGCTCATCCGCTGCTGACTCAGCTCATCCGCTGCTGAAACCCTCATCCATGCCTTTGTTACCTCTAGACTTGATTATTCCAACACTCTCCTGGCTGGCCTCCCACATTGCACCCTATGTAAACTTGTGGTGATCCAAAACTCGGCTGCCCGTGTCCTAACTCGCACCAAGTCCCGTTCACCCAGCACCCGTGTGTTGGCTCCCAGTTAAGCAATGTCTCGATTTCAAAATTCTCATCCTTGTTTTCAAATCCCTCCATGGCCTCGCCCCTCCCTATCTCTAATCTCCTTCAGCCCCACAACCCCTCAGATATCTGCTCCTCTAATTCTGCCCTCGAGCATCCCTGATTATAAATCGCTCAACCATTGGTGGCCGTGCCTTCTGTTGCCTCGGCCCCAAGCTCTGGAATTCCCTGCCTAAACCTCTCCACCTCTCTTTCCTCCTTTAAGACGCTCCTTAAAGCCTACCCTTTTGGCCAAGCTTTTGGTCACCTGCCCTAATTTATCCATGTGGCTCGGTGTCAAATTTTTTTGTCTTAATACTCCTGTGCAGCGCGCCTTGGACGTTTTACTACGTTAAAGGCGCTATATAAACACACGTTGTTGTTGTATATAAAAGCATGTTCTCATTTTTCTCCTGTAACTACTAAATCCTCCAGACTGGCTTCTGTCCATCTCACAGGACTGAAACATAAGAAGATAGGAAAGATAGGAGCAGGAGTAGGCCATTCGGCCCCTCGAGCCTGCTCTGCCATTCAATGCGATCATAGCTGATCATCCAAATTCAGTACCCGGTCCCTGCCTTCTCCCCATATCCCTTGATCCCTTTAGCCTTAAGAAATATATCCAACTCTTTCTTGAATGAAACAGGGTTAACCAAAGTCACAAACATTCTACAACAGTGGCTGACATCTTTCCTTGGCCCTAATCTTAGCCACTGTTAACTCCTCCCTTTTCTCAGGCACTGCTCCCCAACTTTCAAAACAGCCATCAGTGCCTCCCCACCCACCCTCAAAATCTCACTCCACGCCAACTGCGACCCATAATTTTCCGTTCCTCCAATATGCTCAAATGTGTTGTTACCACCTAGCTCGGTGTTCACCTCTTCAATCGGGTTTACACCTAGCCCAGAGAACCAAGGGCACGGTGGTCAAAATCACCAATGACATCCTCAGTGACTGTGGTGCATTATCGCTTTCCCCATCTCAACCTCTGGAGCATTTGGCATAGTCAATGTCTCCACCCCCTCCTCCAAGGCTCACCTCTGTGGCACCACCCTTACTTGATTTCATTCCTATCCATCCCATCACAGCCAGCACATCTTGTGACATGGATTCTCCTCCATGAGGAGCCCAAGGCTCCATCCATCAACTCTTTCCACCCCCTTCTACATAGGAAACCTCAGCAGCATTTGCAGTCCTGGGGTCAGCTTCCATAGTTACGTTGATGGCACCTAGCTCTACCGCTCCATCAGTACCAAAATCCACTGCTATCATATGCCAACTCTGTGGCAACATGAAGCAACAATTTCACTTTCCAAATGACTCGTGGTTTCCTCCGGTTTTGAATCTTCTAACTTGTTTGCAACAAACTTTTACCTTGCAAGCAATCACATTCCACTTTCTCAAATTCTTCTTTCAAGCTGGAAATTTCATACTCTCTGGAAAAACAAAGCCACATTTATTAATTCAACAAATTTTCATCGAGTACTGTACTCGTGCATGCTGCCACATGCAAGTTTACGTTGAATAGTTAACTACAAGAAATACAAATCACTCCCTTGATGGGTCAGCACATTCCAGCAAGAATTACTGGAAAGCATGAGAGAGCAGGCGTCCTGGCTCGTTTTCCCAGTCCTAACAAAGGGTCGGAGGCAAATTTTAAGCACTCCTGCCATTGCCCACCTCAAATCAGCTAACTCAACATCGACACGGCATCCCACCAGAGACTGTCCTGATCTGAATAGCTCAGCAGCTCACCATCACCAAAGGGAGCTTGTGCATCCTTGCAAATCTGTGGCACTGAAGTGAGATTATGAAAAGAAACCACAAAGTACAATCCATACCGCTCAGGTGTGGAGGTGCAAAACCCAGTTTTCGTAGTGTTGTAGAGGTTTGAAGGCACAATGACAGGAGTAGATGAGTGACCTGGTAGAGACTTCCTCTTCTGGGCACCAAAGCACTTAATCAACATCCAGTTACCTAAACAAAAGTTAAATATAACTTGACAAAAGCCACCTCTCTTTCCAATAATCTATTAAACACAAAATTCTGTTTTATTACAAATCAAAAACACAAGGAATTTGGGGGGGGGGGGGGGGAAAGGGAAGGGGTAAAAAGAAATAACTAAAAAAGGGTCAGAATTTTGAAGTGACCTATAGTGAACAGGTCAGGATCATTTGTTGGCTCAATTCCAAAATGCACAGACTGAAGTGTGAGATTTTTACATTCAGAAGTGGAGCGCTGGGGACTGAAATACTTTCTCACTTTTGTCACCTTTAAAATCCTCCTCTAAGATGTCAACTTTTGGCTACAGCCTCCACCAGTACCTCAACCAAATGGCAATTATATGGTGAATGTTGGCAGGCTGTTCAACCACAAGGGGTGCATCACAACTAAACCTAAACCCACATTCACCCAATCTCACAAGTACATCTTTCATCAGGAAGCAATCACTAGCAGAAACCATGGATGAATTCCACCCCCATAGCCCAATTCTAGCACCCCTACTGGCAACTAGGCTGAACCAGGAATTGAACCTGGCACCTTCTGATTGAATGTTTCCCATCACAAGGTTATCTACTCTGTGCTGATGCTTTGGATTTTGTATTTCTCCAGGTATTTGACTCAGTCATAATGGCACAGAAGGAGGCCATTCGGCCCATCGAGTCTGTGCCGGCTCTCTGTAGAGCAATCCAGTCAGTCCCATTCCCCCGCTCTATCCCCGTAGCCCTGCAAGTTTATTTCCCTCAAGTGCCTATCCAGTCTCCCCTTGAAAGCATAGAGAGTGTGTCTGCTTCCACCACTTCCGTCAGCAGCGAGTTCCAGGTCCTCACCACTCGCTGTGTAAAAAAGATTTTCACGTCCCCCCTGTATCTCTTGCCCAAAACCTTAAATCTGTGCCCCCTAGTCCTTGCAACATCAATTAGTAGTAGTCTAGCCTATCCAAACCCGTCATACTCTTGTACACCTCGATCAAATCACCCCTCAACCACCTTTGCTCTAATGAAAACAAATCCAGCTTCTCCAACTTGCCCTTGTAGCCAAGATCCCCCATCCCCGGAACCATTCTGGTAAATCTCCTCTGTACCCGCTCAAGGGCCTTCACATCCTTCCTAAAAAAAGTGTGGTGACCAGAACTGGACGCAATACTCCAGTTGTGGCCTAACCAGCACTTTATAAAGGTTGAGCATAACTTCCCTACCTTTGTACTCAATACCTCTATTTATGAAGCCCAAGATCCCATATGCTTTGCTAACCACTCTCTCAATATGTCCTGCCACCTTCAGGGACCTATGCACATTGACTCCCAGATCCCGCTGTCCCTGCACACTAGATGTCTGCATAATTTACCACAATGTGCAGCTGGGTGACGAACAGAAACCAGTGAGGCGTCAGCCTTCCATGATGACCTAGGATTACGACCAGTACAACATTACTTTTGGACCAGAGTTTGTTTTCATTTGAAATTTCAAAGTAAAGGCCACAAATCATTTAACAATATAAAGAGTCTTTTTTCCATTTACTTCTGTGTCTCATGACATTAGCCATGGAGATTACACTTCTTGTTGAATTATTAAAAGCAAATCAAACCTCTGAACTTGAGCCACAATCCCACCCTATCCCGTCCCCTTTTCAGGTTTTTGACTTGGCAAAAAGGCTGTAGCCCTGCAACCCTCCACTTACCAACCACAGTCATAGCCAGGAAGAGACTGAGACACTTGAAGTCCATGGAGGCACAGTGGTTAAACTCGGACAGAGCATTTAACATCACCAGGACCAATAACACCGCTCGGGAGAAACCTGGAGTTTGCAAGAATGTCATGACGAGAGCAGTGACCAGAAAATAGCTGACATGTACAACACATATGTAGATCACATGGAGGTTGTTCCCTGTAAATACAAAAATCAAGTTGGAGCCAATTCGGTACAACTATTGACCAGGTTACTGGTCCACAATAACAGTCACTGTAATCCAAAAGTCATTGCAGGAAGCAGGCCATTTCACGAGCATAAAAAGTTTTGGTTTTTAAAAAATCAAAGATCTAAAAGTTTACAATTTTGGCCTAACAAGGTAAAGGACCACTATAGTATACTCTCAGAATTTTCAAAATTAATGGACTAGCCATTTGGACCACCTCTGGTGGCACACGAGTAGGGAATTGATACGAGCCATAAAGAACAGGAAGGCCCCATGTTCAATCCATGGTCTTTGCTGAATTAGTACAAGCAACTGAGGCAGCAGCTGCCAGACTAAAACACAAGGAATGCAGGGAACCAGAATTCTTATTTGCCAGCGAATGTTCCAAAATGCATGTACATGAACATCAGACAAGTACAAGACAACTTGCTTTTTTTGTTGTTTGTTTTGGGGTGTCTTACACCTCACTGGGTAGCTGAATCAGGAGTCCCGATGTGGGAAATCCCATCCCTAGCTGTATTGCATGCTGCAGGTGACTGGTAGGGAATGTGGACCGGCAATATTTTTCATCAAGTGGAGGTGTTACAGCCCCACTACTGGCCGGAGGGGTGCAGTTACATTACAAGTGGCAGTTCCCATTATAAATGCGGACAAAGGAATTTGCATCACCTGGCCTCTAACCCTTCACCTCAAGACTACACAAGTCTCAACTCCCCACATGCATCGCCACCAGAAATCACCTAAAATATATAAATAATGCCCCATCACATCTTAAACATCCCAAAGCACATCACATACAATGATTTCCTTTGAAGTGAGACAACCCATGTAGGTGAATGCAGTAGTGATTCTGGCACAGTAAGATCCCACAAACAGCAATGAGATGAATGACTAGTCAATCTGTTCTTGGTGCTGTTGGGAAATAAGATTTTGTACATGCAAATAAGATCGAAAACCTTCACATGAACAGTTGCACCCAAAGGCAACGGGGTATACTGAAGTAAAAAAGAGTCCCAGTACAGCTCCTTACCAGTCCAGTTCAGGAGGTACTGAATGCTGTTCAGCCTCTGGCTCACTCCCAGTTCCAGGTGGTCGATCATGTACATCACCATGCCAACAGTCTGGTTCATCTTCAGTAGCTTCTCCATCAACTGATCATAGTAAATAGCAGTCTGGGACTGATGGGCAGAAAATAAGGCCAGGTTCGACTCTACAAGCAAACAGATCTTCAGTGTCACACAATAATCCTTCAAAGGCCTTTTACAGTAGTCAGAGCCCTAACATTTCCTTTGCTTGGTTTGCAAACCTTGTTAAAAAAGATCCTTTTCCATATGCCAAAGATCTTCTCCTGAAAAGGTGTAGAATACCTGCACTTACTACTTGTCAGGTACTCATTACCTATAGCTGGGTAAATCTTAGTGAGTTTAACAGGTGTGAGTAAGACAGACAGACTATGTTCTGGCAGGACAGGACATGTTCTCACAATTCCCCATTGAAAATCAACCACATCACCGTGCCAAGAGATGGTCAGAAGCTTCCTCAAAAGGATGCAGTTATTTCAGACTGCTCTTCCACCTTCCAGTAATCCATTACATAAACACGGTCAAAAGCCTGCAAGCAGGTATAGGAATAGGAATTAGGTCATTTGGGCCAAAGAGCCTGTATCACCATGTTACCCACGAGAGCTCCACCTAATCCCAATTTCCTGCCCTCCCTGCATAGCTTTGCTTCTGAAATAACTATCTTCCTTTTAAGCATCTCAATTGATTCTGCATTTTATGGGCTTCTGTGGCAGTATAGTTCAGGCCCACAACTGGAGTAAGGAAATTATTTTCCAGATTCACTTTCCAACTCCCCTCCAAGCACTATAGGCAATGCAAGAGAAAGGAAAGGAAGATTAAAGATATTTAAATTGGTCAAGAAATGATTCAGGAGAAGGAAAATATAGATCCTTAAACGGTTATCACCATGAAGTGTGAAGGATCAAATTCTGTAGATAATCCGTACCCATACAAGAACTAGCACAGTGAAACGACAAGTGTGCAGCCATTTGTTTGCCAAGTGCACATTTAAATTCAGAGAAAAGCCAACAAGATCAATAGTTTCAGTCTGCTCCTACTTTCACTGGTCAAATTATTTTTTTAAAACCTCTGGAGCATAACTCAGTCTCAGCAAGCAAAGCTCATGTAATTGAATGTATAGCAACCAACT
The DNA here is from genome assembly GCF_052327205.1 of Somniosus microcephalus. NCBI lineage: Eukaryota > Metazoa > Chordata > Chondrichthyes > Squaliformes > Somniosidae > Somniosus > Somniosus microcephalus. The sequence goes on from NC_140991.1 coordinate 16,937,673, forward strand.
AGTGTTGCATTCAACACATTCCACTCACCAGCACTTAAGAACATAAGAAATAGGAGCAGGAGTAGGCCATTCGGCCCTTCGAGCCTGCTCCGCCATTCAATGAGATCATGGCTGATCTTCTGCCTCAACTCCATTCACCGGCCCTATCGCCATATCCCTTGATGCCCTTACTAGTCAGAAATCTATCAACTTCTGTTTTGAATATACCCAATGACTGAGCCTCCACAGCCCTCTGGGGTAGAGAATTCCAAAGATTCACCACCCTCTGAAGAAATCTCTTCTCACCCCAGTCCTGAATGGCCGACCCTTTATCCTGAGGCTGTGGCCCCGGATTCTAGACTCCCCAGCCAAGGGAAACATTCTCCCAGCATCCACCCCATCAAGCCCTGTAATAACTTTAAACATGCTCCTGTTTAAAGAGCTCAGGCTGCACCCATGTTATATATGTTTTGGATCAACAGGTAGAGCAGTAGCAGACCAATACCCTTTTCACTTTAGGTCAGTCTGGCTCACAAGTCAAAGCATTGTTGGTTCAAGTTCCACGCCAGGATTTTACACACAAAGCATAGAAACATAGGAACAGGAGGAGGCCATTTAGCCCCTTGGGTCTGCTCCGCCATTCAATGAGATCATGGCTGATCAGTGACCTAACTCCATATACCCACCTCTGCCCCATATCCCTTAATAACTCAGAGGTCTCATTCTTCAGAAGCCATTAAACCCAGGCCGTCTGCCTCAGGTGGATGTTAAAGATCGATGCCATGCCATTATTCAGAGTAGGGAGTTCTGCCAGTGTCCTTGCCAACATTCCTCTCAACCAAAATCCTCAGCAATAGATTACCCGATTCTTATGTTCATTAATAAAGACATTCTTATTATGAACACAGCTAGCTTTTGCTAGTTACTTTATTGAGCACATGTGGACTAGGTACAGTATCCGTAGAGGCTTCCATCTTGACTGCTGCCTTGTGGGTAGCCTAGTGCCTCATGGGTAATGTAGTCTTAATATACATACAGCTGGGTAGTGTAGTCTTATACATACAGCTATATACAGTTCTACGGCTCCACCTAGTGTCCACTATAGAATGACATATTATTGATCATTACACCGATTAGTCATCACGTTACAGGTATGTGCGTGTGTCCCCCACCCACAGATAGAGAGGAGAGGAGTGCAGTATTTTTTCTTTCCCTCCCCCCCCCCCCCCCCCCCCCCCCCCAATACGTTCTACAGGATCTCAAACCAAAGGAGATGCTTTTAGTGATGAGTTGTAGGTGGTGGAAATCCCATGGTACTGATTTGCAGTGTCCCACAAACTGAACTTCTGTAATTGCCCTCATTTAATGTCCTCCCTCTTCACCACAAGTACAATTTTAAAAAGGCAGTCAAGTTTCCAACCACTAAGTTCTCTGCTCCCAAAGCAAAAGGTTGCTTACCCAACTTGCTGTGCACCTGATGAGCACGTGCCCTGACCTCCAGGAGGTCAGTTAGAATTGCTTGATGACCTTCCTGTAGCTCCAAGTCCTGGTGTACCAATTGTCGACTGACATTTTCTAAAAAAAAAAGTAAAGCTTTATAAACTCTAAACATTTCTTCTGCATAGGAGAACCTACTTTACATCACATAGAAACTACAGCACAGATACAGGTCAGTTGACCCAAATCGGTGTTTATGTTCTGAACAAGCCTCCTCCCACCCTATTCCTTTCTCCCTCGTATTTATCCAGCTTCCCCTTAAAAGGCATCTCTGCTATTTGTCTCAACTACTCCATGTGGTAGCGAGTTCCACATTCCCACCACTCTCTGGGCAAAGAAGTTTCTCCTGAATTCCTAATTGGTAACTAGCTTATATTTAGGGGGCCTAGTTTTGAACCCCCCTACAAGCAGAAACATCTTCTCTACGTCTATCAAATCAAACTCCTTCATAATTTTAAAGACCTCTATTTAGGTCACACACACCCCTCAGCCTTCAGAGAAAAAAGCCCCAGCCTCTAGTCTTTCCTGATAATTATAACCTCAGTTCTGGTATCATCTTTTTAAATTGAAAAGTGAATTAATTATTGGCTCCAACATTCTACAAGGAACCAAAAATCAGTACCACAAAATATTGAGGCAATTTATAGCTTAAAGGGCTTAGGACCTTTGTAGCAATGTGCTGCGATACAGATGTGCAACCAGAGTTGGGCTGTCAGAGGCATGTTTCCACAGGGAAACTGCACAAGGTAGTTCATTCTCTGAAGCACTTTGGAACGTTGGAGACATAAGGCTCTAAATCAGTGCAAGGTTTCTCCCTATTCCACCCTACTAGAGTCCTGCCTAGCTGCAAAACAGAATCTGACTGATAGACTTGATCAGTTTTCCTGGCTGCTTTTGACAGACAGGACAAGGACGCACTGCAGTGTTATTTACACTTTTGGTCAAGGGTCACAATTCCAAGAGCGATCCGCTCTCCCCAACACTCAACGTAAAGTGATTGACAATGGTGCATTGTCAGAGGTGCCAGCTTTCAGGGGAGACTAAACCAAGCACCCCCCCCCCCCACCAATCTGCCATTTCAGGTGGATGGAAAAGATGCTGTGCTGTGTGAACAGTGTCTGCCTCATTTATCTACAGTAACCAGGACCTGCACTTCAAAAGTAATTGGTTGGCTATGAAGCACTTTAAGACGTCAGGAGGTGATGAGGATCTATATAGATCCAAGTCCTTGCTCTCACTGCATCCTTTCTACCATCCAGCTTTTTGGGATCATGCTCAGTGCAACTACTACTGTACAAGCATTCTATATACTACTCTGCATAGTAAAAAATTAGCATGACAACTCAAATTTGATTGACAGCTTTGTCTGCTATTTAAGACATTAACCCATTTAAAAGATGCGAATACATTGGTTAAAAGAGCAGGAATATGAATATCATAGGAACTGGATAGTTAGCATTCCAATATTTAGTGTAACGTTAAGGTCAAGACTAAGAAATGTTACTTTCACTGAAAATAAAAGTAATGCATTGGAGTTATGAATACACTGCTCATTCCACTTGAGGGGTATCAGCTCATGAAACACACAGTAGTTGATGCAAGGTCAACGACTTGAAACGTTAACTCTTTCTCTCGCCACAGATGCTGCCTGACCAGCTGAGGGTTTCCAGTATTTTCTGTTTTTATACGGTAGATCTTTGGATAAGAACACAAGAAATAGGAGGAGTCGGCCATATGGCCCCCCCGAGCCAGCTCCGCCATTCAATAAGATCATGGCTAATCTTCTACCTCAACTCCACTTTCCCGCCCAATCCCCATATCCCGCGATTCCCCTAGAGTCCAAAAATCTATCGATCTCAGCCTTGAATATACTCATCAACTGAACATCCACTGCCCTCTGGGGTAGAGAGTGCCAAATGCAATAGCTGGAGTGGACTAGTTTAGAAGGGTAAGCTTACCCATTGTTAACGTGATGCCCTCAATCAACTTGGCAACTTGCTGGTGTCCGCTAGCAATGAGCTCCTTTTCCTTGGTCAGCTTCTCCAGGTTTCCAGTAATGGAGGACTCCAGATCTTGCTGACCGTCCTGTAGCTGCACCTGTTGCTCCAGCAACTCATTCTGACTGTTAACGACCTTCTCCAGTGACGAAGCAGTTAGCTCTTGTAGTTCCTTTTGTCCATCCTGTAATAAATTACTATTTAAGACCACTCTTACTATTGAAGTTCAATAGCAAACTCATGATTCAGGATCCAGGCACCTCAAGAAGTTTTATAGCCAGCTAGGGACTGAAGTCAGAGACTGATGGTGTTCCTCTGTAGAGGATGCAGTACTAGAAACATAGGAGTCTAGAAATCTATCTAGCTCCTTCTTAAAATATATCCAGTGACTTGGCCTCCACAGCTTTCTGTGGTAGAGAATTCCACAGGTTCACCACCCTCAGTGAAGAAATTTCTTCTCATCAGTCCTAAATCTCCTACCCCGTATCCTGAGACTGTGACCCCTCGTTCTAGACCCCCCAGCCAGGGGAAACATCCTCCCTGCATCCAGTCTGTCTAGCGCCATTAGAATTTTATACATTTCAATGAGATCCCCTCTCATTCTTCTAAACTCTAGTGAACACAGGCCTAGTCGACCCAATCTCTCCTCATACGACAGTCCTGCCATCCCAGGAATCAGTCTGGTGAACCTTCACTGCACTCCCTCTATGGCAAGTATATCCTCTCTTAGGTAAGGAGACCAAAACTGTACACAGTACTCCAGGTGTGGTCTCACCAAGGCCCTGTATAACTGTAGTAAGACATCCTTGCTCCTGTACTCAAATCCTCTTGCAATAAAGGCCAACATACCATTTGTCTTCCTAACTGCTTGCTGCACCTGCATGTTTGCTTTCAGTGACTGGTGTACAAGGACACCCAGGTCCCTCTGTACATCAACATTTCCCAATCTATCACCATTTAAATACAATGCCTTTCTGTTTTTCCTACCGAAGTGGATACCTTCACATTTATCCACGTTATACTGCATCTGCCATATATTTACCCACTCACTCAACTTGTCTAAAATCGACTTGAAGCCTCTTTGCATCCTCCTCACAACCTCACCTAGTTTCAGGTCGTCGGCAAACTTGGAAATATTACATTTGGTTCCCTCATCCAAATCATTGATATAAATTGTGAATAGCTGGGGCCCAAGCACTGATTCCTGCGGTACCCCACTAGTCACCGCCTGCCACCCCGAAAAAGGCCCATTTATTCCTACTCTGTTTCCAGTCTGTTAACCAATTTTCAATCCATGCCAGTACATTACCCCTAATCCCATGTGCTTTAATTTTGCACACTAACCTCTTATGTGGGACTTTGTCAAAGGCCTTCTGAAAATCCAAATACACCACATCCACTGGTTCTCCCTTATCTATTCTACCAGTTACATCCTCAAAAAACTCCAGTAGGTTTGTCAAACATGATTTCCCTTTCATAAATCCAGGTAGACTTTGTCTACTCCCGTTGATATTTTCTAAGTGTCCTGTTATCATATCCTTTATAATAGACTCTAGCATTTTCCTTACTACTGGTGTTAGGCTAACCAGTCTGTAGTTCCCTGTTTTCTCTCTCCCTCCTTTTTTAAATAGTGTTGTTACATTTGCCACCCTCCAATCTGCAGGAACTGTTCCATAATCTATAGAATTTTGGAAGATGACAACCAATGCATCCACTATTTCCATGGCTACCTCTTTTAGTACTCTGGGATGCAGGTTATCCGGCCCTGGGGATTTATCGGCTTTCAGTACTCATGGTGGCTCCAGTTAATGAGTGGTTTGCAGACAGGCAGCAAGACCTGCTAACAGCAGGGAAACCAGTGATCAGCATTTTTTGCTAATCAGTGGTCCAAATAGAGCACTGCTCACACACTTGTCCAAAAAAAAAAAATCAAAGTCCCACCAATTGATTTCAAACATCAGTTGTATCAGGTTCAAACCAATCTTCTGATTCTAATATAAATCTAAGTTTTTGATGGCATTAATATGTAGTGCCTTTAAGATAGAAAAATGGCCCCCAGGTACTTCAGCAAAAGAGAGCTATGATTAAAGTTACAGTGAATGGAGGGAGAACACATTTACCTTCAGCATTTTCATGGCTTCTAACTGACTGGAAGCTGTAGCCACCAGAGAGTTCACCGTCACTTCGGTCCTCCGCTTGAAATCCTGCTGCCGTGTGGCGTAGCACACAGAGCGTGCCCGGTTACTGACTATATGGTATGCATTCCAGGTGTCAGGGTCCATATCTGCTGTACATTCGGCTAATGTCTTGAGGCCAGCGGGGTGTGGGAGGAAGAATAAATCGTCAAATTAATATCAGATACAGGAAACTCTTCGGTATCCGGTACCGACGGGACCAGGATGGTGCTGGTTGATCAAAAATTTCGGATGACGGAGAGGGTTATCTACAGAGGCTATTTTTAACAAAGAAAATTTTTTAAAAATCAAGAAATGTGCAGTATACAGTAATTGGGTACTCACCTACAGAATGTGGTGTTAAATGGATGGTGGAAGATGCTTGATTAAGTACAGTACTGCCAGTTGAGGGTAATGCAATGCAATGCAATGACTACCAGCAGCGTGGGAGACACACAGTACCCCTGTAAAATGGCGGATCAGAAGAGACTACCGGCAGCGCGGGAGAGTCAGACTCCTGTTACAGGGGTATTGAGGTGTTCCGACTTCTGACAGCGCCAAGAAGCCGAGTAGTGGCAGTTTGGAGAACTACCCCCACTGACTAACTTGACCACCGCGGGAGACTCGGACTCGGCAACTTTGTCGGTTATTGAGGTGTTTTCGGAGTGAGAATTTTGCCACTTAGAGAATTCAGGCTATTTAGGTGCTGTTTAAACGAGTTTCCTGTACATACTGTGCCAGGCTCCTTGTCTTGTGACAGTTACTCTAATCATCTACAGCCATTTTAGCTGCTGCTTCACAAACACTGAGCTTTAGTGCGCTCTGGCACCGTAAGTGCCAAGAGAAGGGAATGTGAATGCCACAGGCCAGGCCTCGCCTAGCTGTTCGAAGGACTGGACACAAGCATCTTGGTCTGGGAAGCCTGTAAAATACAAAGCTGGAGAGGAAGATTAGTTAAAATAAAATTGGGATAAATAACTAAGACCTGCAGGGGACACCACAAAATAAAGTCAGTGGAGGAGCAAATATCCAGTTCACACTTCAGCAGCATTTAGCTCACTGTACTGGTGAGTTCTAAACTTCAGACATGTTGTGTGGATGAAACAGAACAGGAGAGGTGACCCTGGACACCACCGAATGCCACCAGCAGTTAGCCGAGGAAGGGCACCATATTCCCAGACCTTAAAAATGAAAGACATCAGGTAGTACTCTTGTTTTTCAGCTGAAGTGGCATGTGATACACACTCACAGCACGATAATTAAAAACAAAAAAGGTACTGCTATTGTACAAGTGGGAGGCTCTAGTGGCAAATACACCTCAATTCTACATTGAATATGCACCGGACTCAGGGGAATGACAAGCCACTGGAAAATCACAAAAGAAAAGGTTAACCAGTGTTTGTCAGACAGTAATCAGTTTCTAAAATAGCTTTAATAAAAACAGAAAATTCTGGCAACACTCAACAGGTCAAGCAGCTTCCAAGGAGAGAAACAAAAAGTTAGCTGAAAGGTCATCGACCTGAAACGTTATCTAAAATAGCGCTGCTGTGCTCAGTCTGCTCATTACCATTAGCCTCTAAAACCTACATGATTTGGAGCACAGCGCAAATCCACCGAAAGAGGAGTATTGGTACTTGGTTCAATCGAGTACTCAAAGGGAGAGACTGTGAAATTATAACCCCAACCTCACATCCCACTATTCAAGGACACGAGTCACTGATGCACCAACCAATGTGATGGAGTATTTTAGCAAAATACTACAGATGCTGGAAATCCGAAATAACTCGAGGAACGGCACTTTACAGCCTTCCGGACTCAATATCGAGTTCAACAATTTCAGATCATAACCTCGGCCCCCATTACATTTTTACTTTTATTTTTTATCCACACCTTGGTTTTGGTTTTTTCCCCCCCCCCCCCCCCAACTTTCTTTTTTTTTTTTCCTCTCTCCCACATGGCAGCTGTCTCCCATTCTGCCAGAACATTTCACACCTAATCTAGAGCAGTCTTTTATCTCCACTAGTCCCATCACCATCTCGTCTTGTTTTGAATACCTCTTATGTCTCTTCACTTCTCTTTTGTTCTCTCCCAGCCCGGCCTTTTAATCCATTGCATTTCCTGTGCTTCTTTAGTCTTGACAAAGGGTTTACCCGAAACGTTGACTATTTTCTCTCCACGGATGTTGCCTGGCCTGCTGAGTTTTTCCAGCATTTTCTGTTGTTATACTGGAGTATTTTGATTGCCATTCTTCCCTCCTCCCAACCCCATGAAGAAAAACCACCCCAATGGAATTACCATGTCTGCAGTGCACGGGTAAGTGAGGCGACGTTCAGCAGCTGCTTGACAGTTGAATAAGGACACCCCAAGTTTGGCAAGCTCCTCTTCTGAAAGGTCACTGCAGGAGGACGTTAGCTGAGCTATTACCTACGGGGGTAAAAAAAATCAAAATTCAAACAAATTCTCAGCTTTATCAGTAACTGCCTTCACCAAGTGAGCTGCGAGAGGAGCATAGACAGAAGCTCTAACAATGACCTACTGATAAAGGCACTACCCGGTGTAAGCCATACAGATTCTAGAGTTATATCTCAACTAAAGCCCCACATTGGGGTATTCCAACTGGCCACAGTGCTAGTGAGGGAGAGAAACCAGCTACAGTTCCCTAGTGTTGATGCTAATCAAGGAGTGCACACACAGACAGCAGCTGCGATGCCTTTCATCGTTGAAGGGATTTTGGACACTCCGTGTCGTCACACGAATAGCCACTTGGGAAAGGCATCACGAACAGCAACGTGAAACACTTTCAATGTCTTTCGGATGAGACGTTGAGGGCAGACAGAGCCTCGGTTTAAGTGGATGAAAAAGATCCCGTGGCATTATTGGCAGAAGAGGTCACTTAAAATAACACATGAAATGGAGGCAGGAGTAGGCCGTATGGCCCATCGAGCCTGCTCCAATATTCAATAAGATCATGGCTGAACTTCTCCAACTCCACTTTCTCACCCTATCCCCCAAATCCCTCGGTTCCCTTAGTCCCCCAAAAAAACTAGCGATCTGTGTCTTGAATATACTCATGGACAGAGCATCCACAGCCCTCTGGGGTCAAGAATTCCAAAGTCTTGGCCAATATTTATTCCACGGCCAATACAATAGATTATTTGGTCACTTCGAATTACATACTGTACAGAAACAGACCATTCGGCCTAACAGTCCATGCGGCGTTTATGCTCCACTCGAGCGTCCTCCCGTCTTTCCTCATCTAACTCAATCAGCATAACCCTCTATTCCTTTCTCCCTCGTATGCTTATCTAGCTTCCCCTTAAATGCATCTCTACTATTCACCTCAACTACTCCCTGTGGCAGCGAGTTCCACATTCTCGCCACACTCTGGGTAAAGACGTTGCTTCTGAATTCCCGATTTGATTTCTTGGTGACTATCTTCTATTGATGGCCTCTAGTTTTGCTCTACTCCACATGTGGAAACACACTGTCTGCTCGATCAAAACCTTCCATAATTTTGAAGACCTCCATTAGGTCACCCCTCAGTCTTCTCTTTTCAAGAGTAAAGAAGTGACCCAGCCTGTTCATCCTTTCCCGATATAACCCCATTGCTGCTTGTGGGACCTTGCTGTACGCAAATTGGCTGCAGCATTCTCTATATTACAATAGTGACTACACTTCAAAAGTACTTAATTGGTAAAGAGCATTGGGGCATCCAGAGGTTGTTAAAGGCGCTGTATCAATGAAAGTTTTCCTTTCAAGAAAGGAGGGCTGGGAAAAAAGGCTTTGCTTCCAGTGGTGCGCTCATGCTGGATTTGTAAAGTGTCTGATCATGAATTTAATTAAACCGCTCTTATTGGGAAATAGTCCATTTGGAGCAAATGGGGGTAAATTTATAGACATGCCGCTCCTGAAGGAGTCATCTCATGTCAGGAGAGGGGAAGGGAAGGAGAAAGGTTGAAATTCCTCAAATCATAGCCTCACCAATCACACATATTCTAGCAGGGTTGGGAACTCAAGCTGACTATTTTCTTCTGTCCCCTAGCCCAGAGATCAGTTGCAGCTCCGCTAACTGGCTGAGATCAAGCAAGTCAACAGACAGGAAGCCAAACCTAGGGCTTTCCTAATCTTTATAGCTCAGTACAGCATGTGGTGGTGCATTTACTCACCAGGGCATTGGAGACAATTTCTGAATTAAATGCTGCAAAGGGGACTCCATTTTAAAACAACGCCTCCTGAAAACTAACCAGTTAGCAAATACAAGGGAGTTGGGTTGGGAAGAGAGTTCAGCTCATATCAAATCTAGCTCCTCAGAGTGTTACTACACACCTAAAGCAGAGATCAGTTACTACAGAAACTGATGTTAAATTCATGCTGCTTCAATGTGAATTCTTGCTAATAGCCACTTAGTTTAATTTAATACAAGCAATTCTGCTAATGAGCTATTTACATAATAGTGCAAAGATTTTACATGAAATTGCATCTGTTACTGTATTAGGCACCTGCGTATGTTGGTGAATCTTACTGCAGAACTGAGAAGTACTTATTGTCCACAGTTTACAGCGGTGTTCTCCTCAATTTAGACCACCTAAACATTCAAGATTGTTCTAGAGTTAATGATTTGGATGTTTTAAATGGTGCAATAACCCAGAAAACACACAATATCAGCATTTGGTCAAAGTAGGAGTGCAAGAAAGGACAGAAATCGACTCACACCTTCAATTAAGTTTCGGGCTCCATCCATTCTGCCTGCAGAATCCCAAATCGGCAGGCAGTTTTCAGTGCCACCACCCATCGGAAAACATTGCGTCACCTGCTCAGGCATTTCTGCCCACAGACAGCACGCCAGCTCAGAGATCCCATACAGTGGATTCCTTCTCAGCTTGATTGCTGCACAGAAATCTACCTTCCCTGGCTGAGACCAGTCCTCTACAATTGACTAGTCAGAGGTGCATAAAAACTACCCAGGACTGACAAACTTGCACCCTGCCCAAATTTTCCTTCCTCCGCTGTGGGAGCACATTTGCTTTTAAACAAAAAGTCACAATTTTGTTTAGTGGGGAGGGAATTCAGTAAAGTTAGTCTTCAATTACAAGGAACTAATATTGTTCCATCTCCAGATGTGAGTGGGCTTCATGTTGCAGCACCGATGGCCAACAGTGCAGGAGACACGGTGCTTTGAGGCACCAAGCAGCTTCAGGTGAATTTATTATATAAAACGGTCAGTTGAAAGTCATGCCAAAGGGAGTGATTCCAAGATTTTTTTTTTTTTTTTTTTTTTTTTAAAAAACAGGTGCCAGTCAACAAATTCAGAAGAGCCTTTGTAGGGTGTCAGAAGCTCCATGCCCACTATAGGCAATAGGGAAAGTGCCACTTTGTGGCTACTTGGGATTTCACTTTTCCACTCTCCCATAGGATTCAGTTTCCAATCTCACTTGAACAACATCTATTGGTCAACTATTTATAATTGGCCAATTGCAGAAGTGTTTTGGTGCCAGTTTTCTCCCCTGTAGGTACCAACTTATTCTGGAGCATGATGGGTACAGTTTCACATGCACCAGATAGCATTTGGCACCTCACCCAAGTGGCAATGCTTCATATGCCTGCCGGCACAGGCACAATGGGCCGAATGGCTTCCTGTGCTGTATCAATCTACAGGAAACTCTCGATTTACCGGCACCTAAATAACCCGAAATCTCTTACCTGAACCTACTCCTCAATTTTGCCGGTTAAGTTTTACCTCATATTAGAGGCCGTTCCTGGATCTGTGGCCATGTAACCGGGGTTCCTGCACCTGTTGCATAGCAAAAGGGACACCTGGATCTGTTGCAGTGTATGGGGCTCATACCTTTTACAATACCTCTCTGTAATCCGGACTTTGATAAACCGGCACCACGCCGGTCCCAGATAAAAAAAAAAAAAAAGTTTCCTGTATATGAATCCAGTGACAACAGGCCAGCCACTTGTAGAGGAATCACAGCCAAGCTGATCCTGTCCACGCACACACTTCCCAAAAAGGGTCACTGAGAAGCCATCAGGAGCTGCAATATTAGCCCATTTTCCCTCTTTCTCGCCCAAGGACAAAGGGAAATTTAGCAGCCCCAAATACCGGCTCAGCTGAGAGCAGCAAAGTCAGCACAGACCCTGGGATTAGCCTGGGTCTCAGGATCGAGTCTTATAAAGGGTCCACACTCCAAATGTTAAACTTATCTTTTCTCTTGACAGATACCAATGACCCTGCAGCGTTTTGTTTTTTTTTATTTCAGATTTTTAGTATTTGAAGTTTATTTTTAACCTTCTGACCTGTGCTCTACTAGGTGTTATCTTTACCTACCAGGCTAGGACAATAGTCCGTCTTTTTTTTAAAAAAACAGACTTGCAGAACAAGTGCCAGACCGTTCATTTACACATCAGATCACATTATTTATGAAGGGGAACAGTTGATACTATGAACATACTGAAGCAGACACTGATCTACTTAAGTTAATCACACCTGGGTCAATGTGTCTGTTTTATACAGCAGTCACACATTCAACAGGGATTCTCCATTCTTAACAATCACTTCAACTTTTAAATTGCATCAAATGAGAATTATCGGTTTTATTTTGAAGGACCTAATCTGACTGGCTAAACACAGACTCCACAATGGTCTGCAAGAGAGTATAGAAAAGACAGGTTCCAGCTTCAGTTTCCATTTTACTTTTTTTGTGCCAATTTTGTGGAGATGAGGATGTTAGCATTGGGGACTAGAACGGTTTCCATGTAGTGCCAGCTAAAGGTTTCACAGATCAGCTGCAGCATGCTTAGATGTAGAGTGAGGCTTCCCTCACTGATTCATTATTCGTGGAAGAGGAATGAGGTTTGGTTGTCCAAAACCTTATCAATGAAAACAGTTGATAATAAAACCGCCCACATCGCCAGAGACAGATTTTTAAACAAGGTTATTGCTACTGGAATGTCTAATTAGTTTTGTGAAAATTAATCTCGGTTTGCATTCTCTCGAGTTTAGAAGGTTGAGGGATGATCTAATCGAGGCGTTTAAGATGATTATTTATTCGATCGGGTAGATACAGGGAAACAAATTCATCTGGTGGGGGAAATCCAGAACAAGAGGGCATAATCTTAAAATCAGTTAGAGCCAGGCCATTCAGGGGTGAAATCAGGAAGCACTCTTTCCACAGAAAGGGTAGTGGAAATCTGGCACTCCCCAAAAGGCCGAGGGTCAATTGGAGAGGGATAGGTTTTTGTTAGCCAGCGGCGTCACCTTGTTTTTTTTTTCTTCACTCAGGCTACTGGAAACCATTCCCCTTGGCCAGTCTTTCATGCTTCCATTTCTACCTTCCCTTCCTCCCACTTCCACTGCTATTTACACATTGTCACATTCCTCTCATTCATCCCCCTGTTGTCTCATGCTAAGTACTGTATCACAATTACTTGGGTACTCCTGTAACCATTCAGCATCTTCCTTGACCGTTAACTGACAGGTAGTTAGTTTTCAGATATCAATAGCTAGAGTTGTTGTATCCAGCAGCCAGACTTTCCAATGGAAGGATGTTCAACATTCCTTCATGCAGTCCGAGTTTTGAGTCAGTCAAACCCCATAATAAAAAATAAAGAAGTTCACCTCTCCTCCCAATTTTATTCCACCCTCTCGTGAAAGCTGTTCCTGGGTTATGGTTTTAGATGCACCAATATCCCTTCAGTATCTTGTTCACCTGGCCATTCTTCATTCACGCACCGACAGCGGACTATTCGACTGTTTTTGGGGAAGGGTCGATCCCAATCCAATCCTCATCCAATATCCACACCCCTGATATTTTCCAGCTGGAGTGAATGCATGGCAATCAGAAGCATGAACCTTGCTGGATTTCCTCACCTTCTGTAGTATCTTACACTAACTATTGTAAATTCTATTTTACATAGTTCAGTATAGGATAGCGGTTTTCAAACATCCCTCTGTGGGGATGCAGTCCTGTAGGGCTCTTGTGCTAACATTTCAATAAGAGTCAGTAATTCAAAAGGTAGACAACATCACCATAGTGCCCTTTGTACTGATAATAGAAAGCGTTTGGCATGGTAGTCAGGATTACAGGTATAGAAGGAAATCATAATTTTAAATCATGACTTCAAATGACCCATGGGCAGCTCGGAGACCCTCACTCCAGGTCAACGGACTTCACTGGTTCAAGAGACAAACTTCCCAATTTCCTTAAAAAAAAATTAAGTATATTTTTCCAAAGGCAAATTTCTTACTCCGTTTCCTCATCCACTGCCAATTCCCCTAGTGTGACTGATAGGAACACTACCGTACACATCCAGTAGCAGCTCCGTTCATTGCAATGTACTGGGCTGGGAGTATATCCAGAGATGACCAACCCCAGGGAGGTGTGCATGTAGCAGAGTACTGGGAGTGTGCAATAGGAACCCAGTGTCAACACTTGGAACAGGTTGTTCAGACACAAACACCTGCTTTGCACCTGGGATCTCTGGTGTACAACAGATAATGTAATGGGCTAAACAGCAGCAATGCAACTTCAACCCCATATATAGAGGACATACAGGTGGGGGTGAAAGATCACACGGAACTATTTAAAGAGCAAGGGTGTTCTCCTGGCCAATATTTAACCAACATCACTTTTTTTTTTTTTAAATGTTCGCATCTGTTTTCATGCAAAGAACTGCATGAACCAGATCATTATCTCATTGCTGTTTGTGGGAGCTTGCTGTGCACAAATTGGCTGCTGCATCACAACAGGGACTACACTTCAAAAGTAATTCATTGAGTTTTTTTTTAAAAAGGGCTTTATAGCCATTCTTGGGGATCTGGGCGTCGCTGGCCAGGCTGGCATTTATTGCCCATCCCTAGTTGCCCTCGAGAAGGTGGTGGTGAGCCACCTTCTTGAACCGCTGCAGTCCGTGTGAAGGTACTCCCACAGCGCTGTTAGGGAGAGAGTTCCAGGATTTTGACCCAGCAACGATGAAGGAAGGGCGATATATTTCTAAGTCAGGATGGTGTGTGACTTGGAGGTGGTGGTGTTCCCATGCACCCGCTGCCCTTGTCCTTCTAGGTAGGTCCCGAAAGGCACTATATAAATGCAAGTTTTTTTCTTATTTGCAAATAAAATTAAATGGCTAACAGTTTGCAACACAAAATTAAAGTTATAATTCCAGTGGAGCAGATATGGAGCTGGTCCTGAAGTCGCTGCAAATCCACAATTATTATTGAATAAGTGAGCCGGTTGCCCAGCGGGGTCCGGCTCCGTGCCCTACCTTCTGGTGACAGCTGTCGAGCGGGGCCAGCGCCAGGTGCGCGGCTTCGGCCACAAACCTCTCGTCCACCGTGGTCATCTCGAAGGGCGGGTGCTGGGCGGGGACCGGGACCCAGCCGGAGCCGCCCACACCGGCGGCCGGCGCCTCGGCTTCTTTGCGAAGAAACCAACCGAAAATAGCCGAGCCGCTGCCGGCGGCGAGGCAGGAGGAGAGAACGAGGAGGAGGAGCAAGGGCCCGGCCGGCATGGCGGAGCGGTCAGTCGGTCACTCAGGCCGTGTGTCCGGGCGGTCAGTCGGTCACTCAGGCCGGTTTGCTGCTCCTGTCTGAACCATTTCTTTATTCAAACCCGCCGCCCGCTCCCTGTTGACTGCCGCCCCCCCGGGAAACAGCCAATCCGCTGCACCCAGACAGCACGGCGCGCCCTCCTAGTTCAGTGCACGCCTTTTATATTTATCTCATTACCCAGTGGGAGCACACTGTGCAAATACTGACACACTCCCCCCCCCTGCAAATACTGACACACACCCCCGGACCCCGTGCAAATACTGACACACCTCACCGGGACCCCATGCAAATACTGACACACCCCCAGGACCCAGTACAAATACTGACACCCCCCCAGGACCCCGTGCAAATACTGACACACCCCCAGGACCCCCTGCAAATACTAACACACCCCCAGAACCCCGTGCAAATGCTGACACCCCCCCAGGACCCCGTGCAAATACTGACACACCCCCAGGACCCCCTGCAAATACTAACACACCCCCAGAACCCGTGCAAATGCTGACACACCCCCAGGACCCCCTGCAAATACTGACACACCCCTAGGACCCCGTGCAAATACTGACACACCCCCAGGACCCCGTGCAAATACTGACACCCCCCAGGACCCCGTGCGAATACTGACACCCCCCCAGGACCCTGTGCAAATACTGACACACCCCCGGGAGCCCGTGCAAATACTGACACCCCCCCCGGACACCGTGCAAATACTGACACACCCCCAGGACCCCGTGCAAATACTGACACACCCCTAGGACCCCGTGCAAATACTGGCACACCCCAGGACCCCGTGCAAATACTGACACCCCCCCAGGACCCCGTGCAAATACTGACACCCCCCCCAGGACCCTGTGCAAATACTGATACACCCCCAGGACCCCGTGCAAATACTGACACCCCCCCAGGACCCTGTGCAAATACTGATACACCCCCAGGACCCCGTGCAAATACTGACACACCCCCAGGACCCCCTGCAAATACTGACACCCCCCCCGGAACCCCGTGTAAATAATGACACACCCCCAGGACCCCCTGCAAATACTGACACATTTTCTATGGCCTCATTCTACTCTTCCTTGCAACTTTCTCTGGTCGTACATCCCAATTTGTACATTTTGCTCTTGTAATTTGCATCTTTGCTCCATCTGAGCCACATCAATACTAATACCTTTGACTGTGTCTTCAATCCCCTCTCTTTATGGCAGTGTGTATTTGCAACCCCAAAGCTTTGATTGGTCCCTTGGATGGCAAGACCAGATTTCTGATTGGTCCCCTTACCTTCTCCCCCCCCCCAACCCCCCCGCCCCACCGAGTTCCGGAACTCCCACCCACCCCACATTCCTGATCTTCTTCCCCTCCCCCCCGAGTTCCTTAACTTCTCTCCCCCCCACCCCATGTTCCTAACCTTCTGCCCCCTGAGTTCCTGACCTCCCCCCACCCCACGTTCCTGACCTCCAACCCCCCCACCCCAACAAGTTCCTGACCTTCTCCCAACCCAAGGTCCCGACCTTCTCCCCGCCCACCCCACGTTCCTGACATCCCCCCCTCCCTAACAAGTTCCTGACCTTCTCCCAGCCTAAGTTCCTGATGTTCTCCCCCAACAAGTTCCTGACCTTCTCCCATCCCAAGTTCCTGACTTGAGGGATTCAAATTCCTGGGACATTGGAACCGGTTCTGGGGGAGGTGGGACCAGTACAAACCGGACGGTCTGCACCTGGGCAGGACCGGGACCGATGTCCTTGGGGGAGTGTTTGCTAGTGCTGTGGGGGAGGGTTTAAACTAAAATGGCAGGGGGTTGGGAACCTGAGCAGGGAGACAAAGGAAAGGGAAACAAGGATAGAAGCAAAAGACAGGAAAGAGAATAACAAAGGTGGCAATCGGAGAAATCAAGGGTTTAAAAGAAACATGGCCACAGTAAATAATAATTCTAAAAGGTCTAAGAGCATTAAAAAAACAAGCCTGAAGGCTTTGTGTCTTAATGCAAGGAGCATTCGTAATAAGGTGGATGAATTAGCAGTGCAAATAGAGGTAAATAATATGATATGATTGGAATTACGGAAACATGGCTCCAGGGGGACCAAGGCTGGGAACTCAACATCCAGGGGTATTCAATATTCAGGAAAGATAGGCAAAAAGGAAAAGGAGGTGGGGTAGCATTGCTGGTTAAAGAGGGGATTAACACAATTGTAAGGAAAGATATTAGCTCTGATGATGTGGAATCTGTATGGGTAGAACTGAGAAATACCAAAGGGCAGAAAACATTAGTGGGAGTGGTATATAGACCCCCAAACAGTAATGCAGAGGTTGGGGATGGCATTAAAAGGGAAATTAGAGACGCGTGCAATAAGGGCACAGCAGTCATCATGGGTGACTTTAATCTACATATAGATTGGGCTAACCAAATTAGTAACAATACTGTGGAGGAGGAATTCCTGGAGTGTATACGGGATGGTTTCCTGGACCAATATGTCGAGGAACCAACTAGGGATCAGGCCATCTTAGACTGGGTATTATGCAATGAGAAAGGATTAATTAGCAATCTTGTTGTGCAAGGCCCCTTGGGTCGGAGCGATCATAATATGATCGAATTCTTCATTAAGATGGAGAGGGAAGTAGTTGACTCAGAGACTAAGGTCTTGAATTTAAATAAAGGGAACTATGATGGTATGAGACGCGAGTTGGGTAGGATTGATTGGGTAATGTCACTCAAAGGGTTGACAGTGGATAGGCAATGGCAAACATTCAAAGATCACATGGATGAACTACAGAATTTGTTTATCCCAGTTTGGCATAAAAATAAATCAAAAAAGGTGACTCAACCATGGCTACAAGGGAAATTAGTGATAACATAAGATCCAAAGAGAGGGCATATAAATTGGCCAAAAAAAGCAGCAAACCTGAGGATTGGGAGCAGTTTCGGATTCAGCAAAGGAGGACAAAGGGATTAATTAAGAGGGGTAAAATAGATTATGAAAGTAAGCTTGCAGGGAACATAAAAACTTACTGTAAAAGCTTTTATAGATATGTGAAGAGAAAAAGATTGGTGAAGTCAAGCGTAGGTCTCTTGCAGTCAGAATCAGGGGAATTTATAATGGGGAACAAAGAAATGGCAGACCAATTAAATACATATTTTGGTTCTGTCTTCACAAAGGAGGACACAAATAACCTCCCAGAGATGTCGGGGAACATAGGGACTAATGAGGGGGAGGAACTGAAAGAAATCAGTATTTGTAGGGAAATGGTGTTGGGGAAGTTGACGGGATTGAAGGCCGATATATCCCCAGGGCCTGATAATCTACATCCTAGGGTACTTAAGGAAGTGGTCCTGGAAATAGTAGATGCATTGCTGGTCATCTTCCAGAACTCGATAGACTCTGGAACAGTACCCATGGATTGGAGGGTAGCTAATGTTACCCCACTATTCAAAAAAGGTGGTAGAGAAAAAGCGGGGAATTATAGACCGGTAAGCCTGACATCGGTAGTGGGGAAAATGCTAGAGTCCATTATAAAAGATGTAATAGCAGAGCACTTGGAAAACAGTGACAGGATCGGACAAAGTCAACATGGATTTACAAAAGGTAAATCGTGCTTGACTAATCTATTGGAAATTTTTGAGGATGTAACTGGTAAAATAGATAAGGGAGAACCAGTGGATGTGGTGTATTTGGACTTTCAGAAGGCTTTCGATAAGGTCCCGCATAAGAGATTAGCTTGTAAAATTAAGGCACATGGGATTGGGGGCAAGGTATTAACTTGGATAGAGAACTGGTTGGCAGATAGAAAGCAAAGAGTTGGAATACACGGGTCATTTTCCGAGTGGCAGGCAGTGACTAGTGGGGTACCGCAGGGATCGGTCCTTGGACCCCAGCTGTTCACAATATATATTAATGATCTGGACGAGGGAATTGGATGTAGTATCTCCAAATTTGCAGACGACACAAAGCTGGGTGGGAGGGTATGCAGTGAGGAGGATGTTGTGAAACTCCAGTACGATTTGGACAGGTTGGGTGATTGGGCAGAAACATGGCAAATGCACTATAATGTGGATAAATGTGAGGTTATCCACTTTGGTGGCAAAAACAGGAAGGTAGATTATTATTTGAATGGCAATAGATTGGGAGAAGGGGAAGTGCAAAGAGACCTGGGTGTTCTTGTGCACCAGTTGCTGAAGGTAAGCATGCAGGTGCAGCAGGCGGTTAAGAAGGCAAATGGTATGTTGGCCTTCGTAGCAAGAGGGTTCGAGTACAGGAACAAGGATGTCTTGCTGCAGTTGTACAGGGCCTTGGTGAGACCGCACCTTGAGTATTGTGTGCAGTTTTGGTCGCCTTATCTGAGGAAGGATGTTCTTGCCATGGAAGGAGTGCAGTGAAGATTCACCAGGCTAATACCTGGGATGGCAGGAATGACGTACGAGGAGAGATTGGGTTGATTGGGCTTGTACTCACTGGAGTTTAGAAGATTGAGAGGGGATCTCATCGAAACCTATAAAATTCTGTCAGGCCTGGACAGACTAGATGCAGGAAGGATGTTTCCGATGGCCGGGGAGTCCAGAACTAGGGGTCATAGTTTAAGGATAAGGGGTAAGCCATTTAGGACTGAGATGAGGAGGAATTTCTTCACCCAGAGAGTGGTGAACCTGTGGAATTCTCTACCACAGAAGGCAGTTGAGGCCAATTTATTAAATATATTCAAGAAGGAGTTGGATATATTTCTTAAGGCTAAAGTGATCAAGGGATATGGGGAGAAGGCAGGAACGAGGTACTGAATTTGGATGATCAGCCATGATCTCATTGAATGGCGGAGCAGGCTCGAGGGGCCGAATGGCCTACTCCTGCTCCTATCTTCTATGTTTCTGACCTTCTCCCCCCCACCCCACATTCCTGACCTCCCTCCCCCCCAACAAGTTCCTGACCTTCTCCCAACCCAAGGTCCTGACCTTCTCCCCCCCCACCCCACGTTCCTGACCTCCCCCCGACCCCAACAAGTTCCTGACCTTCTCCCAGCCTTAGCTTCTGACGTTCTCCCCCAAGTTCCTGGCCTTCTCCACCCCTCCCCACAAGTTCCTGACCTTCTCCCCCATAGATGAGGCATTGTGTGTGGGTCCCGGATTGTTAACAGGTTTATTGGGTATGAAGTGAATAGTGACAGTGTTATGACTTCCCGATTTTGTCCAGTCTAATTATGTCAGTTGCCACATACACCAAGCTTTCCGAGAAATCAACCAGGCCTCAGAGGAGGAGATGGAGAACGTAGTGCGGGTGTAAAAGAGGCGGGGTGGGGTTGGTAGAACGTGATCCACGTCGAACAGAGGAGGGGACAACGTGATCTGTCTTCCCATCTGGATCACGTTCTCACTGTTATCCCCCACTTTAGGCCTGGATCACGTTCTTCCCCCATCCCTACTGTTCTCTCCGTGCACTTCCCCCGCCCACCGAGTTCCTGACCTTCCCTCCCCCCGAGCTCCTGACCGCATCTCCCCCCACCCCGCTCCTCTCCTCTCCCACTTCAATCCCCTCTCTTTTCTCCTTCGATCCCCTCTCCTCTCTTTCCTCCTTCGAACCCCATTCCTCTCTGCCCCCCCTTCGAGCCCCTTTCCTCTCTCCCCTCTTTGATCCCCCCTCCTCCTTCCCCCTTCAATCCCCTCTCCTCCCTCCCCCCTTGATCCCCCTCCTCCCTCCCCCCTTTGATCACCTTTCCTCTCTTTCCTCCTTCGATCCCCCTCCTCTCTTTCTCCCCTTCGATCCCCTCTCCTCCCTTCGATTCCCTCCCCGCTTCGATCCCCTCACCTTCCTCCCCCCTTCGATCCCCTCTCCTCCCTTCGATTCCCTCCCTGCTTCGATCCCCTCACCTTCCTCCCCCCTTCGATCCCCTCTCCTCCCTCCCCCTTGGATCCCCTCTCCTCCCTTCGATTCCCTCCCCCCTTCGATCCCCTCACCTTCCTCCCCCCTTCGATCCCCGCTCCTCCCTCCCCCCTTCGATCCCCTCTCCTCCCTCCTCCCTTCGATCCCCTCTCCTCCCTCCCCCTTCGATCCCCTCTCCTCCCTCCTCCCTTCGATCCCCTCTCCTCCCTCCCCCCTTCGATCCCCTCTCCTCCCTCTTCCCTTCGATCCCCTCTCCTCCCTCCCCCCTTCGATCCCCTCTCCTCCCTCCTCCCTTCGATCCCCTCTCCTCCCTCCCCCCTTCGATCCCCTCTCCTCCCTCCCCCCTTCGATCCGCTCTCCTCCCTCCCCCCTTCGATCCCCTCTCCTCCCTCTCCCCTTCGCTCTCCTCGCCCCCCCGATCCGCTCTCCTCTCCCCCCCGATCCGCTCTCCTCTCCCCCCCCGATCCGCTCTCCTCTCCCCCCCCGATCCGCTCTCCTCTCCCCCCGATCCGCTCTCCCCTCCCCCCGATCCGCTCTCCTCTCCCCCCCGATCCGCTCTCCTCTCCCCCCCGATCCGCTCTCCTCTCCCCCCCAGATCCGCTCTCCTCTCCCCCCCGATCCGCTCTCCTCTTCCCCCCGATCCGCTCTCCTCTCCCCCCCGATCCGCTCTCCCCTCCCCCCCGATCCGCTCTCCCCTCCCCCCGATCCGCTCTCCCCTCCCCCCCGATCCGCTCTCCCCTCCCCCCGATCCGCTCTCCTCTCCCCCCGATCCGCTCTCCCCTCCCCCCGATCCGCTCTCCTCTCCCCCCCGATCCGCTCTCCTCTCCCCCCGATCCGCTCTCCTCTCCCCCCGATCCGCTCTCCTCTCCCCCCCGATCCGCTCTCCTCTCCCCCCCGATCCGCTCTCCTCTCTCCCCCGATCCGCTCTCCTCTCTCCCCCCCGATCCGCTCTCCTCCCCCCCGATCCGCTCTCCTCCCCCGCGATCCGCTCTCCCCTCCCCCCGATCCGCTCTCCTCTCCCCCCCGATCCGCTCTCCTCTCCCCCCCGATCCGCTCTCCTCTCCCCCCCGATCCGCTCTCCTCTCCCCCCCGATCCGCTCTCCTCTCCCCCAGATCCGCTCTCCTCTCCCCCCCGATCCGCTCTCCTCTCCCCCCCGATCCGCTCTCCTCTCCCCCCCGATCCGCTCTCCTCCCCCCCGATCCGCTCTCCTCTCCCCCTGATCCGCTCTCCTCTCCCCCCGATCCGCTCTCCTCTCCCCCCCGATCCGCTCTCCTCTCCCCCCCGATCCGCTCTCCTCTCCCCCCGATCCGCTCTCCCCTCCCCCCCGATCCGCTCTCCTCTCCCCCCCGATCCGCTCTCCTCTCCCCCCCGATCCGCTCTCCTCTCCCCCCCGATCCGCTCTCCTCTCCCCCCCGATCCGCTCTCCTCTCCCCCCGATCCGCTCTCCTCTCCCCCCCGATCCGTTCTCCTCTCCCCCCCGATCCGCTCTCCTCTCCCCCAGATCCGCTCTCCTCTCCCCCCGATCCGCTCTCCTCTCCCCCTGATCCGCTCTCCTCTCCCCCCCGATCCGTTCTCCCCCTCCCCCCCGATCCGCTCTCCTCTCCCCCAGATCCGCTCTCCTCTACCCCGATCCGCTCTCCTCTCCCCCCCGATCCGCTCTCCTCTCCCCCCCGATCCGCTCTCCTCTCCCCCCCGATCCGCTCTCCTCTCCCCCCCGATCCGCTCTCCTCTCCCCCCGATCCGCTCTCCTCTCCCCCCCGATCCGCTCTCCTCTCCCCCAGATCCGCTCTCCTCTCCCCCCGATCCGCTGTCCTCTCCCCCCCGATCCGCTCTCCTCTCCCCCCCGATCCGCTCTCCTCTCCCCCCGATCCGCTCTCCTCACCCCCCGATCCGCTCTCCTCTCCCCGCCGATCCGCTCTCCTCTCCCCCCCGATCCGCTCTCCTCTCCCCCCGATCCGCTCTCCTCTCCCCCCCGATCCGCTCTCCTCTCCCCCCCGATCCGCTCTCCTCTCCCCCCGATCCGCTCTCCTCTCCCCCCCGATCCGCTCTCCTCTCCCCCCGATCCGCTCTCCTCTCCCCCCCGATCCGCTCTCCTCTCCCCCCGATCCGCTCTCCTCTCCCCCCCGATCCGCTCTCCTCTCCCCCCCGATCCGCTCTCCTCTCCCCCCGATCCGCTCTCCTCTCCCCCCCGATCCGCTCTCCTCTCCCCCCGATCCGCTCTCCTCTCCCCCCGATCCGCTCTCCTCTCCCCCCCGATCCGCTCTCCTCTCCCCCCGATCCGCTCTCCTCTCCCCCCGATCCGCTCTCCTCTCCCCCCCGATCCGCTCTCCTCTCCCCCCCGATCTGCTCTCCTCTCCCCCCCCCGATCCGCTCTCCTCTCCCCCCGATCCGCTCTCCTCTCCCCCTGATCCGCTCTCCTCTCCCCCCCGATCCGCTCTCCTCTCCCCCCGATCCGCTCTCCTCTCCCCCAGATCCGCTCTCCTCTCCCCCCCGATCCGCTCTCCTCTCCCCCCGATCCGCTCTCCTCTCCCCCCGATCCGCTCTCCTCTCCCCCCCGATCCGCTCTCCCCTCCCCCCCGATCCGCTCTCCTCTCCCCCCGATCCGCTCTCCTCTCCCCCCGATCCGCTCTTCCCCTCCCCCCAATCCGCTCTCCTCTCCCCCCCGATCCGCTCTCCTCTCCCCCCCGATCCGCTCTCCTCTCCCCCCCGATCCGCTCTCCTCTCCCCCCCGATCCGCTCTCCTCTCCCACCCCCGATCCGCTCTCCTCTCTCCCCCTTCGATCCCCTCTTCCCCTTCCCCCCCCCACCTATCCGACCCCTGACCTTCTCTGCACTGAGCCGAGGAAAGCGTGGCGGTGCAGTCCGCAGCCGCCGCACCCTTGGCTGGGCGCATGCGTGACCGGATCGGCAGTACCAAATGCACATGTACAGAAAGTCAAAACATGGTGCAAATGATCACTCCGTCCCTTTATTACATAAAAAGTGTTATGTAAAGGTGAATTTTTTCTTTCTCCTGCACAATGTCCACCTCTCCCATTGGAAATCATCTGGGACATTTTTTCATGTAAGGAGTGCTTATAAGTGCAAGCGGTTGTGCACTGACTGAAAAAGTATAAATTATATGCACAAATGCACTGCTATAAACAGTGGAGACTGTGGCCCCAGTATTTAGCAGGAGGCGCGCAGGTAGTGCGGGTAAAACCCTGCAAGGCTGGGGACGCAAAGGTTCTGGCGAATAAAATGGCAGTTCCTCATTATAATTCTTTTCTTCCATTTCCTGCCTGATAGCTGGCCAAATGACAGGCTGGCCAGCTGTGGGGTGGGAAAACCAGTGGCAGGAGGCCACAGCCAGGGACCCTTAGGGACGGTCCCTGGTGATCGTGGGTCAGGCATCAATTGGGGGGGTCCCTGGCGATCGCGGGTCAGGCATCAACTGGGAGGTCCCTGGCGATCGCGGGTCAGGCATCAACTGGGGGGGTCATAGAAACATAGAAGATAGGAGCAGGAGTAGGCCATTCGGCCCCTCGAGCCTGCTCCGCCATTCAATGAGATCATGGCTGATCATCCAAATTTAGTACCCTGTCCCTGCCTTCTCCCCATATCCCTTGATCCCTTTAGCCTTAAGAAATATATCTAACTCCTTCTTGAATATATTTAATGAATTGGCCTCAACTGCCTTCTGTGGTAGAGAACTCCACAGGTTCACCACTCTCTGGGTGAAGAAATTCCTCCTCATCTCTGTCCTAAATGGCTTACCCCTTATCTTTAGACTGTGACCCCTGGTTCTGGATTCCCCCGCCATCGGGAACATCCTTCCTGCATCTAGTCTGTCCAGTCCTGTTAGAATTTTATAAGTTTCAATGAGATCCCCTCTCATTCTTCTAAACTCCAGCAAGTATAAGCCCAATTGACCCAATCTCTCATCATACGTCATTCCTGCCATCCCAAGTATCAGTCTGGTGAATCTTCGCTGCACTCCCTCCATGGCAAGAACATCCTTCCTCAGATAAGGCGACCAAAACTGCACACAATACTCAAGGTGTGGTCTCACCAAGGCCCTGTACAACTGCAGCAAGACATCCTTGTTGCTGTACTTGAATCCTCTCGCTACGAAGGCCAACATACCATTTGCCTTCTTAACCGCCTGCTGCACCTGCATGCTTACCTTCAGCGACTGGTGCACAAGGACACCCAGGTCTCGTTGCACTTCCCCTTCTCCCAACCTATTGCCGTTCAGATAATAATCTGCCTTCCTGTTTTTGCCACCAAAGTGGATAACCTCGCATTTATCCACATTATACTGCATCTGCCATATATCTGCCCAATCACCTAACCTGTCCAAGTCATCCTGGAGTTTCTCTGCATCCTTCTCACAGCACACATGCCCACCCAGCTTTGTGTCGCCTGCAAACTTGGAGATATTACATCTAGTTCCCTCATCTAGATCATTAATATATATTGTGAATAGTTGGGGTCCTAGCACCGATCCCTGCGGTACCCCACTAGTCACTGCCTGCCACTCGGAAAAGACCCGTTTATTCCAACTCTTTGCTTCCTGTCTGCCAACCAGTTCTCTATCCAAGTCAGTACCTTACCCCCAATCCCATGTGCCTTAACTTTACATGCTAATCTCTTATGCGGGACCTTATCGAAAACCTTCTGAAAGTCCAAATGCACCACATCCACTGGTTCTCCCTTATCTATTTTACCAGTTACATCCTCAAAAAATTCCAGTAGACTAGTCAAGCACGATTTACCTTTTATAAATCCATGTTGACTTTGTCCGATCCTGTCGCTGTTTTACAAGTGCTCTGCTATTACATCTTTTATAATGGACTCTAGCATTTTCCCCACTACCGATGTCAGGCTTACCGGTCTATAATTCCCCGTTTTCTCTCTACCACCTTTTTTGAATAGTGGGGTAACATTAGCTACCCTCCAATCCATGGGAACTGTTCCAGAATCTATAGAATTTTGGAAGATGACCAGCAATGTATCTACTATTTCTAGGGCCACTTCCTTAAGTACCCTGGGATGTAGATTATCAGGCCCTGGGGATTTATTGGCCTTCAATCCTGTCAATTTCCTTAACACCATTTCCCTACAAATACTGATTTCATTCAGTTCCTCCCTCTCATTAGACCCTATGTTCCCCGACATCTCGGGGAGGTTATTTGTGTCCTCCTTTGTGAAGACAGAACCAAAGTATGTATGTAATTGGTCTGCCATTTCTTTGTTCCCCATTATAAATTCCCCTGATTCTGACTGCAAGGGACCTACGCTTGACTTCACCAATCTTTTTCTCTTCACACATCTATACAAGCTTTTACAGTCAGTTTTTATGTTCCCTGAAAGCTTACTCTCATACTCTATTTTGCCCCTCTTAATTAATCCCTTTGACCTCCTTTGCTGAATCCTAAACTGCTCCCAATCGTCAGGTTTGCTGCTTTTTCTGGCCAATTTATATGTCCTCTCCTTGGATCTTATGCTATCCCTAATTTCCCCTGTTAGCCACGGTTGAGTCACCTTTTTTGTTTTATTTTTATGCCAAATTGGGATGAACAAATTCTGTACTTCATCCAGGCGATCTTTAAGTGTTTGCCATTGCATATCCACCGTCAACCCTTTAAGTAACATTCCCCATTCCATCCTACCCAACTCGCGCCTCATACCATCGTAGTTTCCTTTATTTAAATTCAGGACCCTAGTCTCTGAGTCAAATACTTCCCTCTCCATCTTAATGAAGAATTCGATCATATTATGATCGCTCCTCCCCAAGGGGCCTCGCACAACAAGATTGCTAATTACTCCTTTCTCATTACATAATACCCAGTCTAAGATGGCCTGATCTCTAGTTGGTTCCTCGACATATTGGTCCAGGAAACCATCCCGTATACAACTCCCACGATCATTGGGTACCCCCAAATTGATGCCTGACCCATGATCGCCAGGGACCCCTCCAACTGATGCCTGACCTGTGATCACTGACCCCACAACTGATCCCTGACCTGTGATCACTGACCCCACAACTGATCCCTGACCTGTGATCACTGACCCCACAACTGATGCCTGACCTGTGATCACCGACCCCACAACTGATCCCTGACCTGTGATCACTGACCCCACAACTGATGCCTGACCTGTGATCACTGACCCCACAACTGATCCCTGACCCACGATCACCGACCCCACAACTGATCCCTGATGTGTGATCACTGACCCCCCAACTGATCCCTGACCCACGATCACCAACCCCACAACTGATGCCTGACCTGTGATCCCCGACCCCCACAACTGATCCCTGACCTGTGATCACCGACCCCCACAACTGATCCCTGACCTGTGATCACTGACCCCACAACTGATCCCTGACCTGTGATCACCGACCCCCACAACTGATCCCTGACCTGTGATCTCCGACCCCCACAACTGATCCCTGACCTGTGATCACTGCCCCCACAACTGATGCCTGACCTGTGATCACCGACCCCACAACTGATCCCTGACCCACGATCACCAACCCCACAACTGATCCCTGACCTGTGATCACCGACCCCCACAACTGATGCCTGACCTGTGATCACTGACCCCCCAACTGATCCCTTACCCACGATCACCGACCCCACAACTGATCCCTGACCTGTGATCACCGACCCCACAGCTGATCCCTGACCTGTGATCACCGACCCCACAACTGATCCCTGACCTGTGATCACTGATCCCACAACTGATCCCTGACCTGTGATCACTGACCCCACAACTGATCCCTGACCTGTGATCACCGACCGCCACAACTGATGCCTGACCTGTGATCACTGACCCCACAACTGATGCCTGACCTGTGATCCCCGACCCCCACAACTGATGCCTGACCTGTGATCCCCGACCCCCACAACTGATCCCTGACCTGTGATCACCGACCCCCACAACTGATCCCTGACCTGTGATCACTGACCCCACAACTGATCCCTGACCTGTGATCACCGACCCCCACAACTGATCCCTGACCTGTGATCTCCGACCCCCACAACTGATCCCTGACCTGTGATCACTGACCCCACAACTGATCCCTGACCTGTGATCACCGACCCCCACAACTGATCCCTGACCTGTGATCTCCGACCCCACAGCTGATCCCTGACTTGTGATCACCGACCCCACAACTGATCCCTGACCTGTGATCACTGACCCCACAACTGATCCCTGACCTGTGATCACTGACCCCCCAACTGATCCCTGACCCACGATCACCGACCCCACAACTGATCCCCGACCTGTGATCACTGACCCCACAACTGATCCCTGACCTGTGATCACTGACCCCACAACTGATCCCTGACCTGTGGTCACTGACCCCTCAACTGATCCCTGACCTGTGATCACTGACCCCACAACTGATCCCCGACCTGTGATCACTGACCCCACAACTGATCCCTGACCTGTGGTCACTGACCCCTCAACTGATGCCTGACCTGTGATCACTGACCCCTCAACTGATCCCTGACCTGTGATCACTGACCCCACAACTGATCCCTGACCTGTGATCTCCGACCCCCTCAACTGATCCCTGACCTGTGATCACTGACCCCTCAACTGATCCCTGACCTGTGATCACTGACCCCTCAACTGATCCCTGACCTGTGATCACCGACCCCACAACTGATCCCTGACCTGTGATCACTGATCCCACAACTGATCACTGACCTGTGATCACTGACCCCACAACTGATCCCCGACCTGTGATCACGGACCCCACAACTGATTCCTGACCTGTGATCACTGACCCCTCAACTGATCCCTGACCTGTGATCTCCGACCCCCTCAACTGATCCCTGACCTGTGATCACTGACCCCACAACTAATAATAATAATAATAATAATAATAATCAACTTTATTGTCATTGTTAGTGCACAAGTGCAGTACAACGAAATGTAGGCTTGCGGCTCCCGAGAGTGTACATTTTGATTAAGACATTTAACATTCAACATTCATTTGGCTTGTAATACATAAGCATAAACATAATAAAGTGCATTGGCAGATGTGCGGGCTTTAGAGTTTATTTGCAGAGTTCAATAGGATGACAGCCCTGGGAAAGAAGCTGTTCCTAAATCTGGTCGTTCGGGTGCGAATGCATCTGTAGCGTCTCCCAGATGGCAGGGGGGTGAACAAACTGTGGCTGGGGTGGGTAGGGTCTTTGATGATGGTCAGTGACCTCCGTAGACAGCGTTTCTGGTAGATGTTCTCAATAGTCGGTAGCCGGGTGCCGGTAATGCGTTGGGCAGTTTTGACTACCCGCTGCAGGGCTTTCCGGTCATAGGAGCTACAGCTGCCATACCATACTGTGATACAGTTCGTCAGGATGCTCTCTATTGTGCAGCGGTAAAAGTTAGAGAGGATCAGGGGTGACAGGTTACATCCCTTCAGCCTCCTTAGGAAATATAGGCGCTGCTGGGTCTTCTTCACCAAAGAGGAGGTATTGAGGGACCAGGAGAGGTCTTCCGTGATGTGGACTCCGAGGAACTTAAAGCTGTCCACCCTTTCCACCACAGCCCCATGGATGTGGATGGGGGTGTGTCTTCCGCCTTTAGACTTCCTGAAGTCCACAATGATTTCCTTGGTTTTCTTGATGTTAAGGGCCAGGTTGTTATCGGCACACCACTTCACGAGGTGCTGGACCTCCTCCCTGTAGGCTGACTCATCGTTGTTGGTGATCTGGCCTACCACCGTGGTATCATCCGCAAACTTGATGATGGTGTTGGAACCATGAACAGCCACACAGTTGTGGGTGAAGAGGGAGTAGAGGAGGGGGCTCAGCACACAACCTTGTGGGGCCCCCGTGTTCAGGGTCAGGGGCGGGGGGAGGTGTGGTTACCTAATTTGACAGACTGGGGTCTGTTAGTTAGGAAGTCCAGGGTCCAGTTGCAAAGGGAAGTGTTCAGGCCAAGAGTGTGGAGTTTGGTGGCCAGCTTGTTGGGGACGATAGTGTTGAATGCTGAGCTGTAGTCTATGAACAGCATTCTGATGTAGGTCTCTTTTAAGTGTTTCAATGCAGAATGTAGAGCAGTTGTGATTGCATCCTCCGTTGATCTGTTTGCACGATAGGCAAACTGGTGTTGCTCAAGAGAGGCGGGAACACTGGCTTTGATGTGAGCCAGGACCAGTCTCTCGAAACACTTCATTATGATGGGTGTGAGTGACCTGTGATCACTGACCCCACAACTGATCCCTGACCTGTGATCACTGACCCCACAACTGGGAAACCCAGCAGGCAATTGTTAAATTTCAATCAGGCTCCCAATTGCATTCTCCAAGACGGGACACTTGCACGGCAGGCTATCCGCTGCCGTAAAGATGCGTTCCCCTTTTTTAGGGTTAAACCCCCTCTTCCGCCCATCATGAGGATGTTAACATGGAGGTCTGTGTGTTGGACATTTGGCTGACCAAAGAAGTGTAACTCAGAGATAGATGTTTTAAAGTTGGGCCGGTGTAGGTCTTCAACCTGTGGCTGTTTTCTAGCCTGCCTGGTGCAGTTCTCAAGCCGGTGGATGTTTTATGGTTGGCCAGTTGTAGTACTGGAACGCAGGGTTATTTTGTGGTGGGCCAGTGGTGGTTGCTTGTGTTCTTGCTGATTATCTGCAGCAGCGATGGAGCAAGATCTGAGTGTGGGCTTCATTGGTGCAGGGAAAATGGCTTTTGGGATCGCCACAGGGCTCTTGGTGTCAGGTAATGCATTTGGCAGAGTTACTGGGAGTGCAGTCACTTAACACAGCAGTTCATACATCTGCAAAGCTAACCTAAGCTCGAGTTCTCTGGTGCATCTTGTTAGATTTTTGAATGCAATGTGGCTTAGGGATGTATTGGTGTGGATTTACAGTGTTTGGTGTGTGGGGGGGGGCTTAACGTGTCTGGGTTTACAGTGTTGGCGGGGAGGGTAACGTGTCTGGGTTTACAGTGTTGGGGGGGGTAACGTGTCTGGGTTTACAGTGTTGGGGGTAACATGTCTGGGTTTACAGTGTCGGGGGCGGGGTAACGTGTCTGGGTTTACAGTGTGGGGGGGGTAACGTGTCTGGGTTTACAGTGTGGGGGGGGTAACGTGTCTGGGTTTACAGTGTGGGGGGGGGTAACGTGTCTGGGTTTACAGTGTGGGGGGGGTAACGTGTCTGGGTTTACAATGTCGGGGGTAACGTGTCTGGGTTTACAATGTCGGGGGTAACGTGTCTGGGTTTACAATGTCGGGGGTAACGTGTCTGGGTTTACAATGTCGGGGGTAACGTGTCTGGGTTTACAGTGTCGGGGGTAACGTGTCTGGGTTTACAGTGTTGGGGGGGTAACGTGTCTGGGTTTACAGTGTGGGGGGTAACGTGTCTGGGTTTACAGTGGGGGGGGTAACGTGTCTGGGTTTACAGTGGGGGGGGTAACGTGTCTGGGTTTACAGTGGGGGGGGTAACGTGTCTGGGTTTACAGTGGGGGGGGTAACGTGTCTGGGTTTACAGTGGGGGGGGTAACGTGTCTGGGTTTACAGTGGGGGGGTAACGTGTCTGGGTTTACAGTGGGGGGGGTAACGTGTCTGGGTTTACAGTGGGGGGGGTAACGTGTCTGGGTTTACAGTGGGGGGGGTAACGTGTCTGGGTTTACAGTGGGGGGGTAACGTGTCTGGGTTTACAGTGGGGGGGGTAACGTGTCTGGGTTTACAGTGGGGGGGGTAACGTGTCTGGGTTTACAGTGGGGGGGGTAACGTGTCTGGGTTTACAGTGGGGGGGGGTAACGTGTCTGGGTTTACAATGTTGGGGGGGAGGGTAACGTGTCTGGGTTTACAGTGTTGAGGGGTAACGTGTCTGGGTTTACAGTGGGGGGGGTAACGTGTCTGGGTTTACAGTGGGGGGGGTAACGTGTCTGGGTTTACAGTGTTGGGAGGGTAACGTGTCTGGGTTTACAGTGTGGGGGGGTAACGTGTCTGGGTTTACAATGTTGGGGGGGAGGGTAACGTGTCTGGGTTTACAGTGTTGAGGGGTAACGTGTCTGGGTTTACAGTGTGGGGGGTAACGTGTCTGGGTTTACAGTGTTGAGGGGTAACGTGTCTGGGTTTACAGTGTTGAGGGGTAACGTGTCTGGGTTTACAGTGTCGGGGGTAACGTGTCTGGGTTTACAGTGTCGGGGGTAACGTGTCTGGGTTTACAGTGTCGGGGGTAACGTGTCTGGGTTTACAGTGTCGGGGGTAACGTGTCTGGGTTTACAGTGTGGGGGGGTAACGTGTCTGGGTTTTTACTGCCTTAACTAGAAAATTCCCAAAATGCAAACCAAGTGGCTAAGTTCCACACAAAAGGCGATTCGTTAAACGGAAAGCTGCGGGGATTCACGCTGAATCTTGGCGATGGTTAGGAAACCATGTTCAGGGTCCCCCGAACTCCAGCGAGACCATTTGAATGGCCAGGGGGGAGCCAGTGCCACTGATGGTCCTCCAGCGGCCATACACCCATGGTGGTCTGCAGCTCGGTCTGGCAATGCACAGGTGGAGCTTGCGGACTCCTCCATAGATGCCCAAACCCTGGAGGCCACTTGTCACACTCTCGAATAATTGCATGGACTGCTCATGCTGAGCTATAAAAGTACAATTGTCCGCACTGAAGGGCATTCTAGGAGCCTCCGCGCCAGGACCATGCCTCCTCCCGCCCCTCTTCGTCCAGCCCTATCTACATATCCTTGTATTCCTTTCTCCCTCGTGTGTTTATCTAGCTTCCCCTTAAATACATCTATGCCTGATGGCCTGACCTGTAGGTTCACGTGTGTT
This sequence comes from Somniosus microcephalus, assembly GCF_052327205.1. Lineage (NCBI taxonomy): Eukaryota > Metazoa > Chordata > Chondrichthyes > Squaliformes > Somniosidae > Somniosus > Somniosus microcephalus. The sequence goes on from NC_140991.1 coordinate 16,970,524, forward strand.
GTTTCCGCTGTCCTGTGCGTGACAGGCGTTGGTAGACATTATCTGGAAGCATGGCAAGACCGCAAAGAAATTCCCCTCGGTGCCAGACTTGGTCTGGAAGTTGTGTATTTTATTTTTGTGAGGTGTTCAGCGAAGGGAGTGTTCTCCGTAAGACAAAGGTCCTCTACCAACCTGCCCCCGCCACACAGTACTACCCCCCGATTATCAAAATCCACGACAAGGCTTTGGACAACGTGGACCACTTTCCATACCTCGGGAGCCTACTGTCAACGAGGGCAGACGTCGATGACGAAGTCCAACACCGCCTTCAGTGTGCCAGTGCAGCCTTCGGTCGCCTGAGGAAGAGAGTGTTTGAAGACCAGGACCTCAAACCCGGCGCCAAGCTCATGGTCTACAGAGCAGCAGTGATACCCGCCCTGCTGTATGCCTCAGAGACATGGACCATGTACAGCAGGCACCTCAAAGCACTGGAGAGGTACCACCAACGCTGCCTCCGCAAGATCCTACAAATCCATTGGCAGGATAGGCACACCAACGTCAGTGTTCTCGCTCAGGCCAACATCCCCAGCATCGAAGCTTTGACCACGCTCAATCAGCTCCGATGGACGGGTCACATCGTCCGCATACCCGATACGACACTCCCAAAACAAGCGCTCTACTCGGAGCTCCGACACGGCAGGGGAGCCCCAGGTGGGCAGAGGAAACGCTTCAAGGACACCCTCAAAGCCTCCTTGGAAAAAGTGTAACATCCCCACCGACACCTGGGAATCCCTGGCCCAAGACCACACAAAGTGGAGGAGAAGCATCCGGGAAGGTGCCGAACACCTCGAGACTCTTCGCCAGGAGCAAGCGGAAGCCAAGCACCCCACCACCGTCTGCCCCACCTGTGACAGAGACTGTAGGTCCCGCATTGGACTCATCAGTCACCTGAGAACTCATTTTTCGTGTGGAAGCAAGTCATCCTCGGTTCCGAGGGACTGCCTAAGAAGAAGAGAGACATTGCCTGGTGTGCAGAGCCATTCAGAGCGAGGTTTGATCCCTGCTCAATGCTAGGTTAGCTGATCACAGCCAGGGCAGCAGTAGAAATGCTACACACAGACACCCGGCCTGCACAGACACCCGGCCCGCACAGACACCCGCCTGCACACGTACACTTAGGGCCGCCAGTGGTGAAGCGATTAAAATCGGGGATGCTCACACACCGGTAAGGGCAGAATCAGACTTGCCGTTCATGCCGCCTGCAGCTGAATAACCTGTCAAGGAGCACCCCTGAAGCATAGGCACCAGGGGGGAGACCGGTGTCTGTAGAGCCCTACCCCAGCCTGGATAAAAATCAGAGTGAAAGGTCCACCGCAATTTATAACTTAAGCTTGTGACCTGCCTCCCATTAGTAAGAGCGACCTGCCTGTATTGGTTGAAATTGCCTGGTTCCTGCGGGTAAAAACACAAACAAGCCGGTGACCTTGTGTGCTACCCGGGGTCTGAGGAGGTGGGGGAAAGGTGAGCCGCAAGGTGCAGTGGGCCGGGGATCCTAATTTAAAGCTAAACATCTTCTTTTGTTTGTTTCTTAGGAAATGTGAAACCTGAGAAAGTGATGGCTTCAGCTCCATCAAACAACAACTTGCACAAATTCAAGGTAAGGTGCAGTGAGAGGCCACTGGATTAAAGCTGTGTGAAGCAAAATGGGGAGGAGGGGGGTGACTGGCAGACAGAACCCACTGAAAGAATACCCCAGAGTCCCACCTCCCCGATTGGCATCGTTGGTTAATTGGTTGTGTGTTTACAGAGCCACGTTGTGCAGGAGCGTTCCAGATCCGATTAGTTGGTAACAATTGGTCTCCGTACCCTCTAGACTAGAGAGAAGGAAAATCCTGCTCCTGGTTCACTATCCAGTGGAACCTCTCTCCCGCACTGTGCTTCAAAGTGAATCCTGAGTGAGGATGGAATCGTGCTCCGGTTGTGAAGTGCCCACAGCTGATTAGCCTGCCAGCATTCACTGTGTATGAGCGCTAGAAACTGTACCCAGGAAAGAGTCAGCTCTAGAAACTGTACCCAGGAAAGAGTCAGCTCTAGAAACTGTACCCAGGAAAGAGTCAGCCCTAGAAACTGTACCCAGGAAAGAGTCAGCCCTAGAAACTGTACCCAGGAAAGAGTCAGCCCTAGAAACTGTACCCAGGAAAGAGTCAGCTCTAGAAACTGTACCCAGGAAAGAGTCAGCTCTAGAAACTGTACCCAGGAAAGAGTCAGCTCTAGAAACTGTACCCAGGAAAGAGTCAGCCCTAGAAACTGTACCCAGGAAAGAGTCAGCCCTAGAAACTGTACCCAGGAAAGAGTCAGCCCTAGAAACTGTACCCAGGAAAGAGTCAGCCCTAGAAACTGTACCCAGGAAAGAGTCAGCCCTAGAAACTGTACCCAGGAAAGAGTCAGCCCTAGAAACTGTACCCAGGAAAGAGTCAGCCCTAGAAACTGTACCCAGGAAAGAGTCAGCTCTAGAAACTGTACCCAGGAAAGAGTCAGCTCTAGAAACTGTACCCAGGAAAGAGTCAGCTCTAGAAACTGTACCCAGGAAAGAGTCAGCTCTAGAAACTGTACCCAGGAAAGAGTCAGCTCTAGAAACTGTACCCAGGAAAGAGTCAGCTCTAGAAACTGTACCCAGGAAAGAGTCAGCTCTAGAAACTGTACCCAGGAAAGAGTCAGCTCTAGAAACTGTACCCAGGAAAGAGTCAGCTCTAGAAACTGTACCCAGGAAAGAGTCAGCTCTAGAAACTGTACCCAGGAAAGAGTCAGCTCTAGAAAATGTACCCAGGAAAGAGTCAGCTCTAGAAACTGTACCCAGGAAAGAGTCAGCTCTGGAAACTGTACCCATAGAGTCATAGAGTCATAGAGTTTTACAGCACAGAAAGAGGCCCTTCGGCCCATCGTGTCTGCGCCGCCCATCCATCCCTGTCCAGTCTAATCCCATTTTCCAGCATTTGGTCCATAGCCTTGTATGCAATGGCATTTCAAGTGCTCATCCAAATGCTTCTTGAATGTTGTGAGGGTTCCTGCCTCTACCACCCTTTCAGGCATTGAGTTCCACATTCCAACCACCCTCTGGGTGAAAAAGTTTCTCCTCAAATCCCCTCTAAATCTCCTGCCCCTTACCCTGAATCTATGCCCCCTTGTTATTGACCCCCCTACTAAGGGGAAAAGTTCCTCTTTGTCTACCCTATCTATGCCCCTCATCATTTTGTACACCTCAATCAGGTCCCCCCTCAGCCTTCTTTGCTCCAAGGAAAACAACCCCAGCCTGTCCAGCCTCTCTTCATAGCTGAGGCGCTCCATCCCAGGTAACATCCTGGTGAATCTTCTCTGCACCCTCTCCAAAGCAATCACATCCTTCCTATAGTGAGGCGACCAGAACTGCACACAGTACTCCAGCTGTGGCCTCACCAGCGTTTTGTACAGTTCCATCATAACCTCCCTGCTCTTATATTCTATGCCTCGGCTAATGAAGGCAAATATCCCATATGCCTTTTTAACCACCTTATCTACCTGTTCCGCTGCCTTCAGGGATCTATGTACATGTACACCAAGGTCCCTCTGACACTCTGTACTTCCTAGGGTCCTACCACTCATTGTGTATTCCCTTGCCTTATTTGTCCGTCCAAAATGCATCACCTCGCACTTTTCAGGGTTAAATTCCATTTGCCACTTTTCCGCCCATCTGACCAACCCGTTTATATCGTCCTGTAGCCTGAGGCTTTCCTCCTCACAATTTACCACCCCACCAATTTTCGTGTCATCTGCGAACTTACTGATCATACCTTTTACATTCTCATCCAAATCATTTATGTAGATCACAAACAACAAGGGACCCAGCACCGATCCCTGAGGTACCCCACTGGACACAGGCTTCCAGTCACAAAAGCAACCTTCGACCATCACCCTCTGCCTCCTGCCACTCAGCCAGTTTAGGATCCAACGCGCCAAGGCACCCTGGATCCCATGGGCTCTTACCTTCTTGACCAGTCTCCTATGCGGGACTTTGTCAAAAGCTTTACTGAAGTCCATGTAAACCACATCCACAGCATTTCCCTCATCCACCCCCCTAGTCACCCCCTCGAAAAATTCAATCAGATTTGTCAGACATGATTTACCCTTGACAAAGCCATGCTGACTATCCCCGATTAATCCTTGCCTCTCCAAGTGGAGACTAATTTTGTCCCTCAGAATTTTTTCCAATAATTTCCCTACCACAGATGTTAGGCTCACTGGCCTGTAATTCCCTGGTTTATCCCTGCTACCCTTCTTGAATAATGGTACTACGTTAGCTGTTCTCCAGTCCTCTGGTACATCCCCTGTGGCCAGAGAGGTTCTGAAAATTTGTGTCAGAGCCCCTGCAATCTCCTCCTTTGCCTCCCACAGCAGCCTGGGATACATCTCGTCTGGGCCTGGGGATTTATCCACTTTTTGGCCTGCTAAAACCGCTAGCACCTCCTCCCTCTCGATGCTAATATGTTCAAGTATGTCACAGCCCCCTTGCCCGATTTCTATGTCTGCATCGTCTTTCTCCATAGTGAACACAGATGCAAAAAATTCATTTAAAACCCCGCCTACATCATCTGGCTCTACACACAGATTGCCACTTTGGTCCCTAATGGGCCCTACCCTTTCCCTAGTTATCCTCTTGCCCTTAATATACTTATAAAACATCTTAGGATTTTCCTTTATTTTGCTCGCCAGTGTTATTTCATGGCCCCTCCTCGCCCTCCTAATTTCTTTTTTAAGTATGCCCCTGCATTTTTTATACTCCTCTAGGGCTTCTTCCGTCTTTAGTCTTTTGTAACTGCCAAAAGCCCCCCTTTTATTTCTAATGCATTTTTGTATATCCCTTGTCATCCAAGGTTCCCTTTGCTTGTTGGTCCCACCCTTGACCTTTACAGGAACATGTTGGCGTTGTACTCTCTCTATTTCCCTTCTGAAAGTCTCCCACTGTTTTGAAGCGGATTTTCCTATAAGTAGCTGCTCCCAGTCCAATTTGGCCAGATCCTGCCTTATCATATTAAAATCGGCCTTCCCCCAATTTAGAACCCTTATTTCCGGGCCGTCTTTGTCTTTTTCCATGACCACCTTAAATCTCACCGAATTGTGGTCACTGTCGCCAAAATGCTCTCCTACTGACACTTCCACCACTTGCCCGGCTACATTCCCCAGAATTAGGTCCAGTACCGCCCCCTCTCTTGTAGGACTTTCTACATGTTGGCTCAAAAAGCTCTCCTGGATGCACTTTAAGAATTCTGCACCCTCTAAGCCTTTCACACTCTGACTATCCCAATTTATATTGGGGAAGTTGAAATCCCCCACTATTATTACCCTATTATTTTCGCACTTTTCTGAGATTTGCCTACATATCTGTTCCTCTATCTCCCCCTGACTGTTTGGGGGCCTATAGTACACTCCCAGCAAAGTGCTTGCCCCCTTTTTGTTTTTAAGTTCTACCCATATGGCCTCATTAGAGGAACCCGCTAATATATCATCCCTCCTTACAGCAGTAATTGACTCCTTAATTAATATTGCAACACCCCCTCCCCTTTTACACCCCCCTCTGTCTCGCCTGAAGATTCTATACCCCGGAATATTGAGCTGCCAGTCCTGACCCTCCCTCAACCATGTCTCCGTGATAGCAACAATATCGTACTCCCATGTGTTCAACAACAACTTCAGTTCATCCACCTTATTTGCAAGACTCCTTGCATTAAAATAAATGCCTTCCAGCCCTGCCATATTCTCTTTTGCCTTCACATATTTGCTTTGCCTTCCCAGCTGACTTGTTTTTCCCTCTGTATTTGGCTGTAAATCACCCCCTACTATAGCTCCACTCTGTACCCCATCCCCCTGCCAAGTTAGTTTAAACCCCCCCCAGCAGTGCTAGCAAACCTCCCCGCAAGGATATTGGTTCCCCTCTGGTTCAGGTGTAAACCGTCCGACTTGTACAAGTCCCACCTTTCCCAGAAGCAGACCCAGTGATCCAGGAAACTAAAGCCCTCCCCCCTGCACCATCCCTTTAGCCACGCATTCATCTGTTCTATCTTCCTATTTCTATACTTACTAGCACGTGGCACTGGGAGTAATCCAGAGATTACAACCCTTGAGGTCCTGCTCTTTAATCCTTCACCTAGCTCCCTAAATTCTTGCTGCAGGACCTCATCCCTCTTTTTACCTATGTCGTTGGTACCAATGTGGACCACGACCACTGGCTGTTCACCCTCCCCCTCCAGAATGCCCTGCAGCCGCTCAGTGACATCCTTGACCCTGGCACCAGGGAGGCAACAAACCATCCTGGATTCACGTCTACGGCCACAGAAACGCCTATCTGTTCCCCTTACTATAGAATCCCCTACCACTATTGCTCTCCCACTCTTTTTCACCCCTTCCTGGGCAGCAGGAGCACCGCCAGTGCCAGGAAGTTGGCTGCTGCTGCCTTCCCCTGGTGAGTCATCCCCCTCAACAGTATCCAAAGCGGTATACTTGTTTGAAAGGGGGATGTCCGCAGGGGTTCCCTGCACTACCTGCCTGCCTTTGTTGCTCCGCCTGATGGTCACCCCCTGTGCTGCCCTACCCTGAGGCGTGAACAACCCAGGAAAGAGTCAGCTCTGGAAACTGTACCCAGGAAAGAGTCAGCTCTAGAAACTGTACCCAGGAAAGAGTCAGCTCTAGAAACTGTACCCAGGAAAGAGTCAGCCCTAGAAACTGTACCCAGGAAAGAGTCAGCTCCAGAAACTGTACCCAGGAAAGAGTCAGCGCTAGAAACTGTACCCAGGAAAGAGTCAGCTCTAGAAACTGTACCCAGGAAAGAGTCAGCTCTAGAAACTGTACCCAGGAAAGAGTCGGCTCTAGAAACTGTACCCAGGAAAGAGTCAGCCCTAGAAACTGTACCCAGGAAAGAGTCAGCTCTGGAAACTGTACCCAGGAAAGAGTCAGCTCCAGAAACTGTACCCAGGAAAGAGTCAGCCCTAGAAACTGTACCCAGGAACGAGTCAGCTCTGGAAACTGTACCCAGGAAAGAGTCAGCTCTAGAAACTGTACCCAGGAAAGAGTCAGCTCTAGAAACTGTACCCAGGAAAGAGTCAGCTCTGGAAACTGTACCCAGGAAAGAGTCAGCTCTAGAAACTGTACCCAGGAAAGAGTCAGCGCTAGAAACTGTACCCAGGAAAGAGTCAGCTCTGGAAACTGTACCCAGGAAAGAGTCAGCTCTAGAAACTGTACCCAGGAAAGAGTCAGCTCTAGAAACTGTACCCAGGAAAGAGTCAGCTCTAGAAACTGTACCCAGGAAAGAGTCAGCCCTAGAAACTGTACCCAGGAAAGAGTCAGCTCTAGAAACTGTACCCAGGAAAGAGTCAGCCCCTAGAAACTGTACCCAGGAAAGAGTCAGCTCTAGAAACTGTACCCAGGAAAGAGTCAGCTCTAGAAACTGTACCCAGGAAAGAGTCAGCCCTAGAAACTGTACCCAGGAAAGAGTCAGCTCTGGAAACTGTACCCAGGAAAGAGTCAGCTCTAGAAACTGTACCCAGGAAAGAGTCAGCTCTAGAAACTGTACCCAGGAAAGAGTCAGCCCTAGAAACTGTACCCAGGAAAGAGTCAGCTCTGGAAACTGTACCCAGGAAAGAGTCAGCTCCAGAAACTGTACCCAGGAAAGAGTCAGCGCTAGAAACTGTACCCAGGAAAGAGTCAGCTCTAGAAACTGTACCCAGGAAAGAGTCAGCTCTAGAAACTGTACCCAGGAAAGAGTCAGCTCTCGAAACTGTACCCAGGAAAGAGTCAGCTCTAGAAACTGTACCCAGGAAAGAGTCAGCCCTAGAAACTGTACCCAGGAAAGAGTCAGCTCTAGAAACTGTACCCAGGAAAGAGTTAGCTCTGGAAACTGTACCCAGGAAAGAGTCAGCTCTGGAAACTGTACCCAGGAAAGAGTCCGCTCTAGAAACTGTACCCAGGAAAGAGTCAGCTCTAGAAACTGTACCCAGGAAAGAGTCAGCTCTGGAAACTGTACCCAGGAAAGAGTCAGCTCTGGAAACTGTACCCAGGAAAGAGTCAGCTCTAGAAACTGTACCCAGGAAAGAGTCAGCTCTGGAAACTGTACCCAGGAAAGAGTCAGCTCTAGAAACTGTACCCAGGAAAGAGTCAGCTCTAGAAACTGTACCCAGGAAAGAGTCAGCTCTAGAAACTGTACCCAGGAAAGAGTCAGCGCTAGAAACTGTACCCAGGAAAGAGTCAGCTCTAGAAACTGTACCCAGGAAAGAGTCAGCGCTAGAAACTGTGCCCAGGAAAGAGTCAGCTCTAGAAACTGTACCCAGGAAAGAGTCAGCTCTGGAAACTGTACCCAGGAAAGAGTCAGCCCTAGAAACTGTACCCAGGAAAGAGTCAGCCCTAGAAACTGTACCCAGGAAAGAGTCAGCTCTAGAAACTGTACCCAGGAAAGAGTCAGCCCTAGAAACTGTACCCAGGAAAGAGTCAGCCCTAGAAACTGTACCCAGGAAAGAGTCAGCCCGAGAAACTGTACCCAGGAAAGAGTCAGCTCTCGAAACTGTACCCAGGAAAGAGTCAGCCCTAGAAACTGTACCCAGGAAAGAGTCAGCCCTAGAAACTGTACCCAGGAAAGAGTCAGCTCTAGAAACTGTACCCAGGAAAGAGTCAGCTCTGGAAACTGTACCCAGGAAAGAGTCAGCTCTAGAAACTGTACCCAGGAAAGAGTCAGCTCTAGAAACTGTACCCAGGAAAGAGTCAGCTCTGGAAACTGTACCCAGGAAAGAGTCAGCTCTAGAAACTGTACCCAGGAAAGAGTCAGCTCTAGAAACTGTACCCAGGAAAGAGTCAGCTCTAGAAACTGTACCCAGGAAAGAGTCAGCGCTAGAAACTGTACCCAGGAAAGAGTCAGCTCTAGAAACTGTACCCAGGAAAGAGTCAGCGCTAGAAACTGTGCCCAGGAAAGAGTCAGCTCTAGAAACTGTACCCAGGAAAGAGTCAGCTCTAGAAACTGTACCCAGGAAAGAGTCAGCCCTAGAAACTGTACCCAGGAAAGAGTCAGCCCTAGAAACTGTACCCAGGAAAGAGTCAGCTCTAGAAACTGTACCCAGGAAAGAGTCAGCCCTAGAAACTGTACCCAGGAAAGAGTCAGCCCTAGAAACTGTACCCAGGAAAGAGTCAGCCCGAGAAACTGTACCCAGGAAAGAGTCAGCTCTCGAAACTGTACCCAGGAAAGAGTCAGCCCTAGAAACTGTACCCAGGAAAGAGTCAGCCCTAGAAACTGTACCCAGGAAAGAGTCAGCTCTAGAAACTGTACCCAGGAAAGAGTCAGCTCTGGAAACTGTACCCAGGAAAGAGTCAGCTCTAGAAACTGTACCCAGGAAAGAGTCAGCTCTAGAAACTGTACCCAGGAAAGAGTCAGCTCTGGAAACTGTACCCAGGAAAGAGTCAGCTCTAGAAACTGTACCCAGGAAAGAGTCAGCTCTAGAAACTGTACCCAGGAAAGAGTCAGCTCTGGAAACTGTACCCAGGAAAGAGTCAGCCCTAGAAACTGTACCCAGGAAAGAGTCAGCTCTAGAAACTGTACCCAGGAAAGAGTCAGCTCTAGAAACTGTACCCAGGAAAGAGTCAGCTCTAGAAACTGTACCCAGGAAAGAGTCAGCCCTAGAAACTGTACCCAGGAAAGAGTCAGCTCTAGAAACTGTACCCAGGAAAGAGTCAGCTCTAGAAACTGTACCCAGGAAAGAGTCAGCTCTAGAAACTGTACCCAGGAAAGAGTCAGCTCTAGAAACTGTACCCAGGAAAGAGTCAGCTCTGGAAACTGTACCCAGGAAAGAGTCAGCTCTAGAAACTGTACCCAGGAAAGAGTCAGCTCTGGAAACTGTACCCAGGAAAGAGTCAGCTCTAGAAACTGTACCCAGGAAAGAGTCAGCGCTAGAAACTGTACCCAGGAAAGAGTCAGCTCTGGAAACTGTACCCAGGAAAGAGTCAGCTCTAGAAACTGTACCCAGGAAAGAGTCAGCTCTAGAAACTGTACCCAGGAAAGAGTCAGCTCTAGAAACTGTACCCAGGAAAGAGTCAGCCCTAGAAACTGTACCCAGGAAAGAGTCAGCTCTAGAAACTGTACCCAGGAAAGAGTCAGCCCCTAGAAACTGTACCCAGGAAAGAGTCAGCTCTAGAAACTGTACCCAGGAAAGAGTCAGCTCTAGAAACTGTACCCAGGAAAGAGTCAGCCCTAGAAACTGTACCCAGGAAAGAGTCAGCTCTGGAAACTGTACCCAGGAAAGAGTCAGCTCTAGAAACTGTACCCAGGAAAGAGTCAGCTCTAGAAACTGTACCCAGGAAAGAGTCAGCCCTAGAAACTGTACCCAGGAAAGAGTCAGCTCTGGAAACTGTACCCAGGAAAGAGTCAGCTCCAGAAACTGTACCCAGGAAAGAGTCAGCGCTAGAAACTGTACCCAGGAAAGAGTCAGCTCTAGAAACTGTACCCAGGAAAGAGTCAGCTCTAGAAACTGTACCCAGGAAAGAGTCAGCTCTCGAAACTGTACCCAGGAAAGAGTCAGCTCTAGAAACTGTACCCAGGAAAGAGTCAGCCCTAGAAACTGTACCCAGGAAAGAGTCAGCTCTAGAAACTGTACCCAGGAAAGAGTTAGCTCTGGAAACTGTACCCAGGAAAGAGTCAGCTCTGGAAACTGTACCCAGGAAAGAGTCCGCTCTAGAAACTGTACCCAGGAAAGAGTCAGCTCTAGAAACTGTACCCAGGAAAGAGTCAGCTCTGGAAACTGTACCCAGGAAAGAGTCAGCTCTGGAAACTACCCAGGAAAGAGTCAGCTCTAGAAACTGTACCCAGGAAAGAGTCAGCTCTGGAAACTGTACCCAGGAAAGAGTCAGCTCTAGAAACTGTACCCAGGAAAGAGTCAGCTCTAGAAACTGTACCCAGGAAAGAGTCAGCTCTAGAAACTGTACCCAGGAAAGAGTCAGCGCTAGAAACTGTACCCAGGAAAGAGTCAGCTCTAGAAACTGTACCCAGGAAAGAGTCAGCGCTAGAAACTGTGCCCAGGAAAGAGTCAGCTCTAGAAACTGTACCCAGGAAAGAGTCAGCTCTAGAAACTGTACCCAGGAAAGAGTCAGCTCTAGAAACTGTACCCAGGAAAGAGTCAGCTCTGGAAACTGTACCCAGGAAAGAGTCAGCTCTAGAAACTGTACCCAGGAAAGAGTCAGCTCTAGAAACTGTACCCAGGAAAGAGTCAGCTCTAGAAACTGTACCCAGGAAAGAGTCAGCGCTAGAAACTGTACCCAGGAAAGAGTCAGCTCTAGAAACTGTACCCAGGAAAGAGTCAGCGCTAGAAACTGTGCCCAGGAAAGAGTCAGCTCTAGAAACTGTACCCAGGAAAGAGTCAGCTCTAGAAACTGTACCCAGGAAAGAGTCAGCCCTAGAAACTGTACCCAGGAAAGAGTCAGCCCTAGAAACTGTACCCAGGAAAGAGTCAGCTCTAGAAACTGTACCCAGGAAAGAGTCAGCCCTAGAAACTGTACCCAGGAAAGAGTCAGCCCTAGAAACTGTACCCAGGAAAGAGTCAGCCCGAGAAACTGTACCCAGGAAAGAGTCAGCTCTCGAAACTGTACCCAGGAAAGAGTCAGCCCTAGAAACTGTACCCAGGAAAGAGTCAGCCCTAGAAACTGTACCCAGGAAAGAGTCAGCTCTAGAAACTGTACCCAGGAAAGAGTCAGCTCTGGAAACTGTACCCAGGAAAGAGTCAGCTCTAGAAACTGTACCCAGGAAAGAGTCAGCTCTAGAAACTGTACCCAGGAAAGAGTCAGCTCTGGAAACTGTACCCAGGAAAGAGTCAGCTCTAGAAACTGTACCCAGGAAAGAGTCAGCTCTAGAAACTGTACCCAGGAAAGAGTCAGCTCTGGAAACTGTACCCAGGAAAGAGTCAGCCCTAGAAACTGTACCCAGGAAAGAGTCAGCTCTAGAAACTGTACCCAGGAAAGAGTCAGCTCTAGAAACTGTACCCAGGAAAGAGTCAGCTCTAGAAACTGTACCCAGGAAAGAGTCAGCCCTAGAAACTGTACCCAGGAAAGAGTCAGCTCTAGAAACTGTACCCAGGAAAGAGTCAGCTCTAGAAACTGTACCCAGGAAAGAGTCAGCTCTAGAAACTGTACCCAGGAAAGAGTCAGCTCTAGAAACTGTACCCAGGAAAGAGTCAGCTCTGGAAACTGTACCCAGGAAAGAGTCAGCTCTAGAAACTGTACCCAGGAAAGAGTCAGCTCTAGAAACTGTACCCAGGAAAGAGTCAGCTCTAGAAACTCTACCCAGGAAAGAGTCAGCTCTAGAAACTGTACCCAGGAAAGAGTCAGCTCTAGAAACTGTACCCAGGAAAGAGTCAGCTCTAGAAACTGTACCCAGGAAAGAGTCAGCTCTAGAAACTGTACCCAGGAAAGAGTCAGCTCTAGAAACTGTACCCAGGAAAGAGTCAGCTCTGGAAACTGTACCCAGGAAAGAGTCAGCTCTAGAAACTGTACCCAGGAAAGAGTCAGCTCTAGAAACTGTACCCAGGAAAGAGTCAGCTCTGGAAACTGTACCCAGGAAAGAGTCAGCTCTGGAAACTGTACCCAGGAAAGAGTCAGCTCTAGAAACTGTACCCAGGAAAGAGTCAGCTCTAGAAACTGTACCCAGGAAAGAGTCAGCTCTGGAAACTGTACCCAGGAAAGAGTCAGCTCTAGAAACTGTACCCAGGAAAGAGTCAGCCCTAGAAACTGTACCCAGGAAAGAGTCAGCTCTAGAAACTGTACCCAGGAAAGAGTCAGCTCTAGAAACTGTACCCAGGAAAGAGTCAGCTCTAGAAACTGTACCCAGGAAAGAGTCAGCTCTAGAAACTGTACCCAGGAAAGAGTCAGCTCTAGAAACTGTACCCAGGAAAGTCAGCCCTAGAAACTGTACCCAGGAAAGAGTCAGCCCTAGAAACTGTACCCAGGAAAGAGTCAGCTCTAGAAACTGTACCCAGGAAAGAGTCAGCCCTAGAAACTGTACCCAGGAAAGAGTCAGCTCTAGAAACTGTACCCAGGAAAGAGTCAGCCCTAGAAACTGTACCCAGGAAAGAGTCCGCTCTAGAAACTGTACCCAGGAAAGAGTCAGCTCTAGAAACTGTACCCAGGAATGAGTCAGCTCTAGAAACTGTACCCAGGAAAGAGTCAGCTCTAGAAACTGTACCCAGGAAAGAGTCAGCTCTAGAAACTGTACCCAGGAAAGAGTCAGCCCTAGAAACTGTACCCAGGAAAGAGTCAGCTCTAGAAACTGTACCCAGGAAAGAGTCAGCTCTAGAAACTGTACCCAGGAAAGAGTCAGCTCTAGAAACTGTACCCAGGAAAGAGTCAGCTCTAGAAACTGTACCCAGGAAAGAGTCAGCTCTGGAAACTGTACCCAGGAAAGAGTCAGCTCTAGAAACTGTACCCAGGAAAGAGTCAGCTCTAGAAACTGTACCCAGGAAAGAGTCAGCTCTAGAAACTCTACCCAGGAAAGAGTCAGCTCTAGAAACTGTACCCAGGAAAGAGTCAGCTCTAGAAACTGTACCCAGGAAAGAGTCAGCTCTAGAAACTGTACCCAGGAAAGAGTCAGCTCTAGAAACTGTACCCAGGAAAGAGTCAGCTCTAGAAACTGTACCCAGGAAAGAGTCAGCTCTGGAAACTGTACCCAGGAAAGAGTCAGCTCTAGAAACTGTACCCAGGAAAGAGTCAGCTCTAGAAACTGTACCCAGGAAAGAGTCAGCTCTGGAAACTGTACCCAGGAAAGAGTCAGCTCTGGAAACTGTACCCAGGAAAGAGTCAGCTCTAGAAACTGTACCCAGGAAAGAGTCAGCTCTAGAAACTGTACCCAGGAAAGAGTCAGCTCTGGAAACTGTACCCAGGAAAGAGTCAGCTCTAGAAACTGTACCCAGGAAAGAGTCAGCCCTAGAAACTGTACCCAGGAAAGAGTCAGCTCTAGAAACTGTACCCAGGAAAGAGTCAGCTCTAGAAACTGTACCCAGGAAAGAGTCAGCTCTAGAAACTGTACCCAGGAAAGAGTCAGCTCTAGAAACTGTACCCAGGAAAGAGTCAGCTCTAGAAACTGTACCCAGGAAAGTCAGCCCTAGAAACTGTACCCAGGAAAGAGTCAGCCCTAGAAACTGTACCCAGGAAAGAGTCAGCTCTAGAAACTGTACCCAGGAAAGAGTCAGCTCTAGAAACTGTACCCAGGAAAGAGTCAGCTCTGGAAACTGTACCCAGGAAAGAGTCAGCTCTAGTAACTGTACCCAGGAAAGAGTCAGCTCTAGAAACTGTACCCAGGAAAGAGTCAGCTCTAGAAACTGTACCCAGGAAAGAGTCAGCTCTGGAAACTGTACCCAGGAAAGAGTCAGCTCTGGAAACTGTACCCAGGAAAGAGTCAGCCCTAGAAACTGTACCCAGGAAAGAGTCAGCTCTAGAAACTGTACCCAGGAAAGAGTCAGCCCTAGAAACTGTACCCAGGAAAGAGTCCGCTCTAGAAACTGTACCCAGGAAAGAGTCAGCTCTAGAAACTGTACCCAGGAAAGAGTCAGCTCTAGAAACTGTACCCAGGAAAGAGTCAGCTCTAGAAACTGTACCCAGGAAAGAGTCAGCTCTAGAAACTGTACCCAGGAAAGAGTCAGCTCTAGAAACTGTACCCAGGAAAGAGTCAGCTCTAGAAACTGTACCCAGGAAAGAGTCGGCTCTAGAAACTGTACCCAGGAAAGAGTCAGCTCTGGAAACTGTACCCAGGAAAGAGTCAGCTCTGGAAACTGTACCCAGGAAAGAGTCAGCCCTAGAAACTGTACCCAGGAAAGAGTCAGCTCTAGAAACTGTACCCAGGAAAGAGTCAGCCCTAGAAACTGTACCCAGGAAAGAGTCAGCTCTAGAAACTGTACCCAGGAAAGAGTCAGCTCTAGAAACTGTACCCAGGAAAGAGTCAGCTCTGGAAACTGTACCCAGGAAAGAGTCAGCTCTGGAAACTGTACCCAGGAAAGAGTCAGCCCTAGAAACTGTACCCAGGAAAGAGTCAGCTCTAGAAACTGTACCCAGGAAAGAGTCAGCCCTAGAAACTGTACCCAGGAAAGAGTCAGCTCTAGAAACTGTACCCAGGAAAGAGTCAGTGCCTTCATGTGGGGAAATGTAAGAAGTCACACAACACCAGGTTATAGTCCAACAGTTTTATTTGAAATCCCAAGCTTTCGGAGCGCTGCTCCTTCGTCAGGTGAAGTGGAGAAATGCATAAAGACACAGCTTATATAGTCAGAGAATAATGTCAGATGTTTACAGGTAATCTTTCCAACTGCCATTTATCACACCTCGGCAGAGAGATAATCACAGCAATCAAAGGTGTGAATGGTGTCCAAACAGGTCAGTCAGGAAAACATTACATCAAAGAACAATGAGGTGGGGTCACAAGGGGTCAAATGTTGCAGATGCTGGGGTCTGTATGAAAAACAAAAAACAGACAAAAAAACTTTTTTTTTGCTGGAAATCACAGCAGGTCCGGCCGCATCTGTGTAGAGAGAACAAGCCAACGATGACTCGAGTCTGGATGACCCTACGTCATGTGGGGAGAGAAGTTGTTCAATGACAAAAGGAAGATTGGTGATGGGCGTTTTGATTTAACTTGTGGCGGGGGGGTGGGGGAAGAAACTAAACCGAGCTTTCCCAAGGAAATCGGGTAAAGTCCATGATGGAGCGGGTTGTATGCGGAAGGAGTGTGATTGCTGGTCGAATTATCTTTTCTCGCTCCGGATTTCCTTCTGTTCCTATTGTGCCTTGCTCTGTAGGAAGCTGGGATGCAGACTACGCACAGGAATACCTCCGTGGTAGAGAGCTGCAACGTCCTCTTTCTAAGCGTCAAGCCTTACATCCTGCCCGGAGTCCTGAGAGACATTTCTCCATTCGTCACGCCGGCGCACCTCATCGTTTCCGTGGCAGCTGGGGTTACCATAGAAACGCTGGAAAAAGTGAGTAGACACGCCTCAGGTTGGGGGGGGGGGGGGTGGGGGAGTGGGTGCGATCCAAGTGAGTATTTCTTGAGGGGAGATTTGCCACCAGCTTATCCCCTCCTCTTCCGAAGGTGTGGACTTCTTGGTGTCAAATCGGCCAATCGCCCTCCAGTACCTCACCCGTCTGGCAATCGTTCACGTGACCCTTGACAGTGAGAGTGGCAGCTGAGCCCATTCCTGTACTCGCCCGATGTGTGTCTGCACGCAATTGCACATTTCAGCAGGGATTGCTGGATAGCAGTCAGGACTGATTTTCTTTTTCCCCTCCCTACCCTGGGGGAACTGAAGAATCTTCTCAGTAATATACAGCTTAGGACATGGTTAGATTGGCCACAGAACACTGGTTTCATACCATAATAAACAGAAAATGCTGGAAATACTCCTCAGGTCAGGCAGCACCTGTGGAGAGAGAAACAGAGTTAACATTTCAGGTCGATGACCCTTCATCAGTTCTGACGAAGTATCATCGACCTGAAACGTTAACTCTGTTTCTCTCTCCACAGATGCTGCCTGACCTGCTGAGTATTTCCAGCGTTTTCTGTTTTTATTTCAGATTTCCAGCATCCGCAGTATTTTGCTTTTGTGTTACTGGTTTTATACAGAATGGTTGGTTTTCTACACGTCTGTGCTACTCCTTGAATTCAGAATGGCAGGTAATAATTACCAGGGATTTCAAAATTCTTATCATTCTGTTCAAATTCCTGCATGTCCTCGTCCCTCTCCATCTCTGTAACCTCCACCAGCCCTACAACCCTCAGAACTCGTTCCTCCAATTCTGGCCTCTTGCGCATCCCTGATTTCCTTCGTCCCTCCATTGGTGGCCGTACCTTCAGCTGCCTCAGCCCTAAGCTCTGCAATTCCCTCCCTAAACCTTTCCGCCTCTCTCTCTCCTCTGTTGTGGAGTATTTTAAACCAACACCCGACACAAGGTTTTAGATCGATAGTCAAGTCGTCTTTATTGCACCAGTGGGGAGACAGTCTGCTCTGTCTTAGCCAGACCTTTCCAAATTGTTACAGAAAACACTACATTTTTATACATTACAGTAAGCATGGCCACCTCATGCTAAATTCATTCCGGCCACCTCATGCTAAATTCATTCCTGCCACCTGATTGGATCTTGGCCTGCATGCACCTTCACGGATTGGTTACGAATCTTAATATAAACATGTGTAAGCTGCCTCCTCAATCAATCACTCAAACTGCTGAATGCTAATTAAAAGATACCTTGGAATGTAACCTAGGTAATAAAGTTCTTACGGGCAGTTGAAATGCTGGACATCCTGTCTCCATTTAATTGTTTTATATCTCTCCAAAGGTCAGCTATCTTTGACCGCATCTCTCTGGATGTGGTCTTTCATGGTAGTCCCTGTCCTTCCTTACACTATTCAGTGAAACTGCCAGCGATGTCAGTTTAACTCTTTCCCCACTGCACCTCCCTTAAGACGCACCTTAAAACCTACCTCTTTGACCAAACTTTTGGTCACCTGCCCTAATATCTCCTTCTTCGGCTCGTTGTCAGATTTTGTCTGATAACCCCCTAATTACAGCCCTGCACTCAGATATTCTGAGGACCCACAAAGACCATGACTGGTCTTGCTGTCCTGGAGGATCCAACCTAATGCTTGCTGCACCTGCCCACTGAATAACAAGGGTCCTCTGCAATAAGAAGCCTAGCACATGCTGTTGCTACCAGCTTCTTTTCTCTGTGGCAGAATGCAGACCTCCCTACAACAAATCAGATGTAAGCCTTTCCACTATCTACAAGGCACAAGTAAGGAGTCTGATGGAATACTCTCCACTTGCCTGGATGAGTGCAGCTCCAACAACACTCGAGAAGCTCGACACCATCCAGGACAAAGCAGCCCGCTTGATTGGCACCCCCATCCACCACCTTAAACATTCACTCCCTCCACCACCAGCGTACCGTGGCTGCAGTGTGTACCATCTACAAGATGCACTGCAGCAACTCGCCAAGGCTTCTTCGGCAGCACCTCCCAAATCCGCGACTTCTTCCACCTAGAAGGACAAGGGCAGCAGACGCACGGGAACACCACCACCTCCAAGTTCCCCTCCAAGTCACACACCATCCTGACTTAGAAGTATATCGCCGTTCCTTCATCGTCGCTGGGTCAAAATCCTGGGACTCCCTCCCTAACAGCACTGTGGGAGCACCTTCACCACAAGGACTGTAGCAGTTCAAGAAGGCAGCTCACCACCACCTTCTCAGGGGCAACTAGGGATGGGCAATAAATGCTGGTCTTGCCAGCAATGCCCACATCCCATGAATTAATAAAAGGAAAGGTCAGATCCCAGCTCGAACAGTTTGGTCTCCATCTTGAATTGAAGAACTACCGAACAGTGTGAAGCACGGGTACCTGCCGCCCCCCCAAACACCCCCTTTCAGCACAGGGACCCTTCCACTGACCGGGAAGGACATAACAATCCACCTCAGCCCTAAGCTCTCAATTCCCTCCCTAAACCTCTCCACCTCTCTCACCTTTTAAGATGCACTTGTCTATCAGTAGACAGCCTCCGATCCTGGACCCAAGTGATCCCAATAGACCAAGAACAAGCAAATTGCCACTGCTCCCTAAACTTGTATTGCTCTGGGTGCAGACACAGCCATTCTAATAAACCAGATTGTACAATTTACTCCTCCCATAAGCACCATGTACTCCAAATATACAATGGCTTCATAAAGTGAACACGTGTGAATGTAAACTCTTGGATTTATTTTAATGAAGTGCCTTTCGTTAATTCTCATACTCCGAACTCCTGAGCTGTAACTCTCTCTTCTCAGTTCTTGCCTGTTGGGACCAAGGTGTTGCGGATGATGCCGAACCTTCCGTGCGTGGTGCAGCAGGGCTCGATGGCGTTTTGCCGTGGAAGCAATGCTGGGGAGCAGGAAGCCACTCTCCTGAAGAGCCTTGTATCTACCTGTGGGCTGTGTGAAGAGACCCCAGAATCCTACCTAGACATCCACACGGGGATTAGTGGGAGCGGAGTGGCATATGTACGTATTGCAGCGGGGAGTAGGACTTGACTATGTAATTGTGCTGGCTCGATGGGCTGCAGCTAAGTGCACCACCCCATGTGGCACTGCCTGGTCAGTGCACGTGTAGCAGTGTCTACAAGGATAAGATCGAGCTTTCATTCCTTTCCTGAAACTATTGGAATGTTGGCTTTCATTGCTAGGGGGATAGAATATAAAAATAGGGAGGTATTGCTTCAGTTGTACAAGGTATTGGTGAGACCGCACCTGGAATACTGCGTACAGTTTTGGTATCCATACTTAAGAAAGGACATACTTGCTCTCGAGTCAGTACAAAGAATGTTCACTCGGTTAATCCCGGGGATGAGGGGATGGACATATGAGGAGAGGTTGAGTAGATTGGGACTCTACTCATTGGAGTTCAGAAGAATGAGAGGCGATCTTATTGAAACATATAAGATTGTGAAGGGGTTGGATCGGGTGGATGCGGGGAGGATGTTCCTGATGATGGGTGAAACTAGAACTAGGGGGCATAGTCTTAAAATAAGGGGCTGCTCTTTCAAAACTGAGATGAGGAGGAACTACTTCACTCAGAGGGTGGTAGGTCCATGGAATATGCTGCCCCAAAAAGCTGTAGAAGCTACATCATTACATAAATTTAAAACAGAAATAGACAGTTTCCTAGAAGTAAAGGGAATTAAGGGTTATGGGGAGCGGGCAGGAATTTGGACATGAGTCTAGGTTCAGATCGGTCATGGCTCTGTGGGTAGCGGAGCGGGCCCAGGGGCCGTGTAGCCTGATCCTGCTCCTATTTCGTGTGTCTAATTCTGTTAGATTCAGGAGATGGTTCTGTGATAGTGGATTGGCGGTTAGGATCAGATCAGCCATGATCTTATTGAATGGCGGAGCAGGCTCGAGGGGCCGATTGGCCTACTCCTGCTCCTATTTCTTATGTTCTTATTGGCCCCCTTGCTAGGGCACTGGATGACCTCTGGTACTAGCTACCCTCTGCAACCTCTCCCAAGTGGTCATTCGTCATAGGTGGGCTTCTGAGAATGAGTATCAGTTATTCAACCTTGGGAAACATCACAGCAATGCCAAATCTTGTTGGATAGTGATCAGGAACTGGAACCATAGAATCACAGAATGATACAGCACCGAAGGAGGCCATTCGGCCCATCATGCCTGTGCCGGCTCTTTGGTAGAGCTAACCCTGGGTGATTTCTTTCCTCCCTCCTGCAATACAGGAACAGTATTTTGAAGAAGAGCCAGGGGGGTTCTTTCCAGTATCTTGGTCAATATTTATCCCTCAACCAACATAACTAAAAAAAAAAACATTATGTGGTCATTATCACATTGCTGTTTGTGGGACCTTGCTGTGTGCAAATTGACTGCTGCATTTCCTACGTTACTAAAGCGACTACACCTCAAAAAAAATACTTCATTGGCTGTAAAGTGCATGGAATGTCCTGAGGTTGTGAAAGACACTGTTATAAACACCAGACTTTCTAATTGTGTAGGTCTACCTGTTTGCTGAGGCGCTGGTGGACGGGGGTGTTAAGATGGGAATGCCGTATGACTTGTCGAAGAAGCTTGTCGCTCAGACGCTGCTGGTAGGTGACACAACGTCAGTCATTGTCGAATTGAAGTTGTCTGCTCCCTCGCGTTAGTGGGTAAATTCACGGCTTGCTATGAGTTATACAGACAAGGGGAGTCCCAGGTTCAGCCCCTGGTCTGAACGGAGTTACTTGATCTCAGCCAAGGCAGTGATAGAGGCTCTACAATGGTCTCAACGATCCTGGGTTAGGGATGGATTATATCAATCCCTCCTGATCAATAAACAGTGCCTCTTCGATTGTGAGGACAGGATTGGGTTCAACTGTGATGCCCCCTGCAGTCCAATATCCTGCTGATGCACACCGTTCAGACTTGCATACAAGGAGTGTCCAGCTGGGTGAAGCACCAGAGAGTGGCTGGTGTCGGTGTAACCACACCCCAGCAATGAGTCGGTGACTTCAGGAAAGGAGGGGAGAAAAAAAACTGGTGTTGATAAACTTATCTGCATGGAGCTGCCAAATGCAGCTTGGGGTGGGTGGGGGTGCGGGGGCAGGAGAGAGAGAAAGGGACACCCCCTGTTAGTGGGAAGAGAGGAAGAGACGCATGTTCCTAGCTGATGGGAATAGGGAGAGAGAGAGAGACAGACACCCGGGATTGACAGTCGGGGTCAGGTGACAGAGTGGGAATGTGTCTTGCCTTCACTTGGCAACTGCCGTGGGTGGTACATTTGAAATCGGCGGTCCGTGTGCAATAGTTTAAGCGCAGACCCGTGTCTTGTCACTGATGCAACATTCCTCAGGGTGACCCCTAAACCAAATACAGCTTGTGATTGTAGCCCTTGACAAAAATTTAGTGAATCTCCCATAATGTTGCACATGGGGAGCAAAGACCAAGTATAATCTTCAGTAGATAATTAGACCAGGGCGCGCAGACTTAATTCAATTTCCATCTTACATTCTGTCCTTATTTTTACCTAATACTTTGATTTGATATAGTTAAATAGCAAAACTTACTGCAATTTGGGAAGCAAAGAGGTAGAGTTGATTGAATCAAAGGAGTTTCTGATTGGGCAGAAACATGGCAAATGCACTATAATGTGGATAAATGTGAGGTTATCCACTTTGGTGGCAAAAACAGGAAGGCAGATTATTATTTGAATGGCAATAGATTGGGAGAAGGAGAAGTGCAAAGAAACCTGGGTGTCCTTGTGCACCAGTCGCTGAAGGTAAGCATGCAGGTGCAGCAGGCGGTTAAGAAGGCAAATGGTATGTTGGCCTTTGTAGCAAGAGGGTTCGAGTACAGGAACAAGGATGTCTTGCTGCAGTTGTACAGGGCCTTGGTGAGACCACACCTTGAGTATTGTGTGCAGTTTTGGTCGCCTTATCTGAGGAAGGACGTTCTTGCCATGGAAGGAGTGCAGCGAAGATTCACCAGGCTGATACCTGGGATGGCAGGAATGACGTATGAGGAGAGATTGTGTCGATTGGGCTTATACTCGCTGGAGTTTAGAAGATTGAGAGGGGAATCTCATCGAAAC
The DNA here is from genome assembly GCF_052327205.1 of Somniosus microcephalus. Lineage (NCBI taxonomy): Eukaryota > Metazoa > Chordata > Chondrichthyes > Squaliformes > Somniosidae > Somniosus > Somniosus microcephalus. The sequence goes on from NC_140991.1 coordinate 16,992,651, forward strand.
CTATAAAATTCTGTCAGGCCTGGACCGACTAGATGTTGGAAGGATGTTCCCGATGGTCGGGGAGTCCAGAACCAGGGGTCATAGTCTAAGGATAAGGTGTAGGACATTTAGGACTGAAATGAGGAGGAATTTCTTCACCCAGAGAGTGGTGAACCTGTGGAATTCTCTGCCACAGAGGGCGGTGGAGGCCAGTTCATTAAATATATTCAAGAAAGAGTTGGATATATTTCTTAAGGCTAAAGGGATCGAGGAATATGGGGAGAAGGTAGGGACAGGGTACTGAATTTGGATGATCAGCCATGATCTCATTGAATGGCGGAGCAGGCTCGAAGGGCCGAATGGCCTACTCCTATCTTCTATGTTTCTTCATTATAGGCTGAAGAGCTGGGAGACGCCTGTAATATATACAATATTAATATTTTATATAATAAATGTTATTGTAATAAAGTATATTTCAAGCATTTCTTTTTTTCTGTTTGTGTGATACCTTTTCCTCAGGGAGCTGCCAAGATGATCCTGGAGACCGGGGACCACCCGGGAAAACTGAAGAGCGACGCGTGCACACCGGGCGGGACGACCATCTACGGCCTGTACGAGCTGGAGAAGGGCAACCTACGCAGCACCGTGATGAATGCCGTCGAAGCTGCGACGAACCGGGCGCGCGAGCTGGGCAAAAACTAGTCACCGCGACGGTGGAAGGCACAGTGGCGGCAGGGAATGCTCCAGAACCATTCTGTAATTCCCTGAGCTTTACAATGTTCGTCATCGGTTTCTAGGGCCCAGGAGGGATTAACGAGGGGGTGTAATCTAGTTCAGGAGTTCATCTGAGGCTCGAGGCGCATCTGAAATCCAACATTAAAATATAAACTTCATAAACCATCCGATCCCGTGTAACCATTGAGGAACTGGGTGGTGCAGAGGGCTTTTCATCTGTGGGGCCTGACTTGGAAAGAAGGACTGCTCTGTTTGCTGGGTGTAACGGTCCTGCGTAAAATGAATTGGGGCGGAATTACATCGAATATACAGCACAGAAACCGGCCATTCGGCCCAACCAGTCCATGCCGGCGTTTATGCTCCACTCGAGCCTTTATGCTTCACTCAACCCACTCCTTCAGAGGTCACGTGTGGGGAAAATTGTCCAACTGGTGCAGTGGGAAGCAGCATTCTGAGGTACAGGCTGGGCACATTGTTGGGACAGTGTGGCGGGAGCTTCACTCTCAATCTAACGAGTCACTTTGGTCAGCTTTTGTCAACAACCAGTGGGCATTCATGGTCATTCTTGTGAGCCCTGGTTGTGTATGAGCACTTCACAATCGCTTGGGTGTTACACTGGTTGAGCTTTTAGTTTGATTATCAGTGTAAATGCTGCACAGGAACACTTGGATTTACAGTACATTAGTTTAAAGAACAAGGCCCTTGCATGGTCTTGACAGAAATTTACCTCCTGGGTGATGACACCTTGCCCCTTACTGAAGCCTCCCCATCTGGTTATACCTTCCAATACCTGCCTAAATTCCCAACTGTCCAGCCTTTGGCCCTCCATTCACCACAATACTTCTGCAGCTACCGGTCTGTTCAATCACACCCTCACCTCCACCTTTAATGCCTGTGTCCCCAGTAAAGCTCTAACTCTCTCCACCCCGGCCGTTCCCCTTGGTACAACCACCATCTTCACTCCCTTAAGTCCAAGGAACGCAGATTTGAATATTTATGGCACACAACTGGTTTAGCCGTTCATCGCCAGATCTGGCTGGACCACATCAAGCACTTTCGGACCCTGCTCTCTGCCAAAACTGCTCACTACTCCAGGGTCATCCTGGAATGCAAAGCTAACCCCCAGCTTCTTTTCTCCACTACCAACCATCTCCTTAAAATGCTCTCCCCTGCCCCCTCCATCCTCATCTAACAAGAAGTACGAGGATCTAATGGACTTGTTTGTCACTAAGATTGAGACCATCCGCTCCGCTGCATCCTTCCCTTCTGCCATCCAAGGTTCCCCCCTGCCCTAGCCCTGAACTCTCATCTTTATCTAGCTTCTCTCCGATCTCCCCTCCGAGTTCATCTTATCCAATGACATCTACCTCCTGCTCTCTCGACCCTGTTCCCACTAAATTACTGACCACCCAACGTCCCTTCCTGGCCCCAATGTTAGCTGATATTGTAAACGGTTCCCTCTCCTCAGGCACTGTTCCTCCTCCCTTTCAGACCTGCTGTTTTCACCCTGAAAAAAAAAACAACCTTGACCCCTCTGTCCTTGCAAACTACCACCTCATCTTCAACCTACCTTTCCTCCCCAAAGTCCTTGAATATGTTGTTCCCGCTTAAATCTGTGCCCATCTTTTCCTCAACTCCATGCCTATCTTTCTCACAACTCCATGCTTGAACCCCTCCTGCAGCACTGAAATTACTTTAATCAAAGTCACAAATGGCATCCTGTGTGACTGTGACCGTGGTGCATTATCCCTCCTCATCCTTCTCGACCTGTCTTCAGCCTTTGACAAATTTGACCACACCATCCTTCTCCACCGCCTCTCCCCCATTGTCTAGCTGAGTGGGACTGCCATCTCCTGGTTCCACTCTTATTTATCCAGTTGTAGCCAGAGAATCTCCTGCAATGGCTTCTGCTCCCGCTCCTGCACTGTCACCTCTGGAGTCCCGCAAGGATCTAGCCTTAGCCCCCACTATCCCTCATCTACATGCTGCTTGGCGACATCATTCCAAACACAACACCAGGTTCCACATGTACGTTGACGACACCCAGCTCTACCTCACCACCACCTCTCTCAACCCTCCACTGCCTCTGTGTTGTCAGACTGCTTGTTCAACATTCAATGATGAGCTGAAATTTAGTCAAATTAAACATTGGGAAGACTGAAGTCATTTTCTTGGTGCCCTCCCCCCGCCACAAACTCCATTCCTGGCCACTGTCTCAGGCTGAACCAGACTGTGCTCAACCTTGACATCCTATTTGATCCCGAGCCTGGTTTCTGACCCCATATGTTTACCATCAACAAGACCGCCGATTTCCACCATCGTACTATCCACCCCTGTCTCCGCCCATCTGCTGCTGAAAGTCCCGTTCACTTATCATCCCTGTGCTTGCTGCACTGTAGGGTTTCTCTTAATAGGTCCATAAGATCAAGAATCAACCGAGATACTAAAATGGTTTTAAACACTAAGTAATTTTATTGACATTAAGACACAGCAGTTTTTCCAGTTGGAGATGTCATACTGCCTTATTCTGCGGAACACAATTCAGAATCGAGGAAAATTGGGTCCTTGTTCTGGGAGAGTAGTGGTTAATTCTTTGTTGACATCTTCCTCGAATGGCGCTTGTGGTCTCCTGAAAATCACTGCAGTCTTTTCTTCCTGAGTCTGTTGCTGGGCACAACAGGCTGTTGCTTCTTTTCATTTCCCACAGTTCAGCAAAGCTGCTGTCCTTGGTTATATTTCCTGATCTTTCGCTGTTGGCAAAATAAGTAAGTGTCCTTGAACAGTACAGCTGGTTCCAGTCAATCTGCCATACGTGCGTTCTCAAGGCAGCTAGAGCTCTAAACAATTCCATGATGCGTTTTGATTTTGATCAATTGGTGTTTCGTTATAACCGATCCGTACCTCGGTAAGCGATCCATCCCAAATTAGTCTACCTGTAATTTTGTTTCGATTGCATTGGCTGCACAAGAGTTATTCTTCCTTTGCTGTTCATACTTTAATCTATTATTCCCTTTTACCTAGTATTTAACCTGCTATTCTAAGGTTTCAAGTCTATTCCTTTATCCATCTCAAGGTTCCCGGGCGAGCATCTACCCTGACAGTTCCCATAGGCTTTATTTAGTCCTTCTCAAGAGTAGACACCAAATATTCCATATTAAGAAGCTTAGAATTCTTCAGTACATTGACTCCCGGTCCACCAACAACGCAATTTAAAAATTCTCATCCTTGTGTTCAAATCCATCCATGCCTCGCCTCTCCCCTCCCTATCTCTGTAACCTCCTCCAGCCCTACAACGCTCCAAGAACTCTGTCACAGAGTCATACGGCACAGAAGGAGACCATTCGGCCCATCGAGTCTGTTGTGTATGTACCTTTAAGAGAATAACTGGTCTCAGACTGCAGTACCGGCAATGACCACCCCTGTATAAAAGGCGCTAGCGAGCCTCTGTTGTTTCAGTTTCACTATTGACTTCCATCAGTAAAGACTTGTTTTGTTCAACTCCTGCTGTCCGTGTCTCAATCATTCACGGGCATAATACTGGCGACGAGCAGATACGAGCCTACCTACAGTCTGCACCACCTCCTGGGATCCATTCCTACAGCGAAGTGAGCAGAGGTCGAGGCCAGAAAGAAAAGAAAGTAAGAGGCAGTAGAAACAGGCGTCGACCGTGGGCATCCGCCCCTGGGTTTGCAGAGTTGAAGATTGCTGGAGAAGCTGTCGGAAGTGGGGCCTGGTTCCTGTCGACGGTGCTTCAGCTATTCGGGCTGGTGGCAGGTAGTGCACTGATCTTTCCTGGGCTGCGGCAGTCGCGAACTCGAGCGGGTGGTTTGCAACGGGGCCGAGCAGCGTTGTCGGGAAGAAGAGAGAGGGTGGGGCACACAGGGCGTGGCCGGTGCTACGAAGCCGGGCTGCGTATAGACCCGCGAAGAGGGAGGCAAGAATCCCACAGTGATGTTCCACGACGGGAAAATAATTTTAAAAAAAAGAAATATTAAACGCGCAAGAAACCGCGAGGAGCTGCAGGTTGCAACAGCGGGGAAGAAGGCAAAGCGCGGGAGGCGCCATTTTGTTAAATCAGGGAAGAAGGCAAAGCGCGGGAGGCGCCATTTTAGATTTGCAAGATGCCGAAGACTGGCTGTATCACTGCTTTTGATAATACAATAGAGGACTGGACCACGTATGTGGAAAGAGTCGAGGTATATTTCGAGGCAAACGAAATAGTGGAGGAGAAAAAGGCATCGATACTGCTAAACGTAATGGGCGCTAGAACGTACGGCCTATTGCAGAACCTGATTACTCCAGCCAAACCGAAGGCGAAGAGTTTTAACGAAATTGTTGCTGTCCTACAGGAACACCTAAACCCTGCACTGCTGTTGATAGCAGAAATATTTAAATTCCACAGGAGAACTCAGCATAAAGATGAGAGCAATGCTGAGTACCTTACGGAACTACGCAAGCTATCAAAGCACTGCCAGTTCGGAGCAGGACTGGCAGATACCCTACGGGACAAATTTGTCTGTGGACTCCGGAGTGAAGGAACACAGAAGAAGTTACTCGCAGAGAAAGAGCTGACGCTAGATAAGGCTTTCAGCGTGGCAGTATCGTATGAAGCAGCAGCCAGGGGAGCTGCAGAAATTCAACAAAAACCACAGGAATACGGCACCCACGAAATGACACGGGGATTTGCAAAATGTTATCGCTGCGGCAGAACTAACCATGACCAGAAGGACTGCTGGTCCAAAGACAAAATATGCAGGCAATGCGGGAAGATGGGACACATTGCACGAGTTTGCAGGTCTGGGAAGAAGACCAGCGACAACAAAAAGGCTACTAAGGAACCGTACAAGAAAGTACAAAAGATGACGGACAGTAGTTCCGAAGACCAAATGAGCGATAGTGAATCCGGGAACAGGAGACTAAGCTGTCTCAAACTTCACAATGTAATCGCAAAAGAGGATCACCGAACCATTTGGGTCACCCTCACGATAGCAGGGTCCCAAGTTAAAATGGAATTGGATACAGGATCAGCGCTAACCGTCATGAATCGACGAGACTACGAGCAGCTATTTTCACACATACCCTTGAGAGAGACATCCATCGTCTTGACGACGTATACGGTGCAAAAAGTATACCCCAGAGGAAAAATAAGGGTGCCTGTCGAATACAACGGCAAGGAAATACGGAAATTGTATCTCTACATACTGCCAAATGGTGGACCACCGTTATTGGGACGGGAATGGATCAGGAAGATAAACTTAGATTGGCACTCCATTCATGCAATGACGGTGGACGGCAAAAAAGATGAAGACGTCACTCCTGGACGATTGTCAACAATCTTAGCTAACGCCAAAGAGGTATTTCAACAAGAACTGGGCACGCTTAAAGGCGTAACTGCCTCGATAAAAATAGAAGAGAATGCAGTTCCCAAGTTTTTCAAAGCAAGACCGGTACCATATGCAATTCGCCCAGCCATCGAGGCAGAGCTGGAGAATCTGGAGAAGGCAGGCGTGTTGTCTAAGGTCGACTGGAGCGAGTGGGCGACACCCATCGTTCCTGTCATGAAGAAAACGTTAAGCAATAAGTCCGGGGAGCCAAGGAAGATTCGCATCTGTGGGGATTTCAAGGTGACGGTGAACCCAGTCCTTCACACAGTACAATATCCTCTTCCAAGGATAGAAGACATCTTTGTCTCACTGTCTGGAGGGAAGCGTTTTACAAAAATTGATCTAGCACAAGCATATTTGCAGATGGAGGTTGAAGAGTCCTCTAGGAAGTATCTCACGATAAACACTCACAAAGGTCTTTACCAGTATCATCGATTGGTATTCGGAGTAGCATCGGCTCCGGCGATATGGCAAAGAGCGATGGAACAAGTCCTGCAAGGGATTCCGGGGACTCAGTGTTACTTGGACGACATCCTTGTGACGGGTGAAGATGACAGTGAACACCTTAACAACCTAGAACAGGTGCTCACTAGACTACGGGAACATGGGCTGCGAGCCAACCGCCCCAAGTGCGAATTTTTTAAGAAACAGATACCATATTGTGGCCATGTGATTGATGAAGAGGGGTTACATAAGTCCCCTGACAAAATTGAAGCGGTTGTTAAGGCCCCAGCGCCTGAAAATGTGTCGCAACTGAGGTCATTCCTCGGATTGGTGAATTACTATCATAAGTTTTTGCCGAATTTGTCGACAATTCTGCACCCACTGAACGCCCTGCTACGAACGGGGGTAGCATGGAAATGGAGCGATGATTGTAAGCGGGCCTTTCAGAAGAGTAAGGACTTAATCACTTCAAGGGAAGTATTGGCTCACTACAACCCAGCACTGCCGATCAGACTGGCGTGTGATGCGTCTCCCTACGGCATTGGGGCGGTACTGTCACATAAATTCCTTGATGGTTTAGAGAGGCCGATAGCTTTTGCGTCACGCTCGTTAACTTCTGCCGAGCGTAACTACGCCCAGATTGACAGAGAGGCCCTCAGCCTAGTGTGGGGGGTGAAGAAGTTCAATCACTACCTGCACGGTCAAAAATTTACTCTACTAACCGATCATCAACCTCTTGTCTCCATTTTCAACCCTCAGAAGGGCGTACCGATAATGACAGCACAACGGCTGCAGAGGTGGTCCCTTTTCCTAGGGGCACACCAATATGACATCGAGTACAAAGGAACTAAACAGCATGGAAATGCTGATGGATTGTCACGCCTACCGTTGCCGACGGTGGAAGAAGAAGACCTTGCAGTGGATCCAATGGAGTTATTCCACTCGACCATAGTCGAATGTCTCCCTGTGACGAATGCAAACATAGAAAAGGAAACACGGAATGACCCGACACTATCACGGGTCTATGATTTAACGGTGAAGGGATGGCCAGCACATGGCGAACCACTGCTGCCAGCATTCTCGCCGAGAAGAGAACAGCTGTCAGTGTGCAGAGGAACCTTGATGTGTGGATCCAGAGTAGTAATTCCACCTAAGTTGATGGATAGAGTGCTCAGTGAGCTTCATGAGGGTCATCTGGGTGGGGTAAAAATGAAGAACTTAGCCAGAGCATTTGTGTGGTGGCCGGGAATCGATAGAGAAATTGAAGAGATGACCAAGAGCTGTGCAGGATGCCAGAAGGTCCAAAATGCCCCACCACAAGCTCCTCTGCATCCATGGGAGTGGCCCTCATCTCCATGGCAAAGGGTGCACATTGATTTTGCTGGTCCCTTCATGGACTCGATGTTTTTAATTGCGGTGGATGCACATTCAAAGTGGCCAGAGGTAATAAAAATGTCCTCAACCACCACGGAAAAAACTATCACAGTTTTACGAACCATATTCGCCAGGAATGGGCTGCCTGAACAGATTTGCTCTGACAATGGACCACAGTTTGTGTCTGAAGAGTTCCGGAGGTTCTTAAAGAACAATGGTGTTAAGCATTACACATCTGCCCCATATCATCCAGCCACTAATGGATTGGCCGAGAGGTTTGTCCAAATATTTAAGAAGGCTATCAAGGCAATGTGTAATGAAGATATATCCCTACAACACAAGGTGGACAACTTCTTGTTTGCCTACCGGAATGCGACACATGCAGTTACCAACCAAACTCCAGCCATGATGTTCTTCAATCGAAGACTACGATGCTGCTTGGATTTGGTTAAGCCAAACGTCCGAAGAGATGTGGAGAACAGGCAGTTTCAGAATATGAATGAAAGGCCGACCAGGAGTTTTAAGATAGGTCAACCAGTTTTGGCCCGGGACTACCGCACTGAGAAATGGCAGCCAGGAACGATTTGTACACGACAAGGACCTCTCATGTACACCGTGGACGTTGGGGAGAGCATTGTAAGACGCCATGCTGACCAGATTCTAGAGTCACTGGAAAACGTCAACTCCACACCACAACCTGATACACCTGGTAATGAAATCGACGTTCCAATTGCAGCTACCGCAGAACCGGTAATATTGGAAGCAGATGAACCAAACAACGACATTGATCCCGACTCAACATTGCCAGAAGAACCTGATACCCCAAAGAGGCGTTATCCAGACAGAATCAGGGAGCCTCCTCAAAGACTGAACTTATAATTGCTTAAACTTAACCAATGTATCTAGCAACCGTAATTGTGATTGTAATTAGTTATCATTTAGTTGTTAAATGAACGTTATGTACTGTTTATCTAAAAGGGGAGGAATTGTTGTGTATGTACCTTTAAGAGAATAACTGGTCTCAGACTGCAGTACCGGCAGTGACCACCCCTGTATAAAAGGCGCTAGCGAGCCTCTGTTGTTTCAGTTTCACTATTGACTTCCATCAGTAAAGACTTGTTTTGTTCAACTCCTGCTGTCCGTGTCTCAATCATTCACGGACGTAATAGAGTCCGTGCCGGCTCTCTGTAGAGCAATCCAGTGAGTCCCATTCACTCTATCCCCGTAGTCCTACAAATTTATTTCCCTCAAGTGCCTATCCAGTCTCCCCTTGAAAGCATTGAGTGTGTCCGCTTCCACCACTTCTGTCGGCAGCGAATTCCAGGTCCTCACCACTCGCTGTGTAAAAATCATTTTCCTCACATCCCCCCTGTATCTCTTGCCCAAAACCTTAAATCTGTGTCCCCTAGTCCTTGTATCATCAACTAGTGGGAACAGCCTTTCCTCATCTAGCCTATCCAAACCCGTCATAATCTTGTACACCTATATCAAATCACCGCTCAACCTCCTTTGCTCTAATGAAAACAAATCCAGCTTCTCCAACCTGTCCTTGTAGCTAAGATCCCCCATCCCCGGAACCATTCTGGTAAATCTCCTCTGCACCCTCTCGAGGGCCTTCACATCCTTCCTAAAGTGTGGTGACCAGAACTGGACGCAATACTCCAGTTGTGGCCTAACCAGCGCTATTATAAAGTGTTCCTACAACTCTGGCCTCTTGTCCATCCCCCATCTCCTTTGTCCCACCATTGGCGGCCATGCCTTCAATTGTCTAGGCCCTAATCTCTGGAATTCACTTGCTCACTCTCCTTTTTTAAAACGCTCCTTAAAACCTACTTCTTTGACCAAGCTTCACGTCACTTGTCCTAATATCGCCTTCTTTGGCTTGGTGTCAAATTTCTGTCTGATTACGCTCCCATGAAGCGCCTTGGGATGTTTTACTATGTTAAAAGTATTTTCTAAATACACATTTTTATAAGAAAAGTCAGTGATTATTAAAAGCCATCAAAGCTCATCCCTCTATCTGATTCTATTTTAACTATCCTTACTGTTTCTCTTTCGAGTCCCTTACTCGCCGGATTATTCCAAATGCTGATCATTCTTTGAGTAAAAACAGTTTTTCCGGATATTATACTAAATTTATTTTTTGCTCATTTTCATTTATCTCCTCTAGTCTTTCTTCATGTAGTCCAAAGTAATATTCCGAATTTACGTTATCATTCAGGACTGAGATGAGAAGAGATTTCTTCACACACGGTGGTGAATCTTTGGAATTCTCTACCCCAGAGGGCTGTGGAGGCTCAGTCATTGGGTATATTCAAAACAGAGATCGATGGATTTCTGACTAGTAAGGGCATCAAGGGATATGGCGATAGGGCCGGTGAATGGAATTGAGGCAGAAGATCAGCCATGATCTCATTGAATGGCGGAGCAGGCTCGAAGGGCCGAATGGCCGACTCCTGCTCCTATTTCTTATGTTCTTATGTACCCCTTTTCCCACATATCCAAGACATCACTGAGCAAACGTCAGTACAGCAGCCAAATACCACCTGTTATGGTTTAACCCTGCAATATATTTTGAAAACTATAATCTTTAAAATGTTTAAAAGGAGTTTGTGATCAGTAATAAAAACAGAAATACTCAGCAGGTCAGGCAACATCTGTAGAGAGAGAAAAACGAAGTTAACGTTTCAGGCCGATGACCTTTCATCAGTGTCAGTCAGTAATGTCGATACTAATATTTCCCTCCCCCCACCACCCCCTTGTCTTTGAGGAAGGGGTGGGAAGAGCTTTGTTTTTCTGTCTTGGGTAGTTTTGTAAAAACTTTTTCAGCCAATTGCCAAACAATTTGAAAATAATATGTTAGAGGTCATTCAAAGCGTCACCACGACACGCAAACCTACTTCTGCATTTTCTTCCGGGTTATTTGCAGCAGTACCCAGGAGATTCATCTTCGTTTCAAGGAGCGTTTCGGACAATCCAGGAGCATTGGCAAACTTGGCAACCCCACCCTCAATGGCAGAGTCTTGAACCACCTTGCTTCCACACTCTGGAACACTCTAAACTCCTTTGCTTGCTACATCTCTCCCCGCCTTCCGAATCCCACGGAAACCCAGCGTAAGCTCGGGGAACAGCATAGAGTCATAGAGTTATACAGCACAGAAAGAGGCCCATCGTGTCTGCGCCGTCCATCAAGCCCTGTCCAATCTAATCCCATTTTCCAGCATTTGGTCCATAGCCTTGTATGCAATGGCATTTCAAGTGCTCATCCAAATGCTTCTTGAATGTTGTGAGGGTTCCTGCCTCTACCACCCTTTCAGGCAGTGAGTTCCAGACTCCAACCACCCTCTGGGTGAAAAAGTTCCTCCTCAAATCCCCTCTAAACCTCCTGCCCCTTACCTTGAATCTATGCCCCCTTGTTATTGACCCCCCTACTAAGGGGAAAAGTTCCTCTTTATCTACCCTATCTATGCCCCTCATCATTTTGTACACCTCAATCAGGTCCCCCCTCAGCCTTCTTTGCTCCAAGGAAAACAACCCCAGCCTGTTTAGTCTTTCTTCATAGCTGAGGCGCTCCATCCCAGGTAACATCCTGGTGAATCTTCTCTGCACCCTCTCCAAAGCAATCACATCCTTCCTATAGTGAGGCGACCAGAACTGCACACAGTACTCCAGCTGTGGCCTTACCAGCGTTTTGTACAGCTCCATCATAACCTCCCTGCTCTTATATTCTATGCCTCGGCTAATGAAGGCAAGTATCCCATATGCCTTTTTAACCACCTTATCTACCTGTTCCGCTGCCTTCAGGGATCTATGTACATGTACACCAAGGTCCCTCTGACCCTCTGTACTTCCTAGGGTCCTACCACTCATTGTGTATTCCCTTGCCTTATTTGTCCGTCCAAAATGCATCACCTCGCACTTTTCAGGGTTAAATTCCATTTGCCACTTTTCCGCCCATCTGACCAACCCGTTTATATCGTCCTGTGGCCTGAGGCTTTCCTCCTCGCAATTTACCACCCCACCAATTTTTGTGTCATCTGCGAACTTACTGATCATACCTTTTACATTCTCATCCAAATCATTTATGTAGATCATAAACAGCAAGGGACCCAGCACCGATCCCTGAGGTACCCCACTGGACACAGGCTTCCAGTCACAAAAGCAACCTTTGACCATCACCCTCTGCCTCCTGCCACTCAGCCAGTTTAGGATCCAACGTGCCAAGGCACCCTGGATCCCATGGGCTCTTACCTTCTTGACCAGTCTCCTATGCGGGACTTTGTCAAAAGCCTTACTGAAGTCCATGTATACCACATCCACAGCATTTCCCTCATCCACACACCTAGTCACCCCCTCGAAAAATTCAATCAGATTGGTCAGACATGATTTACCCTTGTCAAAGCCATGCTGACTATCCCCGATTAATCCTTGCCTCTCCAAGTGGAGACTAATTTTGTCCCTCAGAATTTTTTCCAATAATTTCCCTACCACAGATGTTAGGCTCACTGGCCTGTAATTCCCTGGTTTATCCCTGCTACCCTTCTTGAATAATGGTACTACGTTAGCTGTTCTCCAGTCCTCTGGTACATCCCCTGTGGCCAGAGAGGTTCTGAAAATTTGTGTCAGAGCCCTTGCAATCTCCTCCTTTGCCTCACACAGCAGCCTGGGATACATCTCATCCGGGCCTGGGGATTTATCCACTTTTTGGCCTGCTAAAACCGCTAGTACCTCCTCCCTCTCGATGCTAATATGTTCAAGTATATCACAGTCCCCTTGCCCGATTTCTATGTCTACATCGTCTTTCTCCATAGTGAACACAGATGCAAAAAATTCATTTAAAACCCCGCCTACATCATCTGGCTCTACACACAGATTGCCACTTTGGTCCCTAATGGGCCCTACCCTTTCCCTGGTTATCCTCTTGCCCTTAATATACTTTTAAAACATCTTAGGATTTTCCTTCATTTTGCTCGCCAGTGTTATTTCATGGCCCCTCCTCGCTCTCCTAATTTCTTTTTTAAGTATGCCCCTGCACTTTTTATACTCCTTTTTATGCTTCCTCCGTCTTTAGTCTTTTGTAACTGCCAAAAGCCCCCCTTTTTTTCCTAATGCATTTTTGTATATCCCTTGTCATCCAAGGTTCCCTTTGCTTGTTGGTCCCACCCTTGACCTTTACGGGAACATGTTGGCATTGTACTCTCTCTATTTCCCTTCTGAAAGTCTCCCACTGCTTTGATGTGGATTTTCCTATAAGTAGCTGCTCCCAGTCCACTTTGGCCAGATCCTGCCTTATCATATTAAAATCGGCCTTCCCCCAATTTAGAACCCTTATTTCCGGGCCGTCTTTGTCTTTTTCCATGACCACCTTAAATCTCATCGAATTATGGTCACTGTCGCCAAAATGCTCTCCTACTGACACTTCCACCACTTGCCCGGCTACATTCCCTAGAATTAGGTCCAGTACCGCCCCCTCGCTTGTAGGACTTTCTACATGTTGGCTCAAAAAGCTCTCCTGGATGCACTTTAAGAATTCTGCACCCTCTAAGCCTTTCACACTCTGACTATCCCAATTAATATTGGGGAAGTTGAAATCCCCCACTATTATTACCCTATTATTTTCGCACTTCTCTGAGATTTGCCTACATATCTGTTCCTCTATCTCCCCCTGACTGTTTGGGGGCCTATAGTACACTCCCAGCAAAGTGCTTGCCCCCTTTTTGTTTTTAAGTTCTACCCATATGGCCTCATTAGAGGAACCCGCTAATATATCATCCCTCCTTACAGCAGTAATTGACTCCTTAATTAATATTGCAACACCCCCTCCCCTTTTACACCCCCCTCTGTCTCGCCTGAAGATTCTATACCCCGGAATATTGAGCTGCCAGTCCTGACCCTCCCTCAACCATGTCTCCGTGATAGCAACAATATCGTACTCCCATGTGTTCAACAACAACTTCAGTTCATCCACCTTATTTGCAAGACTCCTTGCATTAAAATAAATGCCTTCCAGCCTTGCCATATTCCCTTTTGCCTTCACATATTTGCTCTGCCTTCCCAGCTGACTTGTTTTTTCCTCCGTATTTGGCTGTAAATCACCCCCTACTATAGCTCCACTCTGTATCCCATCCCCCTGCCAAGTTAGTTTAAACCCCCCCCCAACAGTGCTAGCAAACCTCCCCGCAAGGATATTGGTCCCCCTCTGGTTCAGGTGTAAACCGTCCGACTTGTACAAGTCCCACCTTTCCCAGAAGCAGACCCAGTGATTCAGGAAACTAAAGCCCTCCCTCCTGCACCATCCCTTTAGCAACGCATTCATCTGTTCTATCTTCCTATTCCTATACTCACTAGCACATGGCACCGGGAGTAATCCAGAGATTACAACCTTTGAGGTCCTGCTCTTTAATCTTCTACCTAGCTCCCTAAATTCTTGCTGCAGGACCTCATCCCTCTTTTTACCTATGTCGTTGGTACCAATGTGGACCACGACCTCTGGCTGTTCGCCCTCCCCCTCCAGAATGCCCTGCATTCCGATTGGGCACTTTACAGCCTTCTGGACTCAATATCGAGTTCAACAATTTCAGATCATAACCTTGGCCCCTATTATATTTTTCTATATATTTTTTATCCACACTTTTGGTTTGTGCCTTTTCCTTTTTTTTTCTCTCTCCCACATGGCAGCTGTCCCTCATTCTGCCAGCGCATTTCACACTTCATCTAGAGCCATCCTTTGTCTCTTTACCTGTCCTATTACCATCTCGTCTCGCCTTGAATATCTCTTAATGTCTCTCCACCTCTCACAGACCTTCCCTTTTGTTCTTTCATCCCCTCCCCCATTTCCCAGCCCCCAACTTGCTTTTTAATCTGTTCCATTTCCTGCTTTTTTCCAGTTCTGTAGAAGGGTTTCGACCTGAAACGTTAACTCTGTTTCTCTCTCCGCCGATGTTGCCTGGCCTGCTGAGTTTTTCCAGCGTTTTCTGTTGTTATTTTGGATTTCCAGCATCCGCAGTATTTTGCTATCCTCTTTAAAACCTACATCTTTGACAGTGCCTTAGGCCACATTCCTTGGTTCCCTCACCCACCTATTGCTTGAGTCTTACTCCCAACTGTGAAGCCTCTTGGGATGTGTTGCTATGTTAAAGGCGTGATACGTGCAAGTTGTTAATACATTTTGCTGACGAAAGACATCACTGAAATATCTCTGCAGAATTTTCGTACATTGTCATTCTTAAGATTACAACATAATGAAGTCCATAGAAACATAGAAGATAGGAGCAGGAGTAGGCCATTCGGCCCCTCGAGCCTGCTCCGCCATTCAATGAGATCATGGCTGATCATCCAAATTCAGTACCCTGTCCCTGCCTTCTCCCCATATCCCTTGATCCCTTTAGCCTTAAGAAATATATCCAACTCTTTCTTGAATATATTTAATGAATTGGCCTCCACTGTCTTGTTTGGTAGAGAATTCCACAGGTTCACCACTCTCTGGGTGAAGAAATTCCTCCTCATCTCTGTCCTAAATGGCTTACCCCTTATCCTTAGACTGTGACCCCTGGTCTGGACTCCCCCGCCATCGGGAACATCCTTCCTGCATCTAGTCTGTCCAGTCCTGTTAGAATTTTATGTTTCAATGAGATCCCCTCTCATTCTTCTAAACTCTAGCGAATCTAAGCCTAATCGACCCAATCTCTCCTCATACGTCATTCCTGCCATCCCAGGTATCAGTCTGGTGAATCTTCGCTGCACTCCCTCCATGGCAAGAACATCCTTCCTCAGAAGTCCATTTTAAAGCACATTGTATCCTAAAGGTTTAAAAGATACTGAAATGTTTATTGATCTAGTCTGCTTCCAACACCCTTGCTGGGAAGTGCTCATGTGGCCATTATGTGCGGATAGGTTCCAATTTGGCTGTGTTGTTCTCCGCAAGGAGTAGTCTACCAACACTCACTGCCAAAACTCAGATATGAATAATGGCTACTTGAACAATATTCCAGAGGGCAACCAGTACTGCTTGAGCCATACCCAAGTGAGAGTCAGTGCCTTCAGGAAAAGTTTTGTAAGATCCCAGAGGGACCCTGGTTCCAAATGATTGGTGGTTGACCTGTATTGGGGACGGTGATTTAACTTTATTCAGCACAAGCAAGACTTCATAGATTACAGTATTTGAGCAGCAGTTTACAGAGACTAATTACTCTGAGTAGGCTGCACCCTGTGTCCTCTTGTCTCTTATCTCTCTTCATCTCCCATGTGTCTCCTTCATTTTTCCTGAAATCTTCTCCACTTTGTGGCTGTTAAGACCCCCCTCTCATACCCTTGCTCTCATTCAAAACCTATGGAGTCCTCCTGAACCAATATTGTGCTTATACCCAAAACACACAATCCAATCATATAGATGCCACATCTGCAGCACCTTGGCTTACGCAGGTTCTAGTCACAAGGGCAGCAGACGCATGGGAACATCACCACCTACAAGTTCCCCTCCAAGCCACACACCATCCTGACTTGGACCTGTATCGCCGTTCCTTCACTGTCGCTGGACCAAAATCCTGGAACTCCCATCCTAACAGCATTGTGGGTGTACCTACACCGTATGGACTGCAGCGGTTCAAGAAGGTGGCTCACCACCATCTTCTCAAAGGCAATTAGGGATGGGCACTAAATGCAGGCCTAGCCAGCAACGCCCACATCCCATCAATGAATTAAAAAAAAACACTCTCACATCATCTGTTTTTGACCATCAAGACTCATAGCTGGGGCAGCTATGGCAACACAAAAGAAACGTGTCTCCATGGTGTAGAGATACAGCAGCCTTGCTGTTTCAGCGAGAGGCCTATGTTTTTAATTCACTGCAGACGTCAAACATTCCAAACGCAGTGGCAGCTAGACCTGACCTTGCATCCCGGGCTAGCCGCATTCTATGTCTCATCCTCACTGTTGGCTAATATCCAACTTTCACCCACAGCCTCCCTATTCGACCATGGCCATCCTTTTTCTCACCCCAGGCTGTCTAGTTACAGCTTACTCACACACGTTTAATTATTGTAAATCCATTACAGGTGATTATATCACAAAAGATAGAAAACAAGTATTCTAAAAACCAACTAATCCATGATAATTTTACAGGGGATAACATTTGTAAGCTAATGGAATATTGGCCTTTATCTCAAGAGGGCCAGATTTCAAGGGGGCTGGATTACAAAGGGGAGGAAATGATGCTTCAGGTGTCCAGAGCCATGGTTAGACCCCATCTGGAGCACTGTGTTCAGTGTCGGGCACCAAATCTCAGGAAAGATAGAATCTTACAGCACAGAAGGAGGCCATTCGGCCCGTTTTGTCTGTGCCGGCCATTTGAAAGAGCTGTCCAATTAGTCCCACATCCCAGCTTTATCCCCACAACTCTGCAAATTAGTCTTCTTCAATTACATGTCCAAATGCCTTTTGAAAGTTCCTATGGAATCTGAGTCCACCACACTTTCAGGTAGTGTGTTCCAGGTCTTAACAACCCTCTGTGTGAAGAAATTTCTCCTCTAGTTATTTTGCCAATTATTTTAAATCTATGACCTCGAGTTAACGACCCACTTGCCAGAGGAAACAGTTTCTACTTGCTCTATCAAACCCCTCATAATGTTGAATACCTTTTAACCTTCTCTGCTGTGAGGAGAACAATCCCAGCTTCTCCAGACTCTCCACATAACTGAACTCCCTCATTCCTGGTATCATCCTGGTAAACCTCCTCTGCACCCTCTCCAGGGCCTTGACATCCTTCCTAAAGCGTGGTGCCCAGAATTGTACACAATACTCCAGCTGAGGCCGAACCAGTGATTTGTAAAGGTTTAGCATGACTTCCTTGTTTTTGTACTTGGTGCCCCATTTACAAAGCCAAGTATCCCATATGCTTTCTTAACTGCCTTACCAACTTGCTCTGGCACCTCCAAAGATTTGTGAATATGCACCCCCAGGTCCCTCTGCTCTTGCACCTCCCTCAAAATAGTACCATTTAGATGATCCTGCCTGTCCATGTTGTTTCTCCCAAAGTGCATCACTTATCCACATTAAATTGCATCTGCCATGTATCTGCCCATTTCACCAGTCTGCCTATGTCCTCCTGAAGTCTGCTACCAACCTGTTCATTATTTACTACATTGCCAAGTTTTGTATCATCCGCAAACTTTGTAATTGTACTCCCCATACCCAAGTACCACCGCATCAGTCTACTCTCGATCATCAGCAAAGTGATGGAAGGTGTAGTCGCCAGTGTTATAAAGCGGCACTTACTCACCAATAACCTGTTCACTGATGCTCATTTTGGGTTCCGCCAGGACCACTCGGCTCCAGCCCAATGTTCCCTGTAATTTCTTTTGGCCCTGCACAATAAGGGGCTGCGCGGGCCATTCAAAATACCATGCACACACAGTTTTTACATTGAAAAGCCGGCAAGCCAGTTGCACGGTGATGTGCCTTCAATAACCACAAAACTAGAAGTTATAGGCTTTAACAAGTTGGCTTTTAATCACTAAGATCAGAGCTAACACCTCAACACACTGACTGGCTCGCAGGAATGAGTCATACAGATCCTGGGATCTTTATGTAAGAGAAGTCAGGGGCGGAGCCAAGAGCTGGAACATTCCAGGTTAGTCAGGAAAGAGGAAGTGAAACAATACACCGTGTGGGGGAGGGTAATATACATGAGTGTAAAACGAATACAGGCAAGCCAAACACATTTCATTACACACGGATTAAAGAGAACATTGTCCTGACTCATTAAAGCCTTGGTCCAAACATGGACAAAAGAGCTGAATTCCAGAGGTGAGGTGAGAGTGACTGCCCTTGACATCAAGGCAGCAGTTGACCGAGTGTGTCATCAAGGAGCCCTAGTAAAACTGAAGTCAATGGGAATCAGGGAGAAAACTCTCCACTGGCTGGAGTCATACCTAGCACAAAGGAAGATGGTTGTGATTGTTGGAGGCCAATCATCTCAGCCCCAGAACGTCGCTGCAGGAGTTCCACAGGGCAGTGTCCTAGGCCCAACCATCTTCAGCTGCTTCATCAATGACCTTCCCTCCATCATAAGGTTAGAAGTGGGGATGTTTGCTGATGATTGCACACTGTTCAGTTCCATTCACAACTCCTCAGATAATGAAGCAGTCCATGCCCGCATGCAACAAGACCTGGACGACGTTCAGGCTTGGGCTGATAAGTGACGAGTAATGTTTGCGCCGCACAAGTGCCGGGCAATGACTATCTCCAACAAGCGAGAGTCTAACCACCGCCCCTTGACATTCAACGGCATTACCATCACCAAATCCCCCACCATTAACATCCTGGGGGGTCACCATTGACCAGAAACTTAACTGGACCAGCCACATAAATACTGTGGCTACAAGAGCAGGTCAGAGGCTGGGTATTCTGCGGTGAGTATCTCACCTCCTGACTCCCCAAAGCCTTTCCACCATCTACAAGGCACAAGTCAGGAGTGTGATGGAATACTCTCCACTTGCCTGGATGAGTGCAGCTCCAACGACACTCAAGAAGCTCGACACCATCCAGGACAAAGCAGACGGTTTGATTGGCACCCCAGTGGTGAACCCCAGGGTTCAGTACTAGGACCACTGCTGTTTTTGATATACATTAATGACTTGGACTTGGGGGTACAGGGCACAATTTCAAAATTTGCAGATGACACGAAACTTGGAAGTGTAGTAAACAGTGAGGAGGATAGTAATAGACATCAATGGGACACAGATAAGCTGGTGGAATGGGCAGACACATGGGGGATGAAATTCAATGCAGAAAAGTGTAAGGTTATACATTTTGGTAGGAAGAATGAGGAGAGACAATACATGCTAAATGGTACAATTTTAAAGGGGGTGCAAGAACAGAGAGGCCCGAGGGTGTTTGTGCACAAATCTTTGAAGGTGGCAGGACAGGTTAACAAAGCAGTTAATAAAACATATGTGATCCTGGGCTTTATAAATAGAGGCATAGAGTACAAAAGCCAGGAAGTTATGTTAAACCTTTACAAAACACTCATTCAGCCCCAGCTGGAGTATTGGGTCCAATTCTGGGCACCACACTTTAGGAAGGAAGTGAAGGCTTTGGAGAGAGTACAGAAGAGATTTACTAAAATGGTTCCAGGGATGAGGGACTTCAGTTACATGGATAGACTGGAGAAGCTGGGGTTGTTCTCCTTATAGCAGAGAAGGTTGAGAGGAGATTTGATAGAGGTGTTCAAAATCATGAAGGATTTAGGTCGAGTGAATAAAGTAAAACAGTTTCCAATGGCTGAAGGGTCGATAATGAGAGGACACAGATTGGCAAAAGAACCAGAGGCGACATGAGAGAAAAACAATTTTACACAACAAGTGGTTAGGATTTGGAATGCACTGCCTGATAGGGTGCTGGATGTAGATTCAATTTTAGCCTTCAAAAGGGAATTGGATAAACACTTCAAGGAGAAAAAATTGCAGGGATATAGGGAAAGGGCGGGAAAGTGGGTCTAATTGGATTGCTCTTCGAAAGAGCTGGCACAGACTCGATGGGCCGAATGGGTTGCTTCTGTGCTGCACTATTCTATGATTCAGTGATCTTAAAGTTAGAGCTAGGCCATTTAGAAGGATAATCAGGGAGCACTGTTTCACATAAATGGTAGTAGAAACCTG
Source organism: Somniosus microcephalus (assembly GCF_052327205.1). Classification (NCBI taxonomy): domain Eukaryota; kingdom Metazoa; phylum Chordata; class Chondrichthyes; order Squaliformes; family Somniosidae; genus Somniosus; species Somniosus microcephalus. The sequence continues at coordinate 17,013,223 of NC_140991.1, forward strand.
AATTGGCTGCCGCAAAAGGCTGTGGTGCTGGGACAATTGGAGCTTTCAAACCTGGCATGGATAGTTAGGTTAGGGTATCAAGGGATATGCAGCTAAGGTGAATAAATGGAGTTGAGGTACATGTCAGCCATGATCTAATTGAATGGCACAGTGGATTGGAGGAGCTGAATGGCCGCCTCCTGTTCCTATATTTCTAACGTGGGGGAAGCAAAAACCATAAACAAAGACTTGCATTTATATAGCACCTTTCACAGACCACTGGACATCTCAAAGCGCTTTACAACCAATGGAATACTTTTGGAGTGTAGTCACTGTTGTAATGTAGGAAATGCGGCAGCCAATTTGTGCACAGCAAGCTCCCACAAACAGCAATGTGATAATGACCTGATAATCTGTTTTTGTGATGTTGATTGAGGGATAAATATTGGCCAGGACACCGGGGAGAACGCTCATGCTCTTCTTCGAAATAGTGCCATGGGATCTTTTACATTCACCTGAGAGAGCAGACAGTCCTCGGTTTAATGTCTCATAGCAGAAAGAGACAGCACCTCCGACAGTGCAGCACTCCCTCAGCACTGCACTGGAGTGTCAGCCTAGATTTCTTTGTGCTCGAGTCACTGGAGTGGGACTTGAACCCACAAACCTTCTGACTCAGAGGCAAGAGTGCTACCAACTGAGCCACAGCTGCCACCATACAAATGAAAGACTAACATTGTCACCCATCAATGCCACAGGGGAGGTGCCAGAGGACAGCTAACGTAGTACCATTATTCAAGAAGGGTAGTAGGGATAAGCCAGGGAATTACAGGCCAGTGAGCCTAACATCAGTGGTAGGGAAATTATTGGAAAAAATTCTGAGGGACAGAATTAGTCTCCACTTGGAGAGGCAAGGGTTAATCAAGGATAGTCAGCATGGCTTTGTCAGGGGGAGATCATGTCTAACCAATTTGATTGAATTTTTCGAGGGGGTGACTAAGTGTATGGATGAGGGTAGTGCAGTTGATGTAGTCTACATGGACTTCAGTAAGGCTTTTGACAAAGTCCTGCATGGGAGACTGGTCAAGAAGGTAAGAGCCCATGAGATCCAGGGCAATTTGGCACATTGGATCCAAAATTGGCTTAGTGGCAGGAGGCAGAGGGTGATGGTCGAAGGATGTTTTTGTGTTCTGGTCGCCACACTATAGGAGGGATGTGATTGCATTGGAGAGGGTGCAGAGGAGATTCACCAGGATGTTACCTGGGCTGGAGCGCTTCAGCTATGAAGAGAGACTGGACAGGCTGGGGTTGCTTTCCTTAGAGCAGAGAAGACTAAAAGGGGACCTGATTGAGGTGTACAAAATTATGACAGTGACAGGATTGGACAAAGTCAACATGGATTTACAAAAGGTAAATCGTGCTTGACTAATCTACTGGAATTTTTTGAGGATGTAACTGGTAGAATAGATAAGGGAGAACCAGTGGATGTGGTGTATTTGGACTTTCAGAAGGCTTTCTTTAAGGTCCCGCATAAGAGATTAGCGTGTAAAGTTAAAGCACATGGTATTGGGGGTAAGGTACTGACTTGGATAGAGAACTGGTTGGCAGACAGGAAGCAAAGAGTTGGAATAAATGGGTCTTCTTCCGAGTTGCAGGCAGTGACTAGTAGGGTACCGCAGGGATCGGTGCTAGGACCCCAGCTATTCACAATATATATTAATGATCTAGATGAGGGAACTAGATGTAATATCTCCAAGTTTGCAGATGACACAAAGCTGGGTGGGCGTGTGTGCTGTGAGGAGGATGCAGAGAAACCCCAGTATGATTTGGACAGGTTGGGTGATTATATTACATTTGCCATGCATCTGCTCATGTGGAAAAATGCGAGGTTATCCACTTTGGTGGCAAAAACAGGAAGACAGATTATAATCTGAATGGCAATAGATTAGGAAAAGGGGAAGTGCAACGAGACCTGGGTGTCCTCATGCACCAGTCGCTGAAGGTAAGCATGCAGGTGCAGCAGGCGGTTAAGAAGGCAAATGGTATGTTGGCCTTCATAGCGAGAGGATTCGAGTACAGGAACAAGGATGTCTTGCTGCAGTTGTACAGGGCCTTGGTGAGACCACACCTTGAGTATTGTGTGCAGTTTTGGTCGCCTTATCTGAGGAAGGATGTTCTTGCCATGGAGGGAGTGCAGCGAAGATTCACCAGAGTGATACCTGGGATGGCAGGAATGACATATGAGGAGAGATTGGGTCGATTGGGCTTATATTCGCTGGAGTTTAGAAGAATGAGAGGGGATCTCATTGAAACTTATAAAATTCTAACAGGACTAGACAGACTAGATGCAGGAAGGATGTTCCCGATGGCAGGGGAGTCCAGAACCAGGGGGTCACAGTCTAAGGATAAGGGGTAGGCCATTTAGGACAGAGATGAGGAGGAATTTCTTCACCCAGAGAGTGGTGAACCTGTGGAATTCTCTACCACAAAAGGCAGTTGAGGCCAATTCATTAAATATATTCAAGAAGGAGTTAGATATATTTCTTAAGGCTAAAGGAATCAAAGGATATGGGGAGGAAGCAGGGACAAGGTACTGAATTTGGATGATCAGCCATGATCTCATTAAATGGTGGAGCAGGCTTGAGGGGCCGAATGGCCTATTCCTGCTCCTATCTTCTATGTTTCTATGAGGGGCATAGGTAGGGTTGATAGAAAGGAACTTTTCCCCTTAGTAGAGGGGTCAATACCAGGGGGCATAGTTTCAAGGTAAGGGCAGGAGGTTCAGAGAAGATTTGAGGAAAAACATTTCACCCAGAGGGTGGTTGGAATCTGGAACTCACTGCCTGAAAGGGTGGTAGAGGCAGGAACCCTCACAACATTCAAGAAGCATTTAGATGAGCACTTGAAATGCCGTAGCATACAAGGCTACGGACCAAGTGCTGGAAAATGGGATTAGAATAGATAGGGCTTGATGGCCGGCGCGGACACGATGGGCCGAAGGGCCTCTTTCTGTGCTGTATAATTCTATGAATCTAATATTTTCAGGAGAATATATTTAGGAGATCAATTTATCCTGGTATTATATAGCAACATTATAAGGAAATTAAGAGTCTTGTTACATTTTTCTTGATTTATATTGTCTCAAATACACTCCAGTTGAGTGCATTGCACTGATTTCTCTGAGCAGAACCGAATAATTGACCGCAAGCTGTCCACTCGGAAATGAATGAGTGTTGCACGGACACGGAGCCGGCCGGTCCGATAGTGGAGCACACCACAATCTGGAGAATGGGGAGATCAGAATAGTAACTCCGTGTGATAGAACATAAACCCACCACGGTCACCACGACTTTCATTTACTATCGGTGAGTGGGCGCATGGAATGTGAAGGCGTTGCGAATAATGGGGATTAGACGTTAGCGGCGGGTTGATGATTTAATTGCCGCCGGGTGGAGATTCCCCCTGTGCTGCTGAGTGGTGCGGGCGGGGGGGTGACAGCGAGTGCGGCTGCGCAGGCGCGGTCTCTTTGGCTCTCGGTGTTGGCCGGTTCGCATCGTTCAGCTCAGTGTGCGCAGCGCAGTAAGTACCGAGTGGAGCCGGGCCCGGACCTGCACCCGGGGGATGGGGGCAAACGCCGGCAACCACAGCCTTATAAGCAGCCGCAGTCAGCGGCCCCTGGCGTGAAAAATCTCGAGAGTTTACGGCGTGTGACTGGGTAAAGAGGGAAGGTGGGGGGAGGGGCGACTGTCGTCCCCTGCCGCCGCACAACACCCGCTCCACGTGGTGCAGCTCCTGGCCAGGAAGCTGGCCCGGCTCTGTACTGAACTGCCCGGCACTGAACTACCCTGCCCTGCTCTGTACTGAACTACCCTGCCCGGCTCTGCACTGAACTGCCCGGCACTGAACTACCCTGCCCTGCTCTGTACTGAACTACCCTACCCTGCTCTGTACTGAACAGCCCGGCACTGAACTACCCTGCCCGGCACTGAACTACCCTGCCCTGCCCTGCACGGCACTGCACTATCCTGCCCTGCCCTGTACTGAACTACCCTGCCCTGTACTGAACTACCCTGCCCTGCCCGGCACTGAACTACCCTGCCCTGCTCTGTACTGAACTACCCTGCCCTGCCCTGTACTGAACTACCCTACCCTGCCCTGTACTGAACTACCCTGTCCTGCCCGGCACTGAAATACCCTGCCCTGCTCTGTACTGAACTACCCTACCCTGCCCTACACTGAACTACCCTGCCCTGCCCTGCCCTGTACTACCCTACCCTACCCTGCCCTGTACTACCCTACCCTACCCTACCCTGCCCTGTACTGAACTGCCCTGTCCTGCCCAGCACTGAACTGCCCTGCCCTGTACTGAACTGCCCTGCCCTGTACTGAACTGCCCTGCCCTGCCCTGTACTGAACTGAACTGAACTGCCCAGTACTGCCCTGCCCTGTACTGAACTGAACTGAACTGCCCTGCCCTGCCTGGCTCTGTACTGAACAGCCCGGCACTGAACTACCCTGCCCAGCACTGAACTACCCTGCACTGCCCTGCCCAGCACTGAACTACACTGCCCTGCCCGGCACTGAACTACACTGCCCTGCCCGGCTCTGTACTGAACTACCCTGCTCTGTACTGAACTACCCTGCCCTGCCCTGTACTGAACTACCCTACCCTGCCCTGAACTACCCTGTCCTGCCCGGCACTGAAATACCCTGCCCTGCCCTGTACTGAACTACCCTACCCTGCCCTGCACTGAACTACCCTGCCCTGTACTACCCTGCCCTGTACTACCCTACCCTACCCTGCCCTGCACTGAACTACCCTGCCCTGTACTACCCTACCCTACCCTGTACTACCCTACCCTACCCTGCCCTGTACTGAACTACCCTGTCCTGCCCGGCACTGAACTGCCCTGCCCTGTACTGAACTGCCCTGCCCTGTACTGAACTGCCCTGCACTGTACTGAACTGCCCTGCCCTGCCCTGTACTGAACTGAACTGAACTGCCCTGAACTGAACTGCCCTGCCCTGCCTGGCTCTGTACTGAACAGCCCGGCACTGAACTACCCTGCCCAGCACTGAACTACCCTGCACTGCCCTGCCCAGCACTGAACTACACTGCCCTGCCCGGCACTGAACTACCCTACCCTGCCCTGCTCTGTACTGAACTACCCTGCCCTGCCCGGCTCTATACTGAACTGCCTGGCACTGAACTACCCTGCCCAGCACTGAACTACCCTGCCCTGCCCGGCACTGCTCTGTACTGAACTACCCTGCCCTGCCCGGCACTGAACTACCCTGCCCTGCCCGGCTCTGTACTGAACTGCCCGGCACTGAACTACCCTGCCCTGCCCGGCACTGCTCTGTACTGAACTACCCTGCTCTGTACTGAACTACCCTGCCCAGCACTGCCCTGTACTGAACTACCCGGCACGGCACTGCCCTGCCCGGCACTGCTCTGAACTGCCCTGCCCGGCACTGCTCTGCCCAGCATGGCACTGCTTTGCTCTGCCCTGTACTGCCCGGCACTGCCCTGTACTACCCTGCCTGTATGGCCCTGCCCTGACTTGTACTACCCTGCCTGTACGGCCTGGCACTACCCTGCCCAGCATAGCATGGCCCTGCCCTGTAATGCACTGCCTGCACGGCACTGCCCTGTACTACCCTGCCTGTACGGTCCTGCACTACCCTGTCCAGCACGGCCCTGCCCTGTACGGCACTGCCCTGTACTACCCTGCCCAGCACAGCCCTGTACAGTTCTGCCCCTGCACTACCCTGAGTCAGTTCATCTCAGCCATGGGGGCAGAACAGCTGGCTTCAGCAGCCTTGGGGTTAGGTGAAACCCAACCAGGGTTATGGCCCCTGATCCCAGTCCATTGACTTCTGGGATGTGGGAAATTGGGTGGTTAGAATATTCCACTTGCTAAAAGGCAGTTGGATGCATTTAAGGGGAGGTTTGATGAGGGAGAAAGGGATATGGGGGCAGAGCAGGAAGAGGTAATTAGAGTGGGCGGAGGCTCGTGCGGAGTATAAAGACCAGCACAGAGCTGCTGGGCTGAATGGCCTGTTCCTGTGCTGTACATTCCGTGTAATTCCAGGTCCTTAGGCAGTCCCTCGGAACCGAGGATGACTTGCTTTCACATTAAAATTATGTGATTATAAAATTCCACATAAAAATCAGGTGCAGTGTTGCTGGAGTCCTGATTCACTCTTGAAAGTACAGACCTTGTGTTGCCACACGGGCTGATATTCTGGCTCAAATCGGTGAGTCCTGAGCCTGTTGTAAAGGGTTCAGGTTCGGCCACCTGGCTTTTTCCCCACCTTCGCAATGCGATTTGTACACAGGCTGTGTTTTTGGTGCTAGCTTTGCCTCAAACTTGCGTTGGCCATCCGTTTCTGATTATTTTGAAGTTAAAAGGAGATTTTTATAGGCAGGGAATCATTAATCAATTTGTGAGACTGCAATGTGTCTGGAAGAGCTGACTTAATAGCTCTATATATTTCATACAGGTTTTGGGTGGAGTTCAGTTTAATCTAAATACTAATAAAAATCCAGGATACCTTTCTGCATAATTTTTGTTTGATTTATAACATAAGGAATAGGAGCAGGAGTAAGCCATCTGGCCCCCCTCGAGCCTGCTCCGCCATTCAATAAGATCATGGCTGATCATCTACCTCAACTCCACTTTCCCGCCCGATCCCCATATCCCTCGATTCATTTTATGCACAGTTGCTGATACTGTTCTTTAGGTGCGAGTGAAAACTTACAATTGCTCTTGTTTGTGCCGCGTATATTAAAATATCAGTTTGAACGGGTGATTTCTCCTGACCTCGGGTTGGGTAGTGGGAAAGCTCGGATTTGCTTCATGGCCCCGTGGTAGGGAGGTGGGAAATCAGCCCGAGTTCCTGCTCCCGGTTACTGTCACCGCGGTGACCGTTGCTGGGGAACGTGTGGGCACGGGGCGCGGACTCTGCTGTGATGCTCTCCGTGGCCGAATAGTTTGGCTGTCACTCAGTCTCAAGTGAAGAACCAGCATTCCGAGAGAGAGATCAGAGGGTAAGCCAGCATTACCCCAGCAGGAGGAGAGAAATTGGTAACTGGAGTGAGGGAAGCGAGTTTTCTGTTTCTGATGCAAAATCACTAACTTGAGATTCGATGTTCAATGTAGAAAGTGCTGGTATATCAGACACTGCCGTGAAGTGCTGATATCCAGTTGTCCCTGTGTGGTGTCAATCCAGGCGTGAGGGTATCCATTGTCAGCAGTTTGAGACATTTGATTGTTAGGACTGTGCGCTGCTTACTCATCCCCCTGTGACATTCATCAGAGAACGTGTAGCGATTTTAGGATTATAGTTGATTTCAAAGGGCCCTGCGGCAAAACGGTACGCGGGACACGAGATTTGCCCGAGATGGCAGGGAGGGGTGAATCGCGACGCAGGCACACAGTGTCGCAGTGCCAGGCTTGCCACTGTCTGAAGTGGTACTGCCAAGTGTGAATGGCAGTTGTGGTACAATGGGAGCTTGTCGCGGTGACTAGGTTTGGGGGAGGGGGGGGTGGGTCTGACCAGCTGAGAATCGTCCCATTGTTTGGTGCCAATGAGCATTGTTGATGGTACCAGGGGACTCGGGCACCTGTCACAGCTGCTGCTCCTGAACGCGAAGTGGATGTGTGTGTGTTTCAGGATACTGTTGCTCATCAAACAAGGGGGCAGAGAAAAGGAAAGAAAGACTTGCATTTCTATAGCGCCGGTCACAAACTCGGGTTGTCCCAACGCGCTTTACAGTCAGTTAAATACTTTTGAAGTGTAGTCACTGTCGTAGGAAATGTGGCAGCCAATTTGCGCGCAGCCAATTTGCGCACAGCAAGCTCCCACAAACAGCAATGTGTTAATGACCAGATCATCTGTGATGTTGGTCAGGAGATAAATATTGGCTGGGACACTGGGGAGAACTCCCCTGCTCCTCTTCAAAACAGTGCCATGGGATTTTTTACATCCACCTGAGAGCAGGGCCTTGGTTTAATGTCTCATCCAAAAGGCCGCGCCTTCGACAGGGCAGCGCTCCCTCAGCACTGCACTGGAGTGTCAGCTTAGATTATGTGCTCAAGCCTCTGGAGTGGGACTTGAACCCACAACCTTCTGACTCCGAGCCGAGAGCGCTACCTGCTGAGCCACGGCTGACTTGCTTCCAGATCCGGGCTGAGATGTGTGAGGCCTGTGTGAGCAGAATTGGGCTCGTGGTCTGTCACTGCTGCTAATGACTTGATTCTCCATTTTACTCAGTGTCTCCTGCTGATCTCGGATGAGGTGGAGGTGGAGGAGGAGCCTCAGTGTTGCTGGGTTGAAAAGGAGAGTCTTCACCTCCACCCCACCTTCCTCTTTCTGGTCCGCCGGTGCTCGAAAGTGCATGCAGGGGGGCATCAGGTTTGTGCTTTGGTTGTGCCTTCATGGTCGAATAGCCTGCAGACCCTCATTGCTTAGGCTTGCATAGGAAGAATTACTCTGTGGGTGAACTACCAGAGAGAGAAGGGGGTGAGGAATTGCCAAGGACGGTGGGAGGGGAGAAAGAAGGTTTAAGGCTGTAGAACACTCTAGATGTTCATCTGTCCATAAACTGCTGACGTAAACTTTGCATGAACCCCAGGGATGGACAGTTGCTGTGTCCCTCGTTCGCTGCTGCCCACTGTGGCTGGTTTATGATCTGGAATGCAGGTGGTTAGCAGTAATGCTGTACGTTTGTATCGTGCCACTAAACCACTTTAATTTTCTTCTGTTTCTCTTTTCAATGCTGGCTGTTGTAGGATAAGAAGGTGAGTACCTGTCAAAGTACAGCTTCCTTTCTCCTCCCTCCCCGGGTCTTTTCCAAAGCGCCCACTGTATTGCAGGATTAACCTTGGTTAAAGACGGGACCTTGTACCTCAGGTCAATCCCTAACTTGCTATCAGGTTGAACGCTGGAAGTGTCCTCACAGTGCCTACTTGTTAGACTGCGGCTAATTTTACTAGTCTCCGTCTAACGGACCGAGGTTAAGCTCGAGTCCCTAATTTTGGGAGGGGTGGGGGGGATTTATAAACTGCCTTTATTTTATATGTTGAAGCGATACTTTTTCCTAGTGGGCTTTAGTGCCGTTTCCAGCACAGTGCTGCAGTCTAGGTAAATCACGATACCCCACTGCTTCCCCCTCCCCTTTCCCATCGCACCACTTGACCCTCTCCCTGTCGCACCACGCTACCCGCTTCCTCTCCCTCTCACACCATCCCCTTTCTCCCTCTCCCCTTCGCACCACTCGACCCTCTACCCCCTCCCCCTCGTGCCCCTTAATCCCCTCCCCATACACCTCGCGCCACCCGACCCGCTCCTTCTCCCTCCCCCTCGCACCGCCTGACCCTCTTGTCCCTCTCGGTACGCCTGGCCATCCCCCCCCCCGCCCCACACCCGTCTCTCGATGCGCACGAGTTAGTGCTTCAGGAAAGGAGGGGAAAGGACTATTTAAAACGTACGGCCTAGTCTTGTTTGGCGTGTGTGTCTTGAACACTGTGTTTCTGGTTTCCCAGCATCTATTTAAACACCAATTGTTCCGGGTCATAGTGATCATACTGCACAGGGGGCTAAATTGGGTTAGGAGGATTGCCCTCAAAAAGCAGGGCACTGTGATATCAGAAACACAGGCCAGGTCCCGCCAGAGTAAATGCTCTGGTGTTTTGCTGGAAGTCTGTCGTGCCCGGAGTTATCCTCCTGGTTTATCCGTGATGTGCCTCGTGATAGTTAGCGCTCAGTGAGCGATGCTGCCCTCTGCTTGTGTCTTTCTTTGTTTACCGTGTAATTTCTTTCCTCCTCCTTGTGTTGTGCTGCATGCTGCAGAGGATGAGGATCCGGAAGCACCCCTACCTGCTGGAGACCATCTGGATGGACAAGTACAAGTTCGACGAGGCGGAGAGGCTGTTCCACGAGGGCCAGCAGGCCTCGCTCATTGCCTCCACCGCGGGGCTGGCTGCCCAGGAGGCCCAGCTGCTGCGGGGGGCCTGGCCGCCGGCCGTGGAGGAGGGGCGACAGGAGCGCGAGGCGGGCAAAAAGAGGCGCAGGAAGCGTTCTCCGCGCGCCAAGCCGGTGCCTGCGGCGGACCCGGTCTGCTCTGATCGGCGCTCGCCGGAAGAGGCGGAACGCGCCCGGCGGCTGAAGATGGCCGATTCCGCGCCCGGCGGAGCAAACCGTCCCCCCGCAGCCTGCCACCACCTGATCTGCGGCGTCTGGGTCAACAAGTGCGCCTTTGACGAGGCTGAGCGCCTGTTCGTCGCGCGGTCGCAAGCCCGCGGCATCCCGCGCTCTCTCCTGATCCCAGGCCCCGGGGTCACCGCTGTTCCCAAGCTGTGGGCCACTCCGGACGAAGGCTACATCAGCGCCACGCCCGTCACCCCCGTGACCCCTGGCTTTCCTGGCCGCGCGCCCGCCAGCCCACCGGTCAACGGGACCTTCCCCAGCGCCAGCTGGTGCCTGCTGGCACCCGAGGTGTGGCTGGAAAAGCCGCTGTATGACGACGCCGAGCGGCTCTACTACGAGGCGCTGCCCGGCAGGCCACGCCAGGCAACGGGTCGGAGACCCCCCAGCGCCACCCTCGCCAAGTCCTGCCCGTCGCCCGCAGCGGGCCAAGAGCTTGCGGCTGCCGCTCGCTACCTTGTTCACGAGGACAGCGAGCCGGTGTGGTTCAAGAAACCTGCGTACGACGCCGCAGAATTACTCTACCACCTGGCCGGAATCCGGAGAGCGGCCGGCAAGACCCGGGAGCTGGCGTCCCACCCACCGCGAGCACACCTGCCGGAGAGACCTGCACCGCGCCCTGCGGGGCTCCAGGATAAGTAGGCTTGCATCATATTTAATACACCCTAACTTTTCACTCCGCCTCTCTTATTTCCAGCATTACATTGTCTTTTTAGTATCATTTTTTGAGTCATCCGTCAGCCAGTGTTAGCTCTAAATTGTTTTGGGGGGGCTTTGCGGGTCCTATAATGGGCTGCGTGGCACATTCCAAATGCTGCGCATGTGCGTTTTATTGTCGCTCAAAGGCCTGTGAGCCGGCTACACAGGAGCTCCAGAGCCCCGCGCGGCTTAAAGGGAACACTGCCTTCGACACGAGTTGGAACTGATTTCCTTTACTAGATGTGCAGCAAAATGTGAAGACGGCCTGCTCCCATTGAAGTCACGGTGGGGGGGGGGCTAGAAATTCATCCCACCCGACGTTCGGTGCCACTGACGCCCCAGGCGGATCTCGCCCCCACCCGCCCGTCTTTTTGCAGCTGATACGTGTTTTCCGGTGGTCCTTTCTCCCGCACGAACTTCCACCCACGTCGGGGGTGGGATCCAGAGCCAGTTGAGTGCGTTGGCTGAGAGGCGAAAGCTGTCCGCGGGGAAGGTGAGCCGCTGCCTTCATTAGTTTCCAGTCTTTGCAGCGGGTGTTCGGGTAATCCGGGGCCACCGGTAGCACTTCCCGCGAGGGCAGCTGTCGCTCTTCCGTTTTTGCTCCAATTCGCGGGCACTTCCCTGTCTGGAATGTGACAACTAAACACGCATTAACGAGCTGGGGAGCGAGGGGCAGTGGGGGACCGTATTATATGTGCCTCGGGGAGCATGGATCACTGCGAAAGAACGATGCGATCTATAGGCTCTGATTGTATCGGAGGTAGTGAGTGAAGCTCGGTCACTTTACATTTGTTACTGGATGGGGTCGCAGCACTTTGAGTAACAGACTGGGGGATGTTATGGTTATGAAAGGTTTATTGTGCCATTTTAGGTATCTTCAGTGAAGCATTTACACCTGCCCGAGGTCTACATGTTAATTTTATTTTCAATCCTGGGGTGTTGGCAAGGCTGGTGTTTATTGCCTGTTGCTGGTTGTCCTGAGTGTTGGTGTGGGACTGGAGTCACATATAAGCCAGACTGGGAATGGGCAGCAGATTCCTTCCCTAAAATGGCATTGGGGAAGCGGTTGGGTTTTTGCGATAATCTTACCGCTCCATGGTCACTTGTATTGACACCGGCGTTTTATTTTAAATCTGAATAAAAACTCTCAAACGGCCTTGTTCTCTGGATTATCAGTCCCGGTCCCTGGATTACTAGTTCAGCAACATAACTACGTGTACAGAATCATAGAATAGTACAGCACAGAAGGAGGCCATTTGGCCCATCGAGTCTGCGCCGGCTCTTTCGCACAGCAATCCGGTTAGTCCAACTCCCCCGCTCATTCCCCATAGCCCTGCAATTGCTGCTCAGCCACCCTAATAGACACCATGCAGATAATATTTACACCAACCACCCACCCTATCGTACACTTCCTATATGCCAAGGATTCTGGAAACAGTTACCCGCTCCTCTTGCCGTACAGTCACCAGTTTTCATCCCTGCTGGCCTCGCCCTTTGTGGGCTCGGCTATTTTTCCTTCCTTCCGGGGCCTCCTATTCTCCCTGCCCTTCGCTACGCCCGTGCAATCCGTGGCCTTCCCTGCGCGGCTGGTGCCCTTTGGCCACCCGGGGCCTCGTTGCCCGTGTGGGGTCCGTGCCCTCGTTCCTTCTGACCTGCTGCGCTCTGCGTTGACCGACCCACCAGGCATCTGATCGTTCAGTAGTTAACAGCAGATGTTCTACGTGAGCGGCACGAGGAGGAGCAAGGCGACGTTTATGTTGGGTGGGGCGAGGGGGCCCCTGCAACTGCTTCTGATGTGGGGTACTGCGCCTAAATGGTACCTCGTCCTTTCTTTTTCCGGACCTGTGCGTTTCGAGCAGTCAGTGTTTTTATTTCCAACCCGCCCAGCCCTTTCATCTCGTTTGTTACTTGAATCCCGTTTATGTCGCTGCTCCTTATTCTCTGCCTCTTTAATATAAATGACACGCGGCCTCAGTCAGTCACGACATGTAATAGTGTCTCAACCTTTTCCTGCCTGCCATAGCCTATAACCAAAACACCCTCTCCCCCTGTCGGTGTGAAATGATTATCTTGCTGAGAATGGCCACCGTTCGTCCCACAGACATGATGATGATGCCTAGTTAGCGGGCGTGGCGATCTTGCTGTAATCCGAGCAGTGCTTTTAACCACGTGATCGCTGGCTAACCACTCCTGGCAGTCGGTGATGGAAAGCCCCTTTAGTTGATTTGGCGTTGTGTTTGTGAGTCGGGGTGAGGGGAGAGAGCGAGCTGTGGCTGGGAGACATCAAGCGTTGGGCTGCAGATCAGTCGAGTTGCCGTAGCAAAGGAAAGTTGGACTGGGAATTTTTTTTGGGGGGGTTGTGGGAGCAGAGGACTGCATAGAAACATAGAAGATAGGAGCAGGAGTAGGCCATTCGGCCCCTCGAGCCTGTTCCGCCATTTAATGAGATCATGGCTGATCATCCAAATTCAGTACCCGGTCCCTGCCTTCTCCCCATATCCCTTGATCCCTTTAGCCTTAAGAAATATATCCAACTCCTTCTTGAATATATTTAATGAATTGGCCTCAACTGCCTTCTGTGGTAGAGAATTCCACAGGTTCACCACTCTCTGGGTGAAGAAACTCCTTCTCATCTCAGTCCGAAAAGGCTTATCCTTAGACTGTGACCCCTGCTTCTGGACTCCCCGACCATCGGGAACATCCTTCCTGCATCTAGTCTGTCCAGTCCTGTTAGAATTTTATAAGTTTCAATGAGATCCCCTCTCGTTCTTCTAAACTCTAGCCTAATCGACCCAATCTCTCTCCATACGACTGCATGTGTCAGGTGTGAGGCGGGTGCGCTCATTTTACATTCCGACTCCCGGACTTGGAATCTGAGGCTGTCTGGGATAGTTTAGGAGGGCTGGGGTTTGTGTTGGGCGCATTGAATGTGAGCGTGTGTAGCAGAACATCGGCTGCATGGTGCATGCATCCCAGCTCTGCTTGTGGTAGCACTCTTTAATTTTTTGCACTTGCTGCTTTATAAGGGGCGGGGGTGAGGAATTACAGCAGCTGCCCAGCACAGTGAAAAGGATTGGTCCTTCCAGCTCGCGTGATCAGCGATCGCATGCAGTTGAGGACACTTGTGATGCACTCCACGGTCGAGTAGCTCTCAGCCGAGGCTTGCGTGCAAAGAACGGTCGCTTGGTGAGGTGACCGCGCCTGCGGAACTATCGCGAGTCGACGTTGAGGGGGGTGTGGAGAGGCACACAAATACAGTGACCCACAGGTTAAGTTGGACTTTCCTGTACTTTGGAGGGAGGGTGCGGTCACAGGAGCTCCTGTCACCTTTTGTTATAAACCCCACTCCCTCGTGGCGGTGGTGGGGAACTCACCTTTGGGGTGTTAGCCGCCCACACTGTCCCGCCACCACTTAGTTTTGATGATACGAGCTATAAACCACAGTAGAAGCTAACGGTGTTATAACCATTTACCTCCTGTAATAGTGTGTTAGAGGAGCGAGCAGCAATTGTATGTTAGAATGGGGCAGCACTGGGGTAGGTGGGAGGGAGGCTCCACTTTTCTCTCTTGTCCTGGGCTATTATCTCTGTCTGTTAATAGCGGGGTGTTTTGTGGAATCATTGCGAATGTGCCTCTCATCAGATCTCTCCCACCTTGTAGGACCATGGCAGTTAACTTTTTGACAGAGGAGAAAATCTGGTTTGATAAATACAAGTACGATGACGCAGAGATGCACTACTACATTCAGCTGAACGGACCGACCACTACCACAGTGCAGAATCCTCCGGCTGTGCAGGTACAGTACAGTGCACTAGTATTAACCCCTGTGTGTGTGTGGTAACATTTTACACACTTAACTCGTGTTGTAAATGGGCGGCAGTATCAACCCCTTCGAGTAACGAACGTCTCAATTTCTGTCAGTAAAACGTGTCTTCTGTCATAAGAGCTGACTTGACCATGCAAGATGCTGATCTGTGTACCCGTTCGCTGTTTGCAAAAAAAGACAGTGTTGAAATGTGGCCGTTTTGATTGCAAACCGAAATGTGCCCAGGTCGGTCTGCGACTGAAGAGTAGCTTGATGCCCTGGCTTGTAACCCCTTATCGCGCTTAAACTTTCTCTTTCAGGTACTGAACCACCTGCGGTGCTTTCCCACGTTTACCATTTCTTATTTCATATCGAAACTTTCTTTTCACCTCCCGGCGGACTGGACTTTGTTATAGTAAAGTCTAAAATCCAACTGCCTGGATGCTTTCAGTGTAAAACATCTTGCATTTATATAGCGCCTTTAACGTAGTAAAACTTCCCACGGCGCTTCACTGAAGCGATTAACAAACAAAATTTGACCCCGAGCCGCATGAGATATTAGGACAAGTGACCAAAAGTTCGGTCAAAGAGATGGGCTTAAAGGGGGCGGAGAGGTTTAAGTATGGAATTCCAGAGCTTCCCCGGACACAGCCACCAATGGTGGGGCGATGGAAATCGGGGATGTGCAAGAGGCCAGAATTGGAGGAGCGCAGAAATCTCAGAGGGTTGTCGGGCTAGTTTCTGCCGTTGGCTTAACCTGCGGCAGAGTGCAGTTGGTTTTGTAGCAAACAGCACTCGATCAGGAGTGCCCAAATCACACTGCCGTGCATCACACTTTGCACTTGGATTTCTTACTTGGTTAGCGTCAGTGATTTGAGATACATGGAAATTCATTTGAACGTTGATTCAAACTTGATGCGCAGTACCTGACCCTCCAGAATGCTCAACAATGAATCCCACAAGAAACATGCTCGGACTCCCCCCTTTCACCCACCCCCCACCCCTCCTCTCTCCCGCCCCCCACCTCTCCTCTCGCTCTAGATGACCAGTGTCTTGTCAGTCTTCAAGTTAATGAGACAGATCTGCCCTGTATAGTAAGGAGCATTACACCCAAGTGTCCTCAAAAATAACCCTTAACTTGTTCCGTTTAATCGGACACCGAACTCTGTCTTCAGCACTGCAATAGTCGAGTTCTTTTATACACGCTATAGGAAGTGTGGTGGTAAGGGCTGTGAATTTGGCTACAATTGCTGATTGTACCAGAAATGGCTGCCGATTTCCTTGCCTGTACATCGTGCCCCCACGTCGCACGACTAACTTACTTGATGCCTAGACTGGAACCAGCTGCAGAGAGGCAGGCCCCAGCCTACAGTGACCTCAAGTGGGGATGTCACTGTCCAAGCCCCTCGCAGAGGCCCTGAACCCGGTGACGAGTACACTATGTGTAGACTTGGATGTCTACAACATCCATTTTGTGCATAGATCCTTGCCCCATGCTGAAAGCAGCTGAGGAAACTGAGACTTGGGGCAACAGCTGCTGGAAGATGCTAAGATGGAGCCCGGCTATAGGAACACACGCTGCTGTATCCAGGGTTCAGGACCTACCGCAATTGGATTGCAAAGAGGCAAGCAGCTGCCGCTTTAAGCTCCGCACCCCACCATTCGACAGGGTACGGTATGTACCCACGCTGTGGGCAGGGGGGATGGTTCGCTGCCCTTGTGTATTATTTTGATGAGTTGTGTCGCTCTTGCTAGTGAGGCATTTCTTGCACCTGCTGCAGTTGTCTAGTGGGAGGGTGAGCAGGGCCGAGGCGGTTTCAAGACGTCGAGCCTCTGATGGAGTCGACAGAACCGACGCGAGCACCGTGGCAGTCTCTGGAATCCAATACCTGAAACGGTTGGGTTGGCCACTCTGCAGTGATCGTTACTGGGACCTGGAGGAGAGACCACGTCGTGCCCCATAGCTCCAGATAACCCTACAAGCGGATGGCTGAGGGTGGTCCAGCTGGACAGCAGTGGGAAGCTCACTTGTGCCCCATCCCGAGAAGCTGGTTAAACTCAAAAGTAGCACCGAGAGCACTGGGGCTCCCCAGGTCTCAATCGTTGCTTACCTGCATGTAAGGGCTCAGACTTGGACAGTTGAGGTCCCTGTGTGTGAGAGAGAGCACGCGAGTGCTATTTATATCGGGCGTAAGGAAAGGTGATCTGTCGATTTCTTAGCTCTGTTTGGAGACTCTTGGTGGCATTTTCCGCACAGTTGGATACCTAACTGGCCAAAATGAGCACTGATGTGGGAGTGAGCTGCTGCTTTGGTCCCCTCGGTATGATTCTTAGATCAAGCATTGGTCGGAGCTAATTGGCGATCGTGCTGGCACCAGTTATTTTGGGGTTATTGAAGTTAATTTCAGCTCCCAGAGTAATGAGCAGCTTCCCACATAAACAGATCAGAGGAGAGACGGGTTAATGTTTCAGCTGTGGTCACTTGGTCAAGAATCTTCCAATGCTGTGTAGGTTTTTCTTCTAATTAACCTCATTAGTTTTGTTGCCTTTTGCGGACTGCGATGCCCAGAGTAAGCCACTAGATAGTGTAGTTTCATTCGTTGGTGTCTGTTGTGGGGGGAGGTAAAGAGGGTGAAGCTGAAGTGGCAGAAACAACAGCTGGTTGTGGTGCAGTCTTTGACGCACAGTTAGAAAGCTTCACGCTCACTCCCCCACTCCAGACGTCAGTAGTTATCGTGGTGTCATCGAATGCAATGGCGCTCAGAAACCCGCTCCTGACTCTTACAAATGTTATTAAATAAGTGTGGATTTTATGTGGGATAGGGCCTAAATGGCCGAGGATGGAAATGTTGGTGTTTGTCGGTGTTACCTGGACAGAACAGAGTCTCCATGTGTTTCTCTATGTTGCTGCGATAATTCTCTCTTGATCTCGGGAGTCAGATAATAATGTGTAGAATTCGGATGGTACAGGAGAATTGCCTCCTATAAATGGAACACACATCAGCTTGATTCTGACTGCTCTTTGGTAAAGCTGTGAATCCTTTTCCTGCACCCCCCACTCCGCGTTTGACGAATTTTCTAAAGTTCTAAAATTGCTAACCCAGGTGTCAGAAAATACATAGAAAACAATGGATCCTAATTTCCCATACACTCGCCATGCTGTAAATGTGTCGATTCATTCCTCGTGCCGCCTACCCCTAGTGCCTGACTTGGAGGGGAAGGGAACGCCACAATAAGTGCTGTCACTATTAATCACTTACCCTTCAAATTGTCCAGACTGATGTTCCTTTAACGCGTTGTTTATACTACTTGCCGTGGTGTCTGCATGCAAAGTTACTTCACCCTTTTAATTGTATTCCTTGTTTTCTGTTTTTTAAAAAAAATTAAAATCTGAAACTCCTCCCTTTTTGTTTACCCTATATTTTTGCCATTTCCCCAGCCGCTGTGAACCTCTGAATTCTTTGTCCGTCCTTCACGTGCCTGCCTAGTCCCGAAAGATTATTTTCTGCCGGGTGTGCTCTGGAGAAAGGGGAGGGAGAGCTACAGCAGGTGAATCCTGTGCAACTCCTGATCCTAGGTCTGAATGGAAAGCAAACTTGTGTCTTTTCTTCAGTTGCTGGGTGTCATTGTCTACCCTCCACCCCGAAGGCATTGTTCCATGGGCACTGACCGGTCTCCACTTCCTTAGCCGTACAGCCATTCATCGCGTGATATTCAACTTTGGTGAGTATCGCAACTGATGTCCGCAAGTGCCCCTCCAGCCGGGATCACAGGATGCCCCTTGGAATGAGAGGGGGGGGGATCCATGGCTGATTTCCCTTCCCTCTTCCTCCTATGCACGCTGAGATCTGTTAATTCTGTATAGATCTCCTTAGTCCGTAAGCCTCAGTGGCTGACCGACTTAACCAGCTTGAGCTTCCGGGGAGGGGAACGGCTTGATTTTAATGGTAAGTGTCCGCTATATATATTTTATTGGTGTACAACATTAAGGAGAGGTGGGTGGCACAGGGGAGGGGAGGGGGTGCGCTCTGATTAATGACGCACCTTCTAGTTGCAGCTCAGCTCGTCCAAAGCCTGTCTCCTGAGGTCTATGAGGGGCACTCCCGGTCAGTCAGGGACTTTGCGAGCATGTTGACATTTACCTGGAGTTTGGAGTACTCTGGTGTGGTGAAATGGCTGCTCCGCGGATCGGACTCTGGTCTGCGCCCACCCTATCTGCCGGCCGATTGGTTTGCAGGGCACCGCGCTTGCCTGTCTCCTGGTTTGCATTTCCCTCCCCCCTTTCGACGAGTGATTGTAACCCACGGACTTTTTTTTTTTTTTTTTTACTGTCGTTTGACCAGAGATCAAGCTTTTGACTAAATTCTTTCTGCACTACCTAGGAGAACGGAGCGAGTAACATCCTTCGAGACATTGCCAGAGCCAGGGAGAATATCCAGAAGTCACTGGCCGGAGTGAGTACCTGCTCCTCGTAGCTGGCCGCAGACTTAAGATGCCCATTTAGTTGTGCACAAAACCTTTCCCACAAAAAAAATCCCAAACCTTTTAACTGCTAGAAAGCTAGGTGATGATTTACACTGTTCACACCGCATTTTGTTTTAAAATGTCTGCACAAGTTGGTAGCTTTTCGCATCTGGCTAAGAACGCAATCAAGTGCTTTAATAGAAATAAATTTCCTTCAAATGTGTGATATGGTAATGGATCAAACATTTAAAAAAAAATATAAGACTAAGTAACTCCTGAACTGCTTCCAATCGGCTTAAAATGAGACTCTTTTTTTCCTCGACTAGTTATAACTAAAGTCGCATTCCACTTAACCCCACCCGTTAATGCTCCCTAGTGTTAGAAATAGGAGCAGGAGTAGGCCACACTGCCCCTCGAGCCCGTTCCATGTAGTAACTACTCACTGTACTGCTGGAATGCATGCCTCCGTATTATAATCTGTGACTCCTTAAACTACCAGGGAAACGGTATGAAAGTGCCTCTACTTCTCCCTAACAAGTAGATTATACCCGTTGCATCTGATTCGGGAGGGGAGGGGTACACGCCCCTTGACGTCTTCCGCGCTCTGCGGTACCTTGCACAAATATCATTCTGTGCATGTGATTCTTGTAGGGAGACTAGGAGGCTATCCAACCACGGGAGGCACTGCACCCAAGGTCCACACGTGCACACTTTCCATTAGGGATCATTGGATAGTGATGGGGACTGAGGGGCCTGGGTGTCTCTCCATTTCCTCCCCACCCATAGCTGAGGGGCACTGAAGTCAATCATGACTCATGGAAACATAACATTCTCACAGGGGCTGGGAGGATGTTCCCCCTGGCAGGGGAGTCCAAAACCACGGGTCAGTCTCAGGATAAGGGGTCGGCCTTTTAAGACTGAGATGAGGAGAAATTTCTTCACTCAGAGGGTGGTGAATCTTTGGAATTCTCTACTGCAGAGAACAATGGAGGCTCAGTTGTTGAGTATATTCAAGACAGAGATCGATAGATTTTAGGATATTAAGGGAATCAAGGGATATGAGGATAGTGCGGGAAAGTGGAGATAATGTAGAAGATCAGCCATGATCTTATTGAATGGCGGAGCAGGCTCGAAGGGCCTACTCTTGCTCCGAATTCTTATGTTCTTATGACACTTAACCACTACCCAGCACACTGGGGATTGAACCAGCAACCTTCTCGGCCTGTACAGATCGGTTCCAACCCGAGCAACGCTTCTACCAACCGGCAAAGGTCGAAGCCACGTTTCCCACCAGTACCTCCGCCTGTCATCGGCCAGGAACACGCGAGCCCATCCTCGCTGTAGTTCTCTCTCGCTATGATACCACCGCCACTCGCTGACCAGACTGCGTGTGCTGTGTTCCAACAACACCAATGTTCCATGGTTTGGGCGGGGGAGGGGTTGTGTTCGTATTAGTAAAATAGACAGCAGCTGTACCTAATAGTGAAATAAGGGGTTGCCGTATTTATTTTTTAAAGTTATCTTCATATTTTTAAGTACCACTTTTTTCCCCTCATTTGAAGCAGTGCAGGTGCCTGAGGTGGCCCTGAGTTTTTCTGATTGGCATTAGCACAAGACATCTTCTGCCATTTTACACCCTTTTTTTTGTCTTGTTGGGGAATTTAGTAGCTTGTATCACCCAAATAAAGGCACAGTTTAAATAGATTTCGAGAAACTTGCGCCTGAATCGGCCCGAGTCGGGTGTACTTGTG
The DNA here is from genome assembly GCF_052327205.1 of Somniosus microcephalus. NCBI lineage: Eukaryota > Metazoa > Chordata > Chondrichthyes > Squaliformes > Somniosidae > Somniosus > Somniosus microcephalus. The sequence goes on from NC_140991.1 coordinate 17,034,130, forward strand.
GGAAGGTCATTGGTCACCCATTGTCTCCCAGCCAGTTCCCTTCAAAGTGGGGGGGGGGCTGTCTATGGGACGGGATTCACCGGCCCTATGGGCTGTTGCGGGGAATCTTATTTGTTCTGGTTCGTGTGCACGCGTCTATATGGAAAGTAATTAACACCGAGCTCCAGACGGGACATTCAGATCTAGTTCACTCGGGTCTGCTGTGGACTCGTTTTCAGTGCGTCAGTCAGTCCCGTAAGTGGTCCTACTTTTATGGGAGCTAATTCCCACTACCCTGTATCTACTTGTATGATACTGAACCCAGGAGTGTTAACAATGATGAGAGGGCTGCCCTACGAGGAGAGATTGAATAGAATGGGCCTATATTCTCTGGCGTTTGGAAGAATGAGAGGTGATCTCATTGAAAGGTATAATATTCTTAGAGGGCTTGACGGGGTAGATGCTGCGAGGCTGTTTTCCCCCTGGCTGGAAAGTCTAAAACTAGGGGGCATAGGATAAAGGGGCGGCCATTTAGGACTGAGCTGAGGAGAAATTTCTTCATTCGGAGGGTAGTGAATCTTTGGAATTCTCTGCCCCAGAGGGCTATGGATGCTCAGTCGATGAGAATATTCAAGACTGCGAGCGATAGATTTTTGGGGCACGAAGGGAACCAAGGGATATGAGGATGGGGCGGGAAAGTGGATGTAGAAGTTCATCCATGGTCTTATTGATTGGCTCGAGGGGCCGAATGGCCTGCTCCTGCTCCTATAAATATTATGTTCCAATGAAACGCCCTTGTGATCTGAATTGGATACCCATGTCTTTTGGACGCGTACTTCAATCTGTCCGAAGGCAGCCAAGTTAACGCTTGGTTTGAATCATTGAGCTGCTTTACTCCACAGTATGGTGAATGTACAGTGTAATATTGTCAGATTCACTTAGTTCAATCAATACAAGCAATCTCATGAAAATAATGTACACGCTATGCTAACCCACTTTAGTGGGGAGTCTTGCTTGACTTGAACAGACTAGCCCCTCTGCATTCTGCCTTTTCTGGGGCCTTTCTGTCTCAGCTGCAGTTTAGACTATTAAAAGTGCTGGACCATTCTGCTTTATTCCTGACCCTTAAGAGATCAAAAACCTTCCAACACAATGGGTGTGAAGGATTTATTCATTCCGGAGACGAGCCATTGGATTGCTTAATATTTATAATCTATGAGGAAACAATGTGAAGACTTGTCTCATTAGCATCTTAAATAGGTTCCATCTCAGACACTCGATGTTTTGCACTATGCTTTTGAAACACATTAAAAGTTGTGTTTTAATAAAAGTTTTTATTTTCTCCCCCGCCCCCCAATCATTCTCTGGAAAATAGGTCAAAAAATCCCTGAAAGATGACAGTTAAGCGGGGATTTTTGTATGATTTCACTCACCCGATAGCTCAGTGAGTTCATGCGTGGCGGGGGATCCATCTCTCCAGGCGAATTGGCTGATCTTGGCTGGGTCGTTGGCCGATGTGCTGCAGTTGACTTCCACACTTCTGGGTTGGGGAGAGGCGAATTGTCCCAATATTCCCACAACGCAATCGGGCCAGACGTATAAGATAGTCACTAATCAATCCAATAGGGAATTCAGGGAAAATTCCTTTACCCAGAGAGTGGTTAGAATGTAGAACTCGCTACCACAGGGAGAAGTTGGGGTGACTAGCATCGATGCATTTAAGGGGAAGCTAGATAAGTACGTGAGGGAGAAAGGTTATGCTGATAGGGCGGGAGGAGGCGTGTGGAGCAGAAACACCGGCGCGGAACAGTTGGGCCGAAAGGCTGGTATCTGCGTTGTAAAAAGCGCCAGCGTGCAATCCAGGGTGTTCAGGTTTCCTGATTGTAGAAGTCTGAGGAGCTGCCAACAGCCCCCCCACCCCCCCCCCCCGGTCCTTTACCAGCTCATTCATTACCCATTACAACAACGGAGGGAGCCTGCAATAAGGGACGGGCCCTTGCCATCCTTTTCAAAATGGCAGCGTAGAGTCAGTCTGGTACACCGACACCAACCGAAAGAAAACCCCGTCTCAGGGTGGAGTGATAGAGTAACATAGAAGATAGGAGCAGGAGGGCCCCTCGAGCCTGTTCCGCCATTTAATGAGATCATGGCTGATCATCCAAACTCAGTACCCTGTCCCTGCCTTCTCCCCATATCCCTTGATCCATTTAGCCTTAAGAAATATATCTAACTCCTTCTTGAATATATTTAACGAATTGGCCTCAACTGCCTTGTGTGGTAGAGAATTCCACAGGTTCACCACTCTCTGGGTGAAGAAATTTCTCCTCATCTCTGTCCTAAATGGCTTATCCCTTATCCTTAGACTGTGACCCCTGGTTCTGGACTCCCCCGCCATCGGGAACATCCTTCCTGCATCTAGTCCTGTTAGAATTTTATGTTTCAATGAGATCCTCTAAACCCCAGCGAATATAAGCCTAATTGACCCAATCTCTCCTCGTACGTCATTCCTGCCATCCCAGGTATTAGTCTGGTGAATTTTCGCTGCACTCCCTCCCATGGCAAGAACATCCTTCCTCAGATAAGGCGACCAAAACTGCACACAATACTCAAGGTGTGGTCTCACCAAGGCCCTGTACAACTGCAGCAAGACATCCTTGCTCCTGTACTCGAATCCTCTCGCTATGAAGGCCAACATACCATTTGCCTTCTTAACCGCCTGCTGCGCCTGCATGCTTACCTTCAGCGACTGGTGCACAAGGACACCCAGGTCTCGTTGCACTTCCCCTTTTCCCAATCTATTGCCGTTCAGATAATAATCTGTCTTCCTGTTTTTACCACCAAAGTGGATAACCCTGCATTTATCCACATTATACTGCATTTGCCATGCATCTGCCCAATCACCCAACCTGTCCAAATCATACTGGAGTTTCTCTGCATCCTCCTCACAGCACACACGCCCACCCAGCTTTGTGTCGTCTGCATTACATTCGTCTGATATTACATCTAGTTCCCTCGTCTAGATCATTTATATATATTGTGAATAGCTGAGGTCCTAGCACCGATCCCTGCGGTACCCCACTAGTCACTGCCTGCCACTCGGAAAAAGACCCGTTTATTCCAACTCTTGCTTCCTGTCTGCCAACCAGTTCTCTATCTAAGACAGTACCTTACCTCCAATCCCATATGCTTTAACTTTGCATGCTAATCTCTTATGCGGGACCTTATCGAAAGCCTTCTGAAAGTCCAAATACACCACATCCACTGGTTCTCCCTTATCTATTTTACCAGTTACATCCTCAAAAAATTCCAGTAGATTAGCCAAGCATGATTTACCTTTTGTAAATCCATGTTGACTTTGTCCGATCCTGTCACTGTTTTACAGGTGCTCTGCTATTACATCTTTTATAATAGACTCTAGCATTTTCCCTACTACCGATGTCAGGCTTACCGGTCTATAATTTCCCATTTTCTCTCTCCCACCTTTTTTAAATAGTGGGGTTACATTAGCTATCCTCCAATCCATGGGAACTGTTCCAGAGTCTGTAGAATTTTGGAAGATGACCAGCAATGCATCTACTATTTCTAGGGCCACTTCCTTAAGTGCACTAGGATGTAGATTATCAGGCCTTGGGGATTTATCGGCCCTCAATCCCATCAATTTCCCTAACACCATTTCCCTACAAATACTGATTGCTATTAGTTCCTCCCTTTCATTAGACCCTATGTTCCCTGACATCTTTGGGAGGTTATTTGTGTCCTCCTTTGTGAAGACAGAACCAAAGTATGTATTTAATTGGTCTGCCATTTCTTTGTTCCCCATTATAAATTCCCCTGATTCTGACTGCAAGGGACCTACGCTTGACTTCACCAATCTTTTTCTCTTCACATATCTATAGAAGCTTTTACAGTCAGTTTTTATGTTTTCCTGCAAGCTTACTCTCATAATCTATTCCCCCCCTCTTAATTAATCCTTTTGTCCCCCTTTGCTGAATCCAAAACTGCTCCCAATCCTCAGGTTTGCTGCTTTTTCTGGCCAAATTATATGTACTCTCCTTGGATCTTATGCTATCCCTAATTTCCTTTGTTAGCCACGGTTGAGTCACCTTTTTTGTTTTATTTTTATGCCAAACAGGAATGAACAAATTCTGTAGTTCATCCATGCGATCTTTAAATGTTTGCCATTGCCTACCCTTTAAATAACGTTCCCCAATCCATCCTAGCCAACTCGTGCCTCATACCATCGTAGTTTCCTTTATTTAAATTCAGGACACTAGTCTCTGAGTCAACTACTTCACTCTCCATTTTAATGAAGAATTCTATCGTATTATGATCGCTCCTCCCCAAGGGGTCTCGCACAACAAGATTGCTAATTAATCCTTTCTCATTACATAATACCCAGTCTAAGGTGGCCTGATCTCTAGTTGGTTCCTTGACATATTGGTCCAGAAAACCATCCCGTATGCACTCTCGGAATTCCTCCTCCACAGTATTGTTACTAATTTGGTTAGCCCAATCTATATGTAGATTAAAGTCACCCATGATAACTGCTGTGCCCTGCACGCGTCTCTAATTTCCCATTTAATGCCATTCCCAACCTCAGCATTACTGTTTGGGGGTCTGTATACAACTCCCACTAACGTTTTCTGCCCATTGGTATTTCTCAGCTCTGTCCATACAGATTCCACATCATCAGAGCTATTGTCCTTCCTTACTATTGTGTTAATCTCCTCTTCAACCAGCAATGCTACCCCACCTTCTTTTCCTTTTTTCCTGTCCTTCCTGAATATTGAATACCCCTGGATGTTGAATTCCCATTCTCGGTCACCCTGGAGCCATGTCTCCGTAACTCCAATTATATCATATCCGTTTACATCTATTTGCGCAGCTAATTCATCCACCTTATTACGAATGCTCCTCGCATTAAGACACAAAGCCTTCAGGCTTGATTTTTTAACACTCTTAGTCCTTTTAGAATTATTATTTACTGTGGCCCTATTTGATTTACACCCTCGATTTCTCTGCCTTCCACTTTTGCTTTTCTCCTTCCTGTCTTTTGTTTCTATCCTTGCTTCCCTTTCCTCTGTCTCCCTGCACAGGTTCCCAACCCCCTGCCATTTTAGTTTAAACCCTCCCCAACAGCACTAGCAAACACTCCCCCTAGGACATTGGTTCCGGTCCTGCCCAGGTGCAAACCGTCCAGTTTGTACTGGTCCCACCTCCCCCAGAACCGGTTCCAATGTCCCAGGAATTTGAATCCCTCCCCCTTGCACCATTCCTCTAGCTACGTATTCATCTGAAATATCCTTCTGTTTCTACTGTGACTAGCACGTGGCAATGGTAGCAATCCTGAGATTACTACCTTTTGAGGTCCTATTTTTTAATTTACCTCCTAACTCCCTATATTCAGCTTTTAGGACCTCATCCTATTTTTTACCTGTATCGTTGGTACCTATATGCACCACGACAACTGGCTGTTCACCCTCCCCTCCAGAATAACTTTGAAAGGACTGCTAATTAATCAGCGAATGTATTTTGTTCATGAAATTAAATGAAAATGACTGCTTCAACTTTACGTAGAGTTTTAAAACATCTTAAAGCGGTGGAATAAGAGCTGCCCCTTTCAGACCCAGTAGAAACTTGGGTGCTCGTTTAAGAAGGGGGCTCTTTATATTTTTAAAAAATTGACGACAACCTTTTTTTAAACTGTGACCCTTTTTAACTAATAGGGTTCGACACGCACCGAAGGGAGTGGGGTAAATGAGCCCCACCCCCTGTTGAGAGTAATATAAAAAAAAATCACTGAATTGGCACCAAGGTTTGTGTCGCAATTAACTGGGCATCGCTCTCTCAAACTGGAACGTACTGTTCAAGCAAATCCGTGGAAAGGGACCAAAATAGCGCAGGAAAGATAATGAAGCCGACTCGGGTTCCTGGTATCTGTGTTGATGTGTTGTGTCGGTGGCTTTCAGTCTGCGTAAGAGAAAGTTGGTGCTTGCGGGAATCTCACAGTATGTGAATGTATTTCCATAACCAGATCTCGTCCGTTTGGGAGGCCGACAGTAATCCCAAAGAAACCGTCCGGGATAATGTCAACCCCATCTCGAGCCACGTGAGATTCCATGGCAACGCAAACCTGGATTTTAGGTGGCATGCTGCCCTCCCCCGTCACCCACCACATCACTAACCTCACCATTAACACCCACCTGTATTGCTGTTTGTAAAGTATTAAAAATACATAGTGTTGCGTTTTGAAGTGAGTTGTGTTGACCTGTGCATCGTGTGTTTTTCTTTTTCATTTTTGCATACCACGGCTTTCTTGTCCTACTGTGAGGACAAGATTCTCTCTCTCTACCCCTCTCCCTATTCCCCCTCTCTCTCGCTCGTGCGTGCACATTGTCTGTATCGGTCTAACTTCATGCTCTGTGTGTGTGTGTTTTTGTGGCGTTGATCTCTTCTACGTTTGACTTGCAGTTAACACTCGAGTGTTAAAAGTACTGATCGCTGAATCATTGCACCCTTTCATCTTCATCACAACCCCATGGACCCTCACTGTGTTATTCGAGAGAAAGGGGCACAGAGCGTGATTGTTCCTCGATTGTGCTTCTAGTTTGTAGCCGCGTGAGAATTGAAACAAACGGTTTTAATATGTGCTCCCAAAGTACTAAAGTTCGGTTGTTTTCCTTTTTTTTTACATCCTGAAAAGAATGTCTTGCTTGTAAATCATCAGACAGTAAGTACGTTGCTGCAGCTTTGGGGGTTGGTTGTGAGATTCTCTTGCTTCCCATCCTCTGCGTGGTTCTTCACCTTGTGTCTTTCCTTTCAATATAAAACGTGGCTTCCTCACTCCGGCTGGGTGCAGAGCTAAGCCACTCGCTCCTCATCTGTCAGGTGCAGGTCCCGATAGGGCAAGTGTTGAAAGGGCTGCCGCAGCCAGACTCCTGCCATGTTTTATTTAAAATCTTGCCATCAGCTCTTCTCTTTTCCCCCCCCCCCCCCCCCCCCCCCCCTTCACTACCAACCTAAAGCCTCTGGTCGGTGTCGAGCTAAGGGCCGCCCTGATCTGATCCGAGACGGCTACAGTCGCCCTCAGCATCCCTTGAGCCGGGGCAGGGACGCCAGTTGGACAGGGTACCCACTCCCCGATCGCTGTCCAGCGGCCTCTGGCTGTAGAGTGGGCCGTGGGTGCGCTCGGCCGTGATGCCCCGTGCGGTTCAACAGCCCACTGATGCTCACTGTCCAGGCTGCCGAGTCCTGCGGAACTGTGTTCCACGAAGGGTCAATCCCCTCGGGAGACATGGGGAAACATCGTTGTCTTCTGAAGAGAGCAGGGAATGAAGTGTCTCAGTGGAGACTCTTCAAGGCGGTGGGCGGGCAGACAGACAACACAGTAGCGTGTGCCTCTATTCAGCTGCTGATCGGCCTGCTGTGCGTTCCCAGCATTTTCTGTTTTTATTTCATATTCTCAGCATTCGCAGCTCTTGTTCGGTTCTCCTCTAATTAAAAATTCTCATTGCTCCAGAGTTTTTCCAGAGGCCATTCGGACAAGACTTGTTGTACCCTGTAACAGCTGTGGCCACTGAGCCACGCCAGCCGGGAACAGCCCTGCTCTGCCCTGAGCCGTGTCGGCTGGGAGTGCGGGGGTCTTGGTGCCGGAGGGGGAGGGGGGAGAAATTCCCCAGCCTTTCCACCGCAGAGAGATGTGGAAATATAGCGACCTAATTGGATAATTTACCCCTCTCCAACCAAAGGACCAGTCGGGGCCAAAAGTACAAATGATCAGGTGTTCTGAATTGTTACAAGGATATATATACCAAGGGTCCATTCAGCCCCTCGAGCCTAACCTGTGCCCCAACTCCATTCACCTGCCATTCCTCCATATTCCTTGATACCCTTGCCCGACAGAAATCATGATCTCAGGCTTGAAAATGTCTGTCGATCCACCGCCTTTTTAGGGAAAGTGTATCCAGATTTCCACTACTTTGTGTGAAGAAGTGCTTCCCGATTTCACCCCTAAACAGCCTAGCTCTAATTTTAAGATTATGTCCCCTTGTTCTGGATTCCACATCAGAGGAGGTATTTGCTGTACCTACCCTAGTGAATCCCTTTATCATTTTAAACACCACAATTCAATCACCCCTCAACCGTCTACATTCAAGGGAATACAGGCATAGTCTATGCAGCCTGTTTCCGTAATTTATCCCTTTAATCCACTGTATAATCCTGGTGAATTGGCACTGCCCTCCCCACCCCCAAGGCCAATACAGGAAACTTTGTGTTATCCGGAGGCTAACTGTCCAGAATGCTCGAGCCACCGGTAGAAACCAGGTGCCGTTTTCATTAGGCTTTTTTTCTTGTTGCTTTTTTCCTCAACCGTCAAGGTCTGCTGAAGCTGTTGCTAAGCTACAGAGACGCTTGGACTGTTTAGAAGCTGTAACAGGGTTTGTTGACAGATACGGAGCTCGGAAACTTCCGTATCTTTCAACATTAGCGCTGGAGTGTCCGGCAGCTTTGAGGGAACGGCAACAGCTCGGTCCCGTCGGTGCCGGAGAGCACAAAGTTTCCTGTATATCCTTTCCTGAGGAGCGGTGCCCAGAACCGAACACAGCTCCAGGTGGGGTCTGATCAAGACTCTCTGCAACTTCCTGCTCTTCATACTTCAGCCCACTTAAGACAAAGGCCTGAGATGGGGAACTCTCACATGGGGGAGCCCCTGTCCTGTAACTCTGTTGTACGGCACTCTAGTTAAGATGCTGTCGGCGTCTTTGGAGATGGGACAAAATCACCGTTTTTGTTTTAAACCTAAAATTTCTTCCTTTTAATCTGGATAACAGGCCCTTGCAGTGAGGTTTTTTAGCGTGGCAGTGTATAAACTGGCTACCGTGCCGCCGCCGCCACCCCCTCTCCCAAACACCGGGTACTTTGGCTGTTGGAGAGGCGGCTGTAGATCCTTACACTGTGGCTGCACTTCACCCTAAAATGGCAGCACTTTTGCACTTGTGCTTATTGAGTTTGGGCCGCCAGGGAACCGAGTCGGTGCACCGTTCCCAATGTTTGCATCGTTAAACCGGCTCCCGCTGGCAGGATCGTGGAGCCATGTTGGGGTCCACTGTTCCATCGGGATAAGGGGGGAGCGATCCGCACCGATCCAGCCCTGGTGCAAAAGCATTTAGTCTGCTTGGTTCGCTATCAAATAGTGGCCCCAAGGAGTCTCCTAGACCTTCAAGGCTCTTCCTAAAGAGGAGGAATGGGGACCCTGCACATACAGAACGTTGCTCTTTCCAGGTGGCTGTCTTATTTTGTTGAAGAATGTTGCCATATAATCAACTATCTCTTCCCGACGCACGACAATCAATTTGATTATCAGATGCTCAACAAATGTGCGGGCATTTCTGGGTTTCTTTCCTTTGCCTGCCCTGCATGTGTGAGTGCTTCCTGCTCGCTTCTTGGGTAGACCTGGTCACTTATTTCACTTGTTGCACCCCCTTGGTATGAGCTCGCTGTTGCAGTTTAACTGCCCTCGTTATCCAGAGGTGAGCAGAGACTCAGCATTGAATGCCTACTGCCCCTCGATCTCTTACCAATGGGGGATGGCGGGGGGGGGGGGCTAACTTTCTGTTGCCTGGCTGTGTGTCTCTTTGTTGCCTGGGACTAATTCCGACCTGTTCTGTTTTCAGAGCGCTGTGCAAGGTGCAGATATCGAGCTGTGCGCCCGGGTCACCAGCCTAGAAAAGGAGAACCAGACTTTACACAAGGGTACGTGGGGGGGGCTTGTTTGGCCACCGCCACTTTGGTTATGACCAATGTTCCCTCTCAATGTTTTTTTGCACGCGCGGTATCTTTGTATCTTGTAGTGAACAGCTTGTGAGCGGCCGGCGGGATACCTTCCTGAGTGCATGCACGCGGCCCAGAGGGGACATTGCTCGTGAATGTGTAAAAGGGCATGGTGGAGGGGTGTCGCTGCTAGCTGGCGCATTGCTCATGTGTCCTTCAACCACGCGTTCTCGTATTGGTCCAGACCCCGGGGAGAACGCCCTGCTCTGCTTCGGAACAGTGCCGTGGGGATAAAACAGAACACAAACATCGGGACCTCTGTTTTTTGTGGGGAGGAATGTGCATTAAGACTTGCATTTCCTGGAAGCATCCACACGCACATCCGCGTACTCTGTTGTTGATTTGTTTGGTTCATCTCCTCCCCTCCTGAAAGCAGTGTCTCCTGTCGGGGGGTCCGGTTCCTGGCCGGCCGGTCACAGTCGACCCGCTCACCCAGATGGTAATTTCTCCCCTCCGTTTATACAGTGAGTGGGGGATGCATCACAGCCGAGCCCAGTCCTGTTCTTACCCGATGTCCACAGGCCCGTACTTCACATAATGTATAGCACAGAAACAGGCCATTCGGCCCAACTGGTCCATGCGAGCCTCCTCCCACCCTGCTTCATCTCACCCTATCACCATATCCTTCCTCCCTCATGTTTATCCAGCTTCCCCTTAAATGCCTCTACACTATTCGCCTCAACCACTCTCTGGTAGTGAGTTCCACATTCTCACTAGTCTCTGGGTAAAGAAGTTTCTCCTGAATTCCCGATTGGATTTATTAGTAACTATCATATTTATGGCCCCTAGTTTTGGACTCCCCCACAAGTGGAAACGTCATCTCTTCGTCTACCCTATCGAACCCCTTCAGAATTTTAAAGGCCTCTCAGCTTTCTCTTTTCTGGAGAAAAGAGCCCCAGTCTGTTCGGCCTTTCCTGGTGGGTATAATCTCTCAGTTCCGGTACCATCCTTGCCTCCAGTGCCTCTACCCTTTTCATTATATGGAGACCAGAACTGCGAGAGAGGAGAGTTGCTCCGTATCTACCCTTTCCATTCTCCACATAATATTAACCCCTCTTCGAGGCTTCGGTCTCTCCGCTATAGTTCTGTGGCTATAATCTTTTATTATAGCTATCGGCCGGTTTCATCCGAACTCCCTGTAAGTGGTTCGTCTGCAGGTGGAGCTAGAGTACTGAATGTGGAAGGCTGAGCGTGTGCTTGACTCACAGTCTCTCATTGTCCCCTCGGTTCCACTCATTGCAGCTCGAGCAGAAACAAACACATTCTCCGTTAACCTCCATTGTCGCTGCTCCGGGTACCTGCCTGAATTGTCACTGGGCCAAGCTCCTTTACACAAGGTCCCCGCCTGGTAACCACAGTCTCCTCCTGACACGCTTCCACCTCATTTTAGTTTTCATTTGTTCACGGGATGTGGGCATCGGCCAACATTTATTGCCCATCCTGAATTGGTGGTGAGCCGCCACCTTGAAAAACAACTGAGGAGTTAAGAGCCAACCACATTGCTGTGGGTCTGGAGTCAAATGTAGGCCAGACCGGGTAAGAATGTCTGATTTCCTTCCCTAAAATACATTAGTGAACCAGATGGGTTTTTACGACAATCCGATAGTTTCATGGTCACCATTACTGACGCTAGCTTTTTATTTAATTGAATTTAAATTCCCCAGCTGCCGTGGTGGGATTTGAACTTGTGTCTCCAGACCATTAGTCCAGGCCTCTGGATTACTAGCCCAGTAACAGAACCACTGTGCTACCGTACCCCATTGTCCAAGAAAAATTGGAGTAAGTTCGTATCGTACTTGGTCTCCCCTCATGTGTCCAGGATATGATGTTCCCTACGTGCCACACAAAAATGATCAGATTCTCGATTACCCGCCAATCTCTTATTCACTGAGGGGGAGGGGGTTGCCCTGGATAGCAGAAGCTCCACTGTAAGCGGATTTGATTTCTGCACAGTCTGTGTATGTGTTGTATTTTGACACCGCTCCTTGTTCACTCCTGGCTAGTGGTGGAAGACCTGCGGTTAGCACTGTCCAAGCTGGAGGTTCGCCTGTCGACAGTGGAGCGGTCCTCGGCCAGCACCAAGCCTGCAGTCTGCCCACCAGCCCCACACAACAAGGTAAGATGCCTTCTCATCTCCTCCTCCCTCCTGAAGGGATTGACCCCGTGTAGGAGTGTGGATTGATGGGCACCCGTCACCTCGACAGTCGAACGTCGGTGTGCTATTCCACGATGATGGACATCGCATGGCCCTGTCCTTGCCTGATGTGCATGTCGCTGGATAACGCTCAGTAACACACTACCAGACCGCTGGTGCGTTTACAGACAGGACTATCGGGAGAACTCGGTGACAAATTCTCACTCATTACCCCAATATAAACAGAGCAGTAAATTGCTGCATAATTGAACAGTGAGTGTTTATGGGTGAATTATGGAGGGCCCCTGGTAAATGGGGGGACTTGGGGGAGAGGCCCCCGGTAAATGGGGGGACTTGGGGGAGAGGCCCCCGGTAAATGGGGGGACTTGGGGGAGAGGCCCCGGTAAATGGGGGGACTTGGGGGAGAGGCCCCCGGTAAATGGGGGGACTTGGGGGAGAGGCCCCCGGTAAATGGGGGGACTTGGGGGAGAGGCCCCCGGTAAATGGGGGGACTTGGGGGAGAGGCCCCCGGTAAATGGGGGGACTTGGGGGAGAGGCCCCCGGTAAATGGGGGGACTTGGGGGAGAGGCCCCCGGTAAATGGGGGGACTTGGGGGAGAGGCCCCCGGTAAATGGGGGGACTTGGGGGAGAGGCCCCCGGTAAATGGGGGGACTTGGGGGAGAGGCCCCCGGTAAATGGGGGGACTTGGGGGAGAGGCCCCCGGTAAATGGGGGGACTTGGGGGAGAGGCCCCCGGTAAATGGGGGGACTTGGGCGAGAGGCCCCCGGTAAATGGGGGGACTTGGGGGAGAGGCCCCCGGTAAATGGGGGGACTTGGGGGAGAGGCCCCTGGTAAATGGGGGGACTTGGGGGAGAGGCCCCCGGTAAATGGGGGGACTTGGGGGAGAGGCCCCCGGTAAATGGGGGGACTTGGGGGAGAGGCCCCCGGTAAATGGGGGGACTTGGGGGAGAGGCCCCCGGTAAATGGGGGGACTTGGGGGAGAGGCCCTCGGTAAATGGGGGGACTTGGGGGAGAGGCCCCCGGTAAATGGGGGGACTTGGGGGAGAGGCCCCCGGTAAATGGGGGGACTTGGGGGAGAGGCCCCCGGTAAATGGGGGGACTTGGGGGAGAGGCCCCCGGTAAATGGGGGGACTTGGGGGAGAGGCCCCCGGTAAATGGGGGGACTTGGGGGAGAGGCCCCGGTAAATGGGGGGACTTGGGGGAGAGGCCCCGGTAAATGGGGGGACTTGGGGGAGAGGCCCCCGGTAAATGGGGGGACTTGGGGGAGAGGCCCCGGTAAATGGGGGGACTTGGGGGAGAGGCCCCCGGTAAATGGGGGGACTTGGGGGAGAGGCCCCCGGTAAATGGGGGGACTTGGGGGAGAGGCCCCCGGTAAATGGGGGGACTTGGGGGAGAGGCCCCTGGTAAATGGGGGGACTTGGGGGAGAGGCCCCCGGTAAATGGGGGGACTTGGGGGAGAGGCCCCTGGTAAATGGGGGGACTTGGGGGAGAGGCCCCCGGTAAATGGGGGGACTTGGGGGAGAGGCCCCCGGTAAATGGGGGGACTTGGGGGAGAGGCCCCCGGTAAATGGGGGGACTTGGGGGAGAGGCCCCCGGTAAATGGGGGGACTTGGGGGAGAGGCCCCCGGTAAATGGGGGGACTTGGGGGAGAGGCCCCCGGTAAATGGGGGGACTTGTGGGAGAGGCCCCCGGTAAATGGGGGGACTTGGGGGAGAGGCCCCCGGTAAATGGGGGGACTTGGGGGAGAGGCCCCCGGTAAATGGGGGGACTTGGGGGGAGAGGCCCCCGGTAAATGGGGGGACTTGGGGGAGAGGCCAAACACTAATAAATCCAATCGGGAATTCAGGTGAAACTTCTTTACCCAGAGACTAGTGAGAATGTGGAACTCACTACCACGGAGAGTGGTTGAGGCGAATCGCATTGGTGCATTTTAAGGGAAGCTCGATAAACACATGGAGAGGAAGAAGGATATGCTGATAGGGTGAGATGAAGTAGGGGTGGGAGGAGGCTGGTGTGGAGCATTAACACCGGGTGGGCCAGTTGGGCCGAATGGGCTGTACATTCTGTGTAATTCTATTCTATGTAATGGTGCAGCTTTTGTGCCAAATACCTCAGCAGGGTGTGTGACTGGCAGTCAGTACACCAGTTGAAAGGGAGTTGTACGTAAACTATAAATGTTCAGAAAACAAGGAAAGACTTGCATTTATACAGCGCCTTTCACGACCATAAGAACATAAGAAATAGGAGCAGGAGTAGGCCAATTGGCCCCTCGAGCCTGCTCCGCCATTCAATAAGATCATGGCTGATCTGATCCTAACCGCCAATCCACTATCACATAACCATCTCCTGAATCTAACAGAATTAGACACACGAAACAGGAGCAGGATCAGGCTACACGGCCCCTGGGCCCGCTCCGCTACCCACAGGGCCATGACCGATCCGAACCTAGACTCATGTCCAAATTCCTGCCCGCTCCCCGTAACCCTTAATTCCCTTTTCTTCTAGGAAACTGTCTATTTCTGTTTTAAATTTATGTAATGATGTAGCTTCGACAGCTTTTTGGGGCAGCATATTCCATGGACCTACTACCCTCTGAGTGAAGTAGTTCCTCCTCATCTCAGTTTTGAAAGAGCAGCCCCTTATTCTAAGACTATGCCCCCTAGTTCTAGTTTCACCCATCATCGGGAACATCCTCCCCGCATCCACCCGATCCAACCCCTTCACAATCTTATATGTTTCAATAAGATCGCCTCTCATTCTTCTGAACTCCAATGAGTAGAGTCCCAATCTACTCAACCTCTCCTCATATGTCCATCCCCTCATCCCCGGGATTAACCGAGTGAACCTTCTTTGTACTGACTCGAGAGCAAGTATGTCCTTTCTTAAGTATGGACACCAAAACTGTACGCAGTATTCCAGGTGCGGTCTCACCAATACCTTGTACAACTGAAGCAATACCTCCCTATTTTTATATTCTATCCCCCTAGCAATGAAAGCCAACATTCCATTGGCCTTCTTAATCACTTGCTGCACCTGCATACTAACCTTTTGAGTTTCGTGCACCAGGACCCCCGGATCCCTTTGTACTTCAGTACTTTCCAGTTTCTTGCCATTAAGATAATAACTTGCTCTGCGATTTTTCCTGCCAAAGTGCATAACCTCACACTTTCCAGTATTGTATTCCATCTGCCAAGTCTCTGCCCACTTACTTAGCCTGTCTATGTCCCCTTGCAGGTTTTTTATGTCCTCCTCTCTCACTACTTTCCCTCCCATCTTAGTATCATCTGCAAACTTTGATATGTTACACTCGGTCCCCTCCTCCAAATCGTTAATATAGATTGTAAAGAGTTGGGGACCCAGCACTGTCCCCTGCGGAACACCACTGGTTACTGATTGCCAGTCTGAGAATGAACCATTTATCCCAACTCTCTGCCTTCTGTTAGATAGCCAATCCTCTATCCATGCCAGAATATTACCCCCAATCCCGTGATTTTTTATCTTAAGCAATAATCTTTTGTGTGGCACCTTGTCAAATGCCTTTTGGAAGTCTAAATACACTACGTCCACTGGTTCACCTTTATCCACCCTGTATGTTACTTCCTCAAAGAACTCCAGCAAATTTGTCAAACATGACTTCCCCTTCATAAAACCATGCTGACTTTGTCTTATTAAACTATGATTATCCAAATGTCCTGTTACTGTCTCCTTAATAATGGACTCCAAAATTTTACCTACCACAGATGTTAGGCTAACTGGTCTATAGTTTCCAGCCTACTGTCTACTGCCCTTTTTAAATAAGGGTGTTACATTAGCAGTTTTCCAGTCTGCTGGGACCTTTGCTGAGTCCAGGGAGTTTTGGAAGATTATTACCAATGCATCCACAATCCCTACCGCCACTTCCCTCAAGACCCTTGGATGTAAGCCATCAGGTCCAGGCGATTTATCCGCCTTGAGTCCCATTATTTTACCGAGTACCACTTCCTTAGTGATTTTGATCGTGTTTATCTCCTCCCCCCCTATAGCCCCCTGCTTGTCCAGTGTTGGGATATTCTTAGTGTCCTCTACTGTAAAGACTGATACAAAATATTCATTGTGTTTTTGCCATCTCCATATTTCCCACCATTAATTTCCCGGTCTCATCCTCTAAGGGACCAACACTTACTTTAGCCACCCTTTTTCTTTTTATATAACTATAAAAACTCTTACTATCTGTTTTTATATTTTTTGCTAATTTACTTTCATAATCTATCTTCCCTTTCCTAATCAATCTTTTTGTTATTTTTTTGCTGTCTTTTAAAGTTTTCCCAATCCTCTATCCTCCTACTAGATTTGGCTACCTTATATGCCCTTGTTTTTAGTCGAATACTATCCTTAATTTCTTTACTTAGCCACGGGTGGCTGTTTTTTCTTTTACACCCTTTTCTTCTCAGTGGAATATACTTTTTTTGGAAGTTGTAAAATAACTCTTTAAATGTACACCACTGATCATGTATCGTCTTACCCTTTAATCTATTTTCCCAATCCACTTTGCTCAATTCTGCTCTCATACCTTCATAGTCTCCTTTATTCAAGCTTAGCACGCTTGTTTGAGATACAACCTCCTCACCCTCGAATTGAACATGGAATTCAACCATGTTATGGTCACTCATTCCAAGGGGATCCTTTACTAGGACATTTTTAATTAATCCTGTCTCGTTACACAGGACCAGATCTAAGGTTGCTTGCCCCCTGGTCGGTTCAGTTACATACTGCTCAAGAAACCCATCCCTAATACACACAATGAACCCATCCTCAAGGCAGCCCTGCCCAATTTGATTTGTCCAGTTAATATGATAGTTAAAATCCCCCATAATTATAGATGTTCCCTTATTACAAGCCTCAACTATTTCCTGATTGATACTCCGTCCAACCGAGTTGCAACTGTTCGGAGGCCTATAGACTACGCCCACTAGTGTTTTTTTCCCCTTATTATTCCTTGTCTCCACCCAAACTGTTTCATTATCCTGATCTTTTGACCCAATATCATTTCTCTGTATTACAGTGATTCCTTCCTTTATTAACATAGCCACCCCACCTCCCCTTCCTTCCTGCCTGTCCTTCCTGATCGTTAAATAACCTGGTATGTTTAATTCCCAGGCATTGTCACCCTGCAGCCATGTTTCTGTAATGGCCACAAGATCATACCCATATGTAGCTATTTGTGCCATTAACCGGATGTCCCAAAGCGCTTTACAGCCAATGAAGTACTTTTGGCGTGTAGTCACTGTTTGTGGTAAACCACTGTTTGTATTCCACTGTGTACATGCCTGGACATGCCTCGGCTGACTCCTCCCACAAGTCCTAGTATAAAGGTGACTGCTCCCCAGCCCTTTGTATTTCTGGACCGGTCGACCACTCGAGGCAGACCTTCATTCTTTTGTTAATAAAAGCCTTTAGTTACTCTCTTAACTCTCAGTCTTTTATGAGTAATTGATAGCGCATCAATTTTATTAACAAAATTTTTATAATGGAGAAGATCCTCACACCAGCATGCCTGGACTTAGATCATCGGGAGGCGGACTCATCCACCAAGTTTACTCACTGGCTTAAGTGTTTCGAAAAATTCCTGACCGCCTCCGCAGCAATCAAATCGGACGAGGACAAACTGGATGTCCTGACCGCCAAAGTGAACCACCGAGTGTACTCTGTCATCCAAGACGCGACCTCGTACGCGGACGCTATCAAGCTCCTCAAGGACCAGTACACGCGCCCAGTGAACGAAGTGTACGCCAGGCACCTTCTGGGGAGTCGTAAACAACAACCTGGGGAATCGACCGTGGAATACCTTCAGGCACTGTCTGTGCTTGGCCGGGCCTGTGGTTGTAAGGATGTAAAGGCCGCCGTGTACACAGAGGAACTTATCCGGGACGCTTTTGTAGCGGGCCACAGATCCAATTACACCCGACAGCGACTGTTGGAGCAGAGTGACCTCGACCTCAACAAGGCCTCTGAACTCGCACTATCATTGGATGCAGCCTACCAGGGCATGGATGCCTACTCCTCTGCACCGTGGACGCCGCGGGGAATGACAGCCTGGGACACGGTAGGACCGCCTCATAGCGCCGTGCCACCCCAGCCACACCCCAGCAACGGCCCAACTACCGCAGCAGTGTCCCAAGGCCAGAAATGCTACTTCTGTGGCCAGGCAAAACACCCCAGAGCGCGCTGCCCGGCGAAAAACGCGACCTGCTCGGGCTGCGGGAAGAAGGGACACTACGCTAGCGTCTGCAGGGCCAAAGCCACCCCGAACCCCAGCAGCGCCGCGTGTGGGCCATGCGGGCCGCCATCTTGGGCCTCCCCGGCCATGTGCGAACCACCGGTACAGCAGCCATTTTGGACGCCTCCAGCCACATGGGGATCATGGACGCCGCCATCTTGGACGACAGCCGGAACGCAGCAGGCCCCCGACACCGCCTCATCTGATACCCGCAGCGACACACCGACCCCTACGCTGGCATCCGTTACACTGGACCAAGCGAGACCGCACCAGCTGGCCAGTTCCACAATGGACATTAAGGTAAATGGTCACGATACAATCTGCCTTTTTGACTCTGGGAGCACGGAGAGCTTCATCCACCCCGACACGGTGCGGCGTTGCTCTCTCCCAGTCCTGCCTGCGCACCAGCAGATTTCTATGGCCTTCGAGTCCCAGTCGGCGGACATCGGCGGCTACTGCGTGGTGACACTCGTAGTAGACGGGACTGTGTACGATCATTTTAAACTTCTTGTCCTGCCCGACCTCTGCGCTGCCGTCCTGCTGGGGTTAGATTTTCAGTGCCACCTTAAAAGTGTTACGATGGCGTACGGTGGACCCCTACCCCCACTCGCAGTCCGCAGCCAGCAGCTTCCAAATTGCCCGCCGCGCACCAGGTGCAACCTCTCCACACTCAGTCACCCCCCCCCCCCCCCCCCCCCCCCCACTGTTTGCTAACCTCACCCCCGACTGTAAGCCCATCGCCACAAAGAGCAGGCGATACAGTGCCGGGGACAGGGTTTTCATTAAAACCGAAGTGGAGCGGCTCCTGAAGGAAGGGATTATTGAGAGCAGCACCAGCCCCTGGCGAGCCCAGGTTGTGGTCGTTAAGACCGGCGAGAAGCAGCGCCTGGTCATCGACTACAGCCAGACAATAAATCGCTACACCCTGCTGGACGCATACCCACTCCCCCGCATAGCTGATATGGTCAACCAGATCGCGCAGTACTGCGCCTTCTCGACCATTGACCTGAAATCAGCGTACCACCAGCTCCCTATCCGCCCTGAGGACCGCCAGTATACTGCCTTTGAGGCAAACGGCCGCCTCTATCACTTCCTTAGGGTTCCCTTTGGCGTCACCAACGGGGTCTCCGTCTTCCAAAGGGAGATGGACCGGATGGTAGATCAAAATGCGTTGCAGGCCACTTTCCCATATCTGGACAATGTGACCATCTGCGGCCGTGACTTGCAGGACCATGAAGCAAACCTCTCAAAATTCCTCCGCACCGCCCAACTCCTGAACCTGACACATAACAAGGAGAAGTGCATATTCCGCACAAACCGCCTCGCCATCCTTGGCTGTGTTGTGGAACACGGAGTCATCGGCCCCGACCCCGACCGGATGCGTCCCCTTATGGAACTCCCACTGCCTCAAGGCCCTGAAGAGGTGCCTAGGGTTTTTCTCCTATTACGCCCAGTGGGTCCCCTACTATGCGGACAAGGCCCGTCCGCTGATCAAGTCCACCTCTTTTCCCTTGACGGCAGAGGCCCGCTTAGCCTTCCACCGTATCAAGGAGGACATTGCCAAAGCCACCATGCACGCAGTGGACGAATCCATCCCCTTCCAGGTGGAAAGCGACGCGTCCGACTTTGCCCTGGCCGCTAACCTCAATCCGGCGGGGAGACCCGTGGCCTTCTTTTCACGAACCCTCCAAGGCCCGGAGACCAGACACTCCGCTGTTGAGAAGGAGGCCCAGGCGATTGTGGAGGCTGTGCGTCATTGGAGGCACTACCTGGCCGGAAAACGATTTACCCTGCTCACTGACCAGCGTTCAGTTGCTTTCATGTTTAACAACAAGCAGAGGGGCAAAATCAAAAATGACAAGATCTTGAGGTGGAGAATCGAACTTTCCACCTACAATTACGAGATCTTGTACCGGCCCGGGAAGCTCAATGAACCCCCGGATGCGCTATCGCGTGGCACCTGCGCCAGCGCGCAGATCGATAGACTGCGGGCCCTCCACAATGACCTCTGCCACCCGGGGGTCACCAGGTTCTTCCACTTCATCAAGGCCCGCAACCTGCCTTACTTTATTGAGGAGGTCAGGACCATGACCAGGAACTGCCAAGTCTGCGCTGAGTGCAAACCGCACTTTTATAGACCAGACAGGGCCCACCTGATAAAAGCCACTCGCCCCTTCGAGCGCCTGAGCGTTGATTTTAAAGGGCCTCTCCCCTCCTCCGACCGCAATGTGTACTTCCTCAATATTATTGATGAGTACTCCCGTTTCCCGTTCGCCATCCCCTGCCCGGACATGACCAGTGCCACGGTCATTAAATGTCTGAACGACCTCTTCACCCTGTTCGGTTTCCCCAGCTATATCCATAGCGACCGGGGCTCATCGTTTATGAGTGACGAACTCCGTCAGTACCTGCTAACTAGGGGTATTGCCACAAGCAGGACCACCAGTTACAACCCCCGGGGGAACGGACAGGTGGAAAGAGAAAATGCGACAGTTTGGAAGGCCGCCCTGCTAGCCTTAAAGTCTAGGGGCCTTCCAACCTCCCGCTGGCAGGACGTGCTCCCCGATGCGCTCCACTCTATTCGGTCACTGCTCTGCACTGCCACTAACGCCACCCCTCATGAGAAAATGTTTGTCTTCCCAAGGAAGTCCACATCGGGGACATCGCTACCGCCATGGCTGACGTCCCCGGGGCCGGTCCTACTGAGAAGACACGTGAGGACCCATAAAACGGACCCCCTGGTCGAGAGGGTCGGCCTCCTCCACGCCAACCCCCCGTATGCTTGCATTGCATACCCGGACGGGTGGGAGGACACAGTCTCCATAAGAGACGTCGCACCCTCGGGGGCCGCAGTAACCCACTACTCACTACCACCCCCCCCCCCCCCCCACGATCCGGTATCCAGCCCCAGCAGACGGCAGGCCTGGGCCCCGCGACCCGCTCGACATCTACGAGGACGACACGCCTGTGCCACAGCCTACGCAGGACTCGACGCCGGAAGCTCCACTACCCCTGCCGTCGCCACGCCGATCACAGCGGCAGACAAGACCTCCGGAGAGACTCCAATACACTAACTTTTAATACACTGCACCCCGCCGGACTCAATTTTAAACAAGGGGTGAATGTGGTAAACCACTGTTTGTATTCCACTCTGGACATGCCTCGGCTGACTCCTCCCACAAGTCCTAGTATAAAGGTGACTGCTCCCCAGCCCTTTGTATTCTGGACCGGTCGACCACTCGAGGCAGGCCTTCATTCTTTTGTTAATAAAAGCCTTTAGTTACTCTCTTAACTCTGTCTTTTATGAGTAATTGATAGCGCATCACTGTTGTAATGTGGGAAACGCAGCAGCCAATTTGCGCACAGCAAGCTCCCACAAACAGCACTGATAATGACCAGATAATCTGTTTTAATTATGTTTGTTGAGGGATAAATATTGGCCAGGACCCCGGGGATAACTCCCCTGCACCTCTTCGAAATAGTGGCCGTGGGATCTTTTACATCCACCTGAGAGAGCAGACGGGGCCTCGTTTTAACATCTCATCTGACAGTGCAGCACCCCCTCAGCACTGCACTGGAGTGTCAGCCTGGTTTTATGTGCTCAAGTCCCTGGAGTGGGACTTGAACCCACAACCTTCTGGCTGAGAGGCAAGTGTGCTGCCCACTGAGCCACAGCTGAGAAAGGAAAGACTTGCATTTATATAGTGCCTTTCACATTCTCCGGACGTCCCAATGCGCTTCACTTGAATGACTCTTGCAGTGTAGTAGCTGTTTAAGGTCTCAGCCCTGGCTCATTGGGTAGCGCTCTCTCTGAGTTACAAGGTCATGGGTTCTGCCCCACTCCAGATACTCGAGCACATAACCTAGGCTGACACCAGCACTGAGGGAGAGCTGCACTGACTGAGGTGCCTTCTTTCGGATGAGACGTTCAACCGAGGTCCCGTCTGCCCCCTCGGGTGGATGTAAAAGGGTCGGTGATCCCATGGAATTATTCAAAGATTAGCAGAGGTGTTGATGTGTTCTGCTGGAATTGACTGAGGGGCGAACATTGACCAGGGCACAGAAGCTTTCTCCAAAGGCCATGGGTTTCTGGTGTCTCCTGGGAAGGTTGAAAGGACTGCGTGGGCGGTGATTTTATCCTGTAAACACACTGCTCTCCCTTTTTATATAAAGCCTGCCCCAAAGAAGGCCGAGGAGGATGATGACGACATTGATCTTTTTGGAAGCAGTGATGAGGAAGAGAATGCGGAGCGTGAAAGGATGCGCGAGGAACGGGTACGCCAATACGCAGAGAAGAAATCCAAGAAGCCCACCCTCATCGCCAAGTCCTCCATCCTGCTGGACGTGAAACCTGTAAGATATCCTCCTTTCACCCAACCCCATGTTACATTTCCACCCCCACCCCACCCCGGTAGGAAAGGATTGTCCCTCTTGCCCCGCCAATTTCCACTCCCATGTACACCAGCGACTCTCGTACCTGGTTCATGAGGTCTGCCTGACTAAATGGTGAGTGTCAATGGGCTATTCGACTAAAGGGCAGTCACAGCCAAGCCTGATCCTTTCCGGCCGGTTCACTGGACAGTGATTGGGGGAGGGGGAGACCCGGTTCACTGGACAGTGATCGGGAGGGAAGGGGAGACCCGGTTCACTGGACGGTGATCGGGGGAGGGGAGACCCAGTTCACTGGACGGTGATCGGGGGGGGGGGGGGGGGGGCGGGTTCACTGGACGGTGATCGGGGGAGGGGAGACCTGGTTCACTGGACAGTGATGGGGGGAGGGGGGACCCGGTTCACTGGACGGGGGGGGGGGGCGGGTTCACTGGACGGTGATCGGGGGAGGGGAGACCTGGTTCACTGGACAGTGATGGGGGGAGGGGGGACCCGGTTCACTGGACGGGGGAGGGGGGGGACCCGGTTCACTGGACAGTGATCGGGGGAGAGAGACCCGGTTCACTGGACGGGGGGAGGGGGGACCCGGTTCACTGGACAGTGATCGGGGGAGGGGGGAGATCCATTCACTGGATGGTGATCGGGGGAGGGGGAGACCCATTCACTGGACGGTGATCGGGGGAGGGGAGACCCGGTTCACTGGACGGTGATCGGGGGGAGGGGAGACCCGGTTCACTGGACGGTGATCGGGGGGAGGGGAGACCCGGTTCACTGGACGGCGATCGGGGGGGAGGGGAGACCCGGTTCACTGGATGGTGATCGGGGGGAGGGGAGACCCGGTTCACTGGACAGTGATCGGGGGGAGGGGAGACCCGGTTCACTGGCCGGTGATTGGGCGGGGGGGGGGAGACCCGGTTCACTGGGCGGCGATCGGGGGGGGGGGGGGGGAGGCCCGGTTCACTGGACGGTGATCGGGGGGGGGGGGGGGAGAGACCCGGTTCACTGGACGGTGATCGGGGGAGGGGAGACCCGGTTCACTGGATGGTAATCGGGGGGTGGGGGAGACCCGATTCACAGAGTTGAGGGAGATGAGCAGATCCTACACTGGAACAGGGAACAGTTGGTAACTGGCTTTGTCCTTTCAGTTCCCCACGTCCCATATCCTGAAATGTCCTCCATTACTGACTCTGGCCAATTGTAGACAGATGACGTGAAGTCCTTTTTATATAAAGAGATACGATGCATGGTGAACCCAGTTGTTGTGATCTTGAATGCGCTGCCTGAAAGGGTGGTGGAAGCAGATTCAATAATAACTTTCAAAAGGGAATTGGATAAATACTCGGATAGGGAAAATTCACAGGGCTATGGGGAAAGAGCGGGTGGGGGGGGGCTGCGGAGGGACTAATTGGACAGCTCTTTCAAAGAGCCGGCACAAGCACGATGGGCCGAATGGCCTCCCTCTGCATTAAGATTCTATGAAATCTCCCCGTTGCTGCCGTTTCAATGCGTTAAGTTTCCGTGGTTCGGACTTGTGAATTGATTCTGCAAATGGTCAACACCCCCAAATGGAACTAGAGCTATGGGTGTTGGATAGTGGCGTGTCGTGCCTTGCCCACCCTAGGGGTGAGCACCCCAGCTGATTCTGTGGCTGTCTCTGGCAGTACATCGCACATCCAATCCACCCACAAAACCGTTGCGGGTTCAGTCCTTTTACCGGTATAAATATTTTGGGGTGGATTTTCCTGCGTATTTGCGCCCAGAGACGCGTGTAATCGGGGCGTGAAGCAGATACAAGCGTAAAAGATGGCGGAAACTCAAGTGCACGCAATTACGCCACGCCCGAATTTCCTCACTCTTTTACGCCCGTCTATCGATCGCTACGCCCGAACGCATCTTCTTATAATGGCTCCACCCCCAACAGGCTACAGAGCTGTACATGTAAATTTCCTGCAAGTACGCTGGTTCAAAATGGGTGTAAAATGAAGCCCAGAATTTTCGGAGCAGCAGGAAACGGTCGCTTGTTGGTGTTTTAGTGCAAATATTTTTTCTCTGAGCCTTTTTAAAATCCTCACTGAGACCTACCCAGTATTTTCAGTTTCTTCAAATGCATTTTTATGGCATCGATATAAGTCAGGTTAAAAATGGAAAAGCTTCCATCTTGCGTGTTCTTCAACATGCTGTGCCTGATGAGCATTAAGGGCGGTTAGATGGCTTGAAACTTCAATTTTAATACTAAAAGAAGAAATATTTCGGCGCTTTTCCTGGGCCCCGATTGTGTACACTGAATTTTACCTTCTGGACATTAATGAAATTGGCACGAAATTTGGGTGCATGAATGGGTGTAACTTCCAGATTACAGCCCCCACAGGAAATTCACCCCTTAGACTGCTGAAATTTTGTTTTTTTATGAGCAGATAACATTCAAAGCCATTGCGATTGATTAAAATGGACAGGCTTTAGGTGGTCCCATCTACTGTTGAGGTTTACCGGGTTTTCAGGTCCGACGGGTATCTGAGCTACAGGCGCTTTATAGACAGGGCGGAGCCACGGGGCCCAGGTTTGGCCGGTTGCGGGCAGTGCGGTTGACTGCAGTTGTACTGCGGTGAAGCCAGGACCTGAAATGTGCGCCTGTTCTCCGCAGTGGGACGACGAGACCGACATGGTGAAACTGGAGGAGTTT
The DNA here is from genome assembly GCF_052327205.1 of Somniosus microcephalus. Taxonomy (NCBI): domain Eukaryota; kingdom Metazoa; phylum Chordata; class Chondrichthyes; order Squaliformes; family Somniosidae; genus Somniosus; species Somniosus microcephalus. The sequence goes on from NC_140991.1 coordinate 17,059,420, forward strand.
GTGCGCACGGTGCAGATGGACGGCTTGCTGTGGGGAGCCTCCAAACTCGTCCCGGTCGGGTACGGGGTCAAGAAACTGCAGATCCAATGTGTGGTGGAAGACGACAAGGTCGGCACCGATCAGCTGGAGGAAGAAATCACCAAGTTTGAAGATTACGTGAGTGTTGAAAGCTATTCCCGGGGGGAGACTGTAAAGCTGGCTGTTGGGGTAGGAGGGGGTGGTGGAGCTCGGAGCATCACTGGAGCTGGGTTTATTTGCAGTGTTGGAATCCGCCACCTCCACCAGCTAGAAGGGCAAGGGCAGCAGGCACACGGGAACACCGCCACCTCCAAGTCACACGCCATCCTGACTTGGAAATATAGCGCCGATCCTTCATCGTCGCTGGGTCAAAATCCTGGAACACCCTCCCTAACGGCACTGTGGGAGTAACTTCACCACACAGGCTGCAGCGGTTCAAGAAGGTGGCTCACCACCACCTTCTCATGGGCAACTAGGGATGGGCAATAAATGCTGGCCTTGCCAGCAACGCCACATCCCATGAATTAATTCTTTAAAACTTAGAATAAGGGTTGTTTGTGTGAGTGAAAGATGGTAACGTGGAGGGCACTATGAGGATCCCGGTGTACGTTTATACGAGTGAAAGCGACCACATAATACGTGAGGGACAATGTTGTGAATGGTTTATGGGCAGTCGGGATCCTGTTATAGAGAGAGAGTTGGGCCCAGTGACTAACTTCTTGCTACCTGTCTGGCCCGGACAGAGTTGACTGTTCCCAGGCAGCTGGGGGCCCTCCAATTGTTTGTGCAAATGGTCATTTGTCTTGTGTGAGCCTGGACATGGTGTGTTGCTGGGCTACTCAAACCTTGGGGGCATCACAGGCAAGCCAAATTCTAACCTTGCCCCACTGATATACACATGGACTTCCAGCAGGCCACACCATTGATCAGAGCGTGCCTTTATACAGCGTCTTTATCGTCCTCATAACATCCCAAAGCACTTCCACCGATTACTTTTGGTGGAACTTTGCACCAGCTCCCCATCATGACCCCATGCCCCGAGGTCAGAAGGTAATTGTAGTGGCCGTTGGCACTAGACTGACTGAGAACAGCTAACGCAGCACAATCCGAGGATTAAATCCGGGATCCTTGTGTGTGGATATTGTGGAGCTATAGCCTGGAGCGGTGACTGTTCAGCGTGTTGCTGGGAGTCTGTTCCAGCTTTGTATGAGGTCTCTGTCTCCTCATTGTCTGAGTGCAGCACGAGCTGGAATGATGCACTGCTATGGTAGAACATGTTCAATTTCCACCTCCACTTCTCTGTCCTTCTCATCCCCCACCACCAACACAGTTGTGTATTGGTTATGTGACTAGACTAATAATCCTGAAGGTGAGAGTTCAAACCCCACCATGTATCCGAAGCTGCTGTGTGAGGCAAGGGAGGAGATTGCAGGGGCTCTGACACAAATTTTCAGAACCTCTCTGGCCACAGGGGATGTGCCAGAGGACTGGAGAACAGCTAACGTAGTACCATTATTCAAGAAGGGTAGTAGGGATAAACCAGGGAATTACAGGCCAGTGAGCCTAACATCAGTTGTAGGGAAATTATTGGAAAAAATTCTGAGGGACAGAATTAGTCTCCACTTGGAGAGGCAAAGATTAATCAAGGATAGTCAGCATGGCTTTGTCAGGTGAGATCATGTCTAACCAATTTGAATTTTTCGAGGGGGTGACTAGGTGTGTGGATGAGGGTAGTGCAATTGATGTGGTCTACATGGACTTCAGAAGTCCCACATGGGAGACTGGTCAAGAAGGTAAGAGCCCATGGGATCCAGGGCAATTTGGCACATTGGATCTAAAATTGGCTTAGTGGCAGGAGGCAGCGGGTGATGGTCGAAGGTTGTTTTTGTGACTGGAAGCCTGTGTCCAGTGGTGTACCGCAGGGATCGGTGCTGGGTCCTTTGCTGTTTGTAGTGTACATTAATGATTTAGATATGAATGTAGGAGGTATGATCAGTAAGTTCGCAGATGACGCAAAAATTGGTGGAGTGGTAAATAGCGAGGAGGGACGCCTCAGGCTACAGGACGATATAGACGGGTTGGTCAGATGGGCAGAACAGTGGCAAATGGAATTTAACCCTGAAAAGTGTGAGGTGATGCATTTTGGGAGGACTAACAAGGCAAGGGAATACACAATGAGTGGTAGGACCCTAGGAAGGACAGAGGATCAGAGGGACCTTGGTGTGCATGTACATAGATCCCTGAAGGCAGCAGGACAGGTAGATAAGGTGGTTAAAAGGGCATATGGGATACTTGCCTTCATTAGCCGAGACATAGAATATAAGAGCAGGGAGCTTATGATGGAGCTGTACAAAACGCTAGTTAGGCCACAGCTGGAATACTGTGTGCAGTTCTGGTCGCCACATTATAGGAGGGATGCGATTGCATTGGAGAGGGTGCAGAGGAGATTCACCAGGGTGTTACCTGGGCTGGAGCGCTTCAGCTATGAAGAGAGACTGGACAGGCTGGGGTTGCTTTCCTTAGAGCAGAGAAGGCTAAGGGGGGGACCTGATTGAGGTGTACAAAATTATGAGGGGCATAGATAGGGTAGATAGAAAGGAACTTTTCCCCTTAGTAGAGGGGTCAATAACCAGGGGGCATAGTTTCAAGGTAAGGGGCAGGAGGTTTAGAGGGGATTTGAGGGAAAACTTTTTCACCCAGAGGGTGGTTGGAATCTGGAACTCTCTGCCTGAAAGGGCGGTAGAGGCAGGAACCCTCAACATTCAAGAAGCATTTAGATGAGCACTTGAGACGCCATAGCATACAAGGCTACAGACCAAGTGCTGGAAAATGGGATTAGAATAGACAGGGCTTGATGGCCAGTGCAGACACGATGGGCCAAAGGGCCTCTTTCTGTGCTGTATAACTCGATGGCAGTTTGAGAATTTCAATTCAGTTTTTAAAAATCTGGTATCAGTAAAAGTGACCATGAAGCTGTCAGTGTGGTTAAAACCCAAGTGGCTCACTAATGTCCTTTAGGGAAGGAAACCTTACCCGGTCTGGGCCTATATGTGACTCCAGTCCCACACCCAACGTGGTTGAATCTTAACTGCCCTCTGAAGTGGCCGAGGAAGCCACTTGGTCGCATCAAATGAAGGATGGGTAATAAACACACACACAGACACAGACTGGCATGGACAGACAGGCGCCTGTACACACATTCACGTTACCGGCCTCAACTGATGCTAGTTTGGGAGGAAGCACCCACTCAGTTTGGATACAGTTGGCGTGTTGCTCATGGAGACCGGGGGGGTGGGGGGGTGAGCGGGGGCCAAGGAGAAATATTCATGGATTCGAGAAGAGGAAAGTTAAAATTCCTCCCCGCGGTGACGCAGCAAATTTATCCTGGGAGTGGCTGGCTGGTGTGTACAAACGGGGAAGGCGCCGGCTTCAATTCCCGGCCGGCTGATCTCAACCGAAGCACGAGTAGGATTGCCACACTTTGCCCCGGCACTCCTGGGAAGAGAGCATAGCCTGGCGTTCCTCTTCCCTCTCCCCATCGGTGAGGATGTGTAGAGGAGTGGGCTCGGGACAGGCCGGGCTCGGCTCGTGTCGCCTCTGTGGTGGAGCCACGTCACCGATACTGCTGGGGGGTGCAGCCCGGCCATGGCCTGTCCCCGGGTTGCTTCTGGTGGAGCCACGTCACTGATACTGCTGGGAGGTGCAGCCTGGCCATGGCCTGTCCCCGGGTCGCTTCTGGTGGAGCCACGTCACCGATACTGCTGGGAGGTGCAGCCTGGCCATGGCCTGTCCCTGGGTCGCTTCTGGTGGAGCCACGTCACCGATACTGCTGGGAGGTGCAGCCTGGCCATGGCCTGTCCCCAGGTCGCTTCTGGTGGAGCCACGTCACCAATACTGCTGGGAGGTGCAGCCCGGCCGTGGCCTGTCTTCGGGTCGTCTCCGTGCCCACAGAACACAATTGGCCCCCGTCACCCTATTCCTGTGTAGCTCAATATGGCGGTGGGGAGGGGCGGGGGCTGCATCGGCATGTTTTTGCTCCTTGGTGCTGTGCGTTGCCGTGACGACTGGTGGTGACGCCTTTAACTTTGTGGTAAAATGGTGCTCGTGCTAATCAGCATCTTTTTGTTCTTCCATCATTTTTCAGGTGCAAAGCATCGATGTTGCTGCTTTTAACAAGATCTAAAGACTGCTGATGCTTTCCAAATTACTGAGGAATAAAGAAGGGATTTTGTGCAGAAACGAATCATCTGTCCTGTCTTGTCTTGTCTTTATCGCACCCTCCAGTCTTACTGAGGAGCCGCAGTGAATCGGCACTGTCCCCACTGAGCCTGCAAAGATTAGGAGGGAGGACTGGCTAAATCGCGAAGCGGTGGTTAGGTGATGCCAAGCTTGCTTTTAAATACCTGTAGATTGTGGGAGATCTGTGTCGCTGCTACAGAGATGAAGCAGTTCTGTCTTGTTTCTCCAGCCCGACAACCTTCCCCGATATCTGCGCTCCTCCAATTCTGGCCCCTTGTGCATCTCCAATTTGAATCGCTCCACCATTGGCGGCCGTGCCTTCAGCTGCCGAGGCCCTAAGCCCTGGAATTCCCTCCCTGAACCTCTCCGCCTCTCTCCTCCTTTAAGACGCTCCTTAAAACCCACCACTTTGACCAGGCTTTTGGTCAACTGTCCTATTCTCCCCTTATGTAGCTCAGTGTCAGATTTAGTTTGATAATGCTCCTGTGAAGTGTCTTGGGATATTAAACTATGTTAAAGGCACTATATAAATGCAAGTTGTTGTTTTAGTTACCTCTTTAAATCAGGCACTATATGTAAAATCTTAAATTTGCTGCCTCAAACTATTTCATTGCATATGTTTCAAAGTTTGCTATAGTTTCTGGTAACGATATGGGGAGAGGGCAGGGACAGGGTACTGAATTTGGATGATCAGCCATGATCTCATTGAATGGCAGAGCAGGCTCGAGGGGCCGAATGGCCTACTCCTGCTCCTATCTTCTATGTTTCTGGGAGTAGACAAAAAACCAGAGGCTCAAGAGGGAGCCCAGCACATGACTTTCAAACCTACACTGACTGGGAACTGATATTGTGTCTGATTTAAAGGGACAGCTATGAGACCAAAACGGGACAGAACTGCTTCCTATTCATTGCCAAGAGTTCTGCATTTGTAAGGTGCCATGAAAGAGTTAAAGTAGAGCATGGTGTGATGAGTCCTGTTTTTATCGGAGGGAAGAACCGTATTGGGCTCCAAACTATAGGACGATATTGAGACTTTAGATTCACTAGCGCGCTGTCGGGTATAAGGGAATACTTGGAAAATTGGGGCTTCTTTCATAGGAGCAACAGATTACGGGGCAGTATGATGGAAGTGTTTAAAATGATGAAAGGCTGGGACAGGGTAGTCAGAAGCAGACTATTTCCAGTAGTTATGGGGGGGGAGCGGTCTAGAACGAGGGGCCAGTGAAAGATTTAAAACGGAGCAGGCAAAACTTCTTAGTCATGCGGCTGTGGGATTCACTTCCAGAAACTCCGTCAACATTCAGAGATTAGATTGGGTAGGAGGATGAAGGGAATGGAAACAGACCGGGTAAATGAGATTGGGACTATTTGCTCGTGTGGAGGGGTAAATTCCAGCGCGGACTAGTTGGGCCGAATGGCCTGTTTCTGTGTTGTAACTTGTAATAAGGAATAGTATGTGGGATGATCTAACCAACAAGGGGGCGGGGTAGTGGGGGGCAGGGGGGATAAGGTCCAACAGATTACGCAAGTGACACTGAGGGAGGGTGTACCTCAGCACACTGGAAGTGCTCACGGGACTGAGCCATGCAGGCTACATAGACTAGGCTTAAATTCCCTCGCGTATAGAAGATTAAGGGACGATCTAATTGAGGGGTTTAGGTGATTAGATAGAGAGAAACTATTTCCTGGGATGGGGGGGGCGGGGGTAGCCCAGAACAAGGGGCCATAACCTTACGATTAGAGCCAGGCCGTTCAGGGGTGATGTGTGTTGTCAGGAAGCACTTCCTCACACACAGGGTGGTGGAAATCTGGAACTCTCTCCCCACAAGATGTTGGGTCAGTTGAAAATTTTGAATCTGGTGGATAGATTTTCGTTAGGAACAAAAAAGCTTGCATTTATTTCGTGCCTTTCACATCTTCAGGACGTCCCAAAGCAGGTTACAGCCAATGAAGTACTGTTGAAGTGTAGTCACGGTTGTAATGTAGGAAACGCGGCAGCCAATTTGCGCACAGCAAGATCCCACAAACAGCTGTGTGATAATGACCAGATAATCTGTTTTTTAGTAATTTGTCTTTCAGAGGAGAAAATCTCAGAACTCCCTACTTAACAGCACTGTTGGGAGCAGCTTCACCGCACGGACTGCACCGGTTCAAGAAGGTGACTCACCACCACCTTCACAAAGGGCATTTAGGGATGGGCAATAAACACTGGTCTTGCCAGCGATGCCCACATCTCGTGAATGATTAAATAAAAGAAAAAAATCAAGGCTGACACCTCATTGCTGAGGGAGTGCTGCACTGTCGGAGGTGCAGATGAGATGTTAAACCGAGGCCCTGTCTTCCCCCTCGGATAGACGTAAAAGGTCCCATGGCACTGTGTGAAGAACAGCAAGGGAGTTCCCTCTAATTTATTTTTCTGTGCGCGGCCCCTTTAATTTTGCTGTGTGGACGTGCGTGCGGTGGTATCTCTTCCCCTCGATCAACACCACTGAAAACCGATTATCTGCTCATTTATCGCATTGCTGCTTGTGGGACCTGTTTGAAGGTTTGTGATCGGGTGGAGGGCAGGAGTGATTAAATGACAAAAGGGAGGATGGTGCAAGGCAAAAGGAGGTAGTAATTGAACAATGGAATGCCTTCAAAGAGGAAATGTTTTTTTTATAAACACACAAATCGTAAACGGGTAGTCTAAAGGAAGGGTGGGGCCGATTAGGGACCAAAAAGGAGATACTAAATGAGTGCTTTGCATCTGTCTTCACTGGAGAAAAGGATGCTGCTAATGTAGCAGTAAAGGAGGAGGCAGTAATGATATTGGATAGATGAAGAAGATATGCTTAAAAGTTTGGCAGTCCTCAAAGTAGAAAAGCCATCTGGTCCGGATGGGATGCAACCTGGGTTACTGAGGGAAGTAAGGGAGGAAATTGCGGAGCCTCTGGCCACAATCTTCCAATCCTCCTTGGATATGGGGGTGGTGCCGGAGGACCAGAGGATTGCAAATGTTACATCCCGTTCACAAAAGTAGAGAGAGATAAACACAGGCCAGTCAACCTGACATCAGTGGTGGGGAATCTTTTAAGAGACAATAATACGAGACAAAATTAATTGGCATTTGGAAAAGTATGGGCTAATAAATGAAAGTCAGCGCTCACTTGTTAAAGGCAAATCGTGTTTGACTAAAACATGATCGAGTTTTTTGAAGTAACAGAGAGGGTTGATTAGGGTAATGTGATTGTGTATATGGACTTTCCAAAGGCGTTTGAAAAGTACCATATTATAGATTTGTTAGCAAAATTAAAGCCCATTGGATTAAAGGGACAGTGGCAGCACGGATACAAAATTGCCTAAGACAGAGAGTAGTGGTGAAGGTATCTTTTTCTAGACTGGCGGGAAGTATACAATGGTGTTCCCCAGGGGTAGGTACAGGAAACTTTTAACCGGCACCGAAATATCTGGAAATCTCTCTTAACCGGCAAAATTCAGGAGTAGGTTCAGGTAAGTTTTGCTATATATTAGTGGCCATGTAACCGGGATTCCTGGATCTGTGGCCGTGTAACCAGGACTCCTGCACCTGTGGCCGTGTACGGGGCTCTCGTACCTTGGTAGGTATACCTCGACTTTTTGATCAACTGGCACCACACCGGTCCCGTCGGTGCCGGATAAAAAAGAGTTTCCTGTATTAGGATTACTGCTTTTTTTAATGTATATTAATGACCTGGACTTTGGTATACAAGGCAAAGTTTACAGATGATCCGAAACTCGGAAATGTGGTAAATAGGAGGATAAAAACAGACTTCAGAAGGACATAGACAGACTGGTAAAATAGGTAGACACGTACGGTTGAAACTTAACCCAGGGAAGTGTGAAGTGATACATTTTGGTAGGAAGAATGAGGAGAGGCAATATAAACTAAAAGGTACAATTTTAAAGGGTGCAGGAACAGAGAGACCTGGGGGTTCACATACAAATCTTTGAAGGTGGCAGGATAAGTTGAGAAGGCTGTTAAAAATGCATACAGGATCTTGGGCTTTATTATTAAAGGTAGAGTATAAAAGCAAGGAAGTTACATTTAACTTTTATAAAACACTGGTTAGATCTGAGAGTATTGTGTTCAATTCTGGGCACCGCACTTTAGGAAGGATATATTGGCCTTGGAGGGGGTGCAGCGTAGATTCACCAGATTATTTCCAGGGCTAAAAGGGTTAAATCATGAAGACAGGTTGCATAGATTAGACTTATATTCCCTCGTGTATAGAAGATTAAGGGGTGATCTAATTGAGGTATTTAAGATGATTAAAAGATTTGATAGGGTAGAGAGAGAAACTATTTCCTCTGGTGGGGCAGTCCAGAACGAAACATAGAAGATAGGAGCAGGAGTAGGCCATTCGGCCCCTCGAGCCTGCTCCGCCATTCAATGAGATCATAGCTGATCAAATTCAGTATCCGGTCCCTGCTTTCTCCCCATACCCCTTGATCCCTTTAGCCTTAAGAAATATATCCAACTCCTTGAATATATTTAATGAATTGGCCTCTACTGCCCTCTGTGGTAGAGAATTCCACAGGTTCACCACTCTCTGGGTGAAGAAATTCCTCCTCATTTCTGTCCTAAATGGCTTACCTCTTATCCTTAGACTGTGACCCCTGGTTCTGGACTCCCCGACCATCGGGAACATCCTTCCTGCATCTAGTCTGTCTAGTCCTGTTAGAATTTTATAAGTTTCAATGAGATCCCCTCTCATTCTTCTAAATTCCAGCGAGTACAAGCCCAATCGACCCAATCTCTCCTCATATGTCATTCCTGCCATCCCAGGTATCAGCCTGGTGAATCTTTGCTGAACTCCTTCCATGGCAAGAACATCCTTCCTCAGATAAAGCGACCAAAACTGCACACAATACTCAAGATGTGGTCTCACCAAGGTCCTGTATAACTGCAGCAAGACATCCTTGTTCCTGTACTCAAACCCTCTCGCTTCGCAGGCCAACATACCATTTGCCTTCTTAACTGCCTGCTGCACCTGCATGCTTACCTTCAGCGACTGGTGCACAAGGACACCCAGGTCTCGTTGCACTTCCCCTTCTCCCAATCTATTGCCATTCAGATAATCTGCCGCCTTGTTTTTGGCACCAAAGTGGATAACCTCGCATTTATCCACGTTATATTGCATCTGCCATGCTTCTGCCCAATCACCCAACCTGTCCAAATCATCCTGGAGTTTCTTGGCATCCTTCTCACAGCACACACGCCCACCCAGCTTTGTGTTGCCTGCAAATTTGGAGATATTCCATCTAGTTCCCTTGTCTAGATCATCATTAATATATATTGTGAATAGCTGGGGCCCAAGGACTGATCCCTGCGGTACCCCACTAGTCACCGCCTGCCACTCGGAAAAAGAGCCGTTTATTCCAACTCTTTGCTTTCTATCTGCCAACCAGTTCTCTATCCAAGTCAATACCTTGCCCCCAATCCCATGTGCCTTAACTTTACACGCTAATCTCTTATGTGGGACAAGGGGGCATAACCTTAAAATTCGAGCCAGGCCGTTCAGGGGTGATGTCAGGAAGCACTTCTTCACACAAAGGGTACTGGAAATCTGGAACTCCTTTTATAAAAATAAAAAAAAACGAGGCTGGGGTTCAATTGACAATCTCAAAGCTGAGATTGATAGATTTTTGTTAGAACGATAAAAAGCAAGACTTGTATTTATATAGTGCTTTCACAACCTCAGACATCCTAAAGCACTTTACAGCCAATGAAGTACTTTTGAAGTGTAGTCGCTGTTGGAATGTAGGAAACGTGGCGGTACTGAGGGAGTGCTGCACTGTCGGAGGTGCTGTCTTTCAGATGAGACATCCCATCCGCCCTCTCGGGTGGACGTAAAATACCCCATGGCACTATTTCAAAGAAGAGCAGGGGAGTTCTCCTCAGTGTCCTGGGCCAATATTTATCTTTGAACCAACATATCTAAACACAGATTACCTGTTCCTGGGACTAGGGACAGGGTCACTGGCAAGGCTTGGAAGCTAAGCAGAGCCAGGCCTGGTTAGTACCTGGAGGGGTGACCATCAGGGAAGACCAGGTGCAGAAGGTCACGGAAGGAGCCCCGAGGAGGGGCGGTTGGGCAGAAGGTCACGGAAGGAGCCCCGAGGAGGGGCGGCTGGTGAGCAGGCCCGGGCGTTGGGCTGAAGATTGTTGGACAGGAGGAATGGTGGAAATGGAATGGCGGCGCGCACAGACGCAGCGGCTTTGCTTCTCCCAGGACGGAGCTATTTACGTTTAATGTTAATGTTATTTGTACTGGACTCATGGGAGCTTGCAAGATCACATTTTGTTATTCATGTACTTGTGCATTGTACAATGACAAAGTTGAATTATTATTATGTTTGTGGGAGCTTGCTGTGCACAAATTGGCTACTGCATTACAACAGTGACAATACTTCCAAAAAAGACTTAATTGGCTGTAAAGCGCTTTGGGACATCCTGAGGATGTGAAGCTTTGGTTGTCTTGCTCATGACCGTTCAACATCTTGGTTCATATGCAAAGGGCAGAAGCACTTTCAAAAGGGCAAGTTAGTACTTGCTTGAAAAAGGGAGCGACCAGGAGAACGGAATTAGACGAGGTTGACCTGATGTGCTAAATGGCCTATTTCTGGGCTGTAAAATTCCATGATTCTACCACACACACAACAACAATTTGCATTTATATAGTGCCGTTAATGTAGCAAAATGTCCCAAGGTGCTTCACAGGACCGTTATCAAACAAAAGTTTGACACTGAGCCACATAAGGAGATATTAGGACGGGTGAACAAAAGGTAGGTTTTAAAAAAGTCAAAGGGGGAGGGGTTTGGGGACGGAATTCCAGAGCTTTAGGGCCTAGGCAGCTGAAGGCACGGCCGCCATTGGTGGAGCGATTAAAATCGGGAATGCACAAGAGGCCAGAATTGGAGGAGCGCAGAGATCTTGGAGAGTTGTAGGGCTGAAGGAAGCTATGGTGGGGGGGCATGGAGGAATTTAAAAACAAGGATGAATATTTTAAAATCGAGGCAATGCCAGACTGGGAGCCAATGTAGGTCAGTGAGCACTGGGGTGATGGGTGAACAGGACTTGGTGCGAGTTAGGATACGAGCAGTAGAGTTTGAATGAGCTCAAGTTTATGGAGGGTGGATGATGGGAGGCCAGCCAGGAGTGCGTTGGAATAGTCGAGTCTGGAGGTAACAAAGGCACGGATGAGGGTTTCAGCTGAGATGGGGCCTGCAGGATGGATGAGCAGGCTGACCATGGTGCAGGAGGTCATTCAAGTGGGGAGAGTGAAAGGGAATGTAGTTGTGGTAGGGGACTGTAGTCAGGGGGATAGATACTGTTCTCTGCAGCCACAACCGAGAGTTCTGAAGGTTGTGTTGCCTGCCAGGATTAAAGACATCTCGAGGCTGGAGGAGGAGGGGGAGGATCCAGTTGTCGTCCACGTAGGAACCAACGACATAGGTAGAACTAGGATTGAGGTTCTGCTGAGGAATTTGAGGAGCTAGGATCCAAATTAAAAAGCAAAACCTCAAAGTTAATAATCTCTGGATTGTTAACTGAGCCACGTACAAATTGGCATAGGGACAAACAGATTAGAGGTTTAAATGCATGGCTCAGAGTGGTGTGGGAGGAAGGGATTTCGGTTCATGGGGCACTGGCACCAGTACTGGGGAAAGAGGGAGCTGTTCCGTTGGGACGGGCTCTTAAACCGGGCTGGGACCAGTGACCTGGCGAACCGAATAACTAGAGCAGTAGACGGGGCTTTAAACTAATGAAGGGGGGGCGGGAGGAAAGAGTAAATTTAAAAGCAGCAAGAGAAATATCAAGGCTCCAGAGTAGAGTTTTGGGTAAAAATACGCAGTGGGTCAGGACGGGACAGGGAGTAACAAAGGTAATAAGGCATCAGTGACTAAGGTGACATGGAAAAAGAGAAATAAGTTAAAGGCACTATATCTGAATGCATGAAGCATTCACAACAAAATAGATGAATTAATAGCACAGATAAAAATTAACAGGTTTGATCTAATAGCCATAGTGGAGACATGGTTGCAAAGTGGCCAAGGTTGGGAACTAAATATTCCAGGATACATAACTTTTAGATGGGATAGGCAAAATGGAAAAGGAGGAGGGGGAGCCCTGATAATAAAGGACGGGATAAAGACAGTAGAGAGAAAGGATCTTAGCTCCGAAAATCAAGAAGTAGAATCAGTTTGGGTGGAGCTAAGAAACAGCAAGGGGCAGAAAACATTGGTGGGAGTTTATAGGCCCCCAAACAGTAGTAATGTAGGGCAGAGTATAAATCGGGAAATTAGAGGCGCATATGACAGGGGTAGTACAATAATCACGGGGGGCTTTAATCTACATATGGACTGGGCAAACCAAATTTGCAGTAATAGTGTGGAGGATAAATTCATGGAATGTATACAAGATAGTTTTCAAGATCAGTATGTTGAGGAACCAACTATGGAATAGGCTAGTTTAGATCTAGTATTGTGCTAGAGAAAGGGATAATTAATAACCTTGTAGTAAAGGGGCCTTTAGGGAAGAGTGACCATAATATGATAGTATTTTATATTGAGTTTGAAAGTTACTTAGTTAAATCCGAAACTAGGGTCTTAAATCTAAACAAAGCAAACTAGATAGGTATGAGGGGTGAGTTGGCTAAGGTAGATTGGGAAACGACATTAAAAGGTATGATGGTGGACGAGCAATGGCTAGCATTTAAAGAATGAATACATAATTTACAACAAATATACATTCCTTTAAGGCACAAAAACCCCACAGGAAAAGTGGTCCAACCGTGACTAACAAGAGAAGTTAAAGATAGTATTAGATCAAAGGAAGAGGCTTATAATGCTGCCAAAAAGAGTAGTAAGCTTGAGGATTGGGATGATTTTAGAATTTAGCAAAAGAGGACCAAGAAATTGATAAAGAAAGGGAAAATAGAATAGGAGAGTAAACTAGCGAGAGATATAAAAACAGACTAAAAGCTTCTGTAGGTAAGTAAAAAGGAAAAGATTAGTGAAAGTAAATGTGGGTCCCTTACAGGCTGAGACAGGAGAAATTATAATGGGGAATAAGGAAATGGCAGAGAAATTAAACAAATACTTTGTGTCTGTCTTCATGGAAGAAGATGCAAAAAACTTCCCGGAAATAGTGGAGAACCAAGGGTCTAGCGAGAATGAGGAACTGAAAGAAATTAATATAAGTAAAAAGGTAGTACTGGAGAAATTAATGGGAGTGAAAGCCGATAAATCCTCTGGAGCTGATGGCCACATTCTAGGGTTTTGAAAAAGTTGGCTATAGCGATAGTGGATGCATTGATTGTCATTTTCCAAAATTCCATAGATTCTAGAACGGATCCCGCGGATTGGAAGGTAGCAAATACAACCCCACTAAGAAAGGAGGGAGAGAGAAAGCTGGGAACTACAGACCAGTTAGCCTGACATCAGTAATAGGGAAAATGCTAGAATCTATTATTAAGGACATGGTAACAGGGCACTTAGAAAATAATAATAGGATTAGGCAGAGTCAACACGGATTTATGAAAGGGAAATTGTGCTTGACAAATCTGTTAGAGTTTTATGAGGTGGTAACTAGCAGAATAAATAAGGGGGAACCAGTGGATGTGGTGTATTTGGATTTTCAGAAGGCATTCGATAAGGTGCCACACGAGGTTATTAAACAAAATTAGGGCTCATGGGATTGGGGGTAATATATTAGCATGGATTGAGGATTGGTTAACGGACACAAAACAGAGTCGGAATAAATGGGTCATTTTCAGGTTGGCAGGCTGTAACTAGTGGGGTACCGCAAGGATCAGTACTTGGGCCTCCGCTATTCACAATCTACATCAATGATTTGGATGAGGGGACCAAATGTAATATATTCAGGTTTGCTGCTGATAAGTTGTGAGGAGGATGTAAGGAGGCTTCAAGGGGATATAGGCAGGCTAAGTGAGTGGGCAAGAACATGGCAAATGGAATATAATGTGGAGAAATGTGAAGTTATCCACTTTGGTAGGAAAAATAGAAAAACAGTATTTTTTAAATGGTGAGATTGGGAAATGTTGGTGTTCAGAGGGACCTGGGTGTCCTTGTACACACATCTGTGTAAAACTGATAGATTTAGATGAGGAAAGATGGGAAGAGGCTCATGTGGAGCATAAACGCTGGTATGGACTGGGCCGAATGGCCTGTTTCTGTGCCGTATATCCTATGTAATCCTATGAATCACTGAAAGTTAACATGCAGGTACAGCAAGCAATTAGGAAAGCAAATGGTATGTTGGCCTTTATAACAAGAGGAATTGACTAAGAGTAAAGATGTCTTACTGCAATTATATAGGGCCCTGGTGAGACCACACCTGGAGTATTGTGTACAGTTTTGGTCTCCTTACCTAAGGAAGGATATATTTGCCATAGAGGGAGTGCAACGAAGGTTCACCAGACAGGTTCCTGGGATGGGGGGATTGTCCTATGAGGAGAGATTGAGTAGACTAGGCCTATATTCTCTAGAGTTTAGAAGAATGTGAGGTGATCTCATTGAAACATACAAAATTGTTACAGGGCTTGACAGGGTAGATGCAGGGAGGATGTTTCCCCTGGCTGGGGAGTCTAGAACCAGGGGTCACAGTCTCAGAATAAGGGGTCGGCCATTTAGGACTGAGATGGGGAGAAATGTCTTCACTCAGAGGGTGGTGAATCTTTGGAGTTCTCTACCCCAGAGGGCTGTGGAGGCTCAGTCGTTGAGTATATTCAAGACAGAGATCGATAGATTTTTGAATATTAAGGGAATCAAGGGATATGGAGATCGTGCAGGAAAGTGGAGATGAGGTAGAAGATCAGCCATGATCTTACTGAATGGAGGAGCAGGCTCGAAGGGCCAACTCCTCCTATTTCTTATGTCCTTATGGGCGATGTTACGGAGGTAGAAGTAGGAGGTCGAGGTGATGGAGTGGATGTGTGGTTGAATGCTCATCTCAGGGTCAAATAGGACGCCATGAGTGCGAACGGTGTGCAGTTTTAACAGAGGAGCGCAGGACCCGATAGTGCTTTAAGTGGTCCAGCCAGATCTGGCGATGAATGTCTGAACCAGAAGTCTGCGTCCCTTGGACCTAAGGGAGTGGAGATGAGGGCCGTACCAGGAGGAATGACCAGGGGGAGAGATAGTAATGGTTTTAGTGGTAGCAAGAACATCAAAGGTGGAGGTGAGGGTGTGATTGAGCAGATCAGTAAGTAAAGAAATGTGGTGAATGGAGGGCCAAAGGCTAGAGAGTTGGGAATTTGAAAGTGCTGCTGTAAGTGACTTTGGGGAGAGTTTTTTCCAGGGGCAGACTCTAGAAGGAAGTGGGGCTGGGAGGGGGAACGGGGATGTGAGTGGAGAGGGATACAAGGAAGTGATCAGAGGTGGCCTTATCTGTGATTGACACGATTGTAGTAGAGAGGCCATGTGAGATGGCAAGGTCGAGGGGTAGCCATGAATATGGAGGGAGAGAGTATGGAAGGATATCAATAACAGCAACTTGCATTTATATAGTGCCTTTAACGTAGTAAAATGTCCCAAGGTGCTTCACAGGAGCGTAAAACAAAATGGATAGGAGGCTAGTGAACTCTGGAGAGAGGCATGATGAATTGAGATGGAGGTTGAAATCACCGAGGATGAGAAGTCGCTCGGCGCAGAGGCTGAGGGAGGAAAGCAGTGAAGGTATCTCGGTGATAACATTTTAATAGTACTTGGGTGGGCGGTAGAGAATGAGAATTTTAAATGAGAGGTGAGAGGGGGTGGAAAAAGGTGAGATGCTCAAAAGGAGAAGGAAGTGCCAGAGGAGTAGGGGGACAGACCAAGGTGTGATTTGGTGATGAGAGCCACACCGCCACCACGGCGGTCTGGGCGGGGTAGGTGGTGGAAGGTATAGCCAGGCGGGGAGGCTTCATTTAGGGGTAAGGTGTCATCACCCTTCAACCAAGTTTCCGTCAGGGCCATGATGTCGATGCAATCATCCACGATAAGCTCATGGATGGCAAGGGCCTTGTTGACAAGCGAACGGACATTCTGAAGGGAGATGCGGAGAGGGTCGGTGATGGCTGCCCCACTGCCAGAGTCCACAGGATCAGCACTGGGAGGGGTGAGTGGGACGGGAAGGAAATTGGCGAGATTAGCCCCCAGCGGTTGTGCTGGGCAGGAAGGTCGACGAGAGAGTAGGCTAGGACAGTAGGGGTTGCTGCTGGTAAGGAGGCAGCGACGAGTGCCTCGATGGGCCCTTTGGAGAAGAGGCACGAAAGGACGCTGTGAGCTTACCTATGTAACTTAAGTTTTCCTGTGTCCATTCGCTTGCGCGTTTTGGCTGCTGCTCCAGACCCGAACCCATGACTTCTATTTCCCCCTTATTTTCTTTTCCCTTTACCCCTCCTAGGCCCTCTTGCCTGCTGTAATGCTGTGATGAAATATTCCATTCATCACTCATCAGTATTTCTCTGCCTGTGACTGTGGTTGGTTTCAGTTTCATTTCCATTGTATTGTACTGTGTGTAGGGCTCCGCCCATACCTGGCTCCTATGTAAGCTGGCCCAGCCTGCAGCACATCCAGTACGGCAGACCTCTGGATGGAAGATACATTCTCCTCTGTGTGTTACCTTCTAAGTCAATAAAAGCCTTGTTTTGTTTCGCTAACATCGAGTCTCGGATTTATTGAGGCACATCAAATGCCTCCTTTCATTTCCGCCCTCCCAAATCCCTACCCCAACCCTTCACTACTCCTCAACCTTCGTACTTTCCTGCCGCCATCCCAGGCTTGACTCCCTCTTGGATAAGCTCACAGCTTTCCTCTGTGCCTCTCTTGGCATCCTTCGAAGGGCCCATCAAAGCACTCATTGCTGCCTCCTTACAAGCAGCAACCCCAACTGTCTCACCCTATTCTCTCATCGACCTTCCTGCCCATCACAACCGCTGGGGACTAATCTTGTCAATCTCCATCAACCTCCATCTCAATTCAACATGTTCTCTCTCCTCTAGGTTCACTACCCTCCTATCCTCCCTTAATCTCACCCATCATGTAAACTCCCCCAACCCATATTCACAGCCACCCCCTTGATCTTGCCATCTCTCGTGGCCTCACTACGTCCATCATGTCAATCACAGATAAGGCCATCTCTGACCACTTCCTTGTATCGCTCCACCCATATCTCCCTTCCCCCACCCCCCCCCCCCCCCCCAACCCTACTTCCTCCTCTGTCTGCTCCTGGAAAAAAAACTCTCCCAACTCACTTACAACTGCACTTACGAAATCCCAACTGTCCAGCCTTTGGCCCTCCATTCACCATGACATTTCTGCAGCTACCGATCTGCTCAACCACACCCTCACCACCACCTTTGATACCCTAGGCCCTATTAAAACCATGACTCTCTCTCACCCTGGCCGTTCCCCCTGGTACGGCCCTCATCTTTGCTCCCTTAAGTCCAAGGGACGCAGACTTGAACAGATATGGTGGACAACTGGTTTAGCCATTCACCGCCAGATCTGGCTGGACCACATAAAGCATTATCGGATCCTGCTCTTGTCTGCCAAAACTGCTCACTGCTCCAGAATCATTCTGGAATGCAAAGATGAGCCCTGGCTTTTCTCTACTGCCAACCATCTTAAACCCCTCTTCACGGTCTCCTCCACCCTCACCTCCAACAACAAGTGTGAGGAGCTCATGGACTTCCTTGTCTCTAAGATTGAGACCATTTGAGCAGCTGGCTCTGCCACTTCCCTTCCTTCACCTAGCCCACTGGGCCAAACTTCCTCTAAGGTTCACCCCTGCCCTAGCCCTGAACTCGCACCTTTCTCCAGTTTCTCTCTGATCCCCCCTCATGACCTCTCCACACTCATCTTGTCCATGAGACTCACTTCCTGCTCCCTCGACCCTATTCCCACTAAACTGCTGACTACCCAACTTATTTTTCTGACTCCCATGTTAGCTGACATTGTTAACGGTTCTCTCTCCTCGGGTACTGTCCCCCTCTCCCTCAAACCTGCCGTCATCGCCCCTCTCAAAAAACCACCCTTGAACCCTTCGTCCTTGCAAACTACTGCCCCATCTCCAACCTCCCTTTCCGCTCCAAAGTCCTTGAATGTGTTGTTGCCTCCCAAATCCGTGCCCATCTTTCCCGGAACTCCATGTTTGAATCCCTCCAATCAGGTTTCCGCCCCTGCCACAGTACCGAAACAGCTCTCATCAAAGTCACAAATGACATCCTTTGTGACTGTGACAAAGGTAAACTATCCCCCCTCGTCCTTCTCGACCTGTCTGCAGCCTTTGACACGGTTGACCACTCCATCCTCCTCCAACGCCTCTCCACCATCGTCCAGCTGGGTGGGACTGCACTCGCCTGGTTCCATTCTTATCTAATTGCAGTCAGAGAATCACCTGCAACGGCTTCTCTTCCTGCTCCCGCATCATTACCTCTGGTGTCCACCCAGGATCTATCCTTGGCCCCTTCCTATTTCTCATCTATATGCTGCCCCTTGGCGACATCATCTGAAAACACAGCATCAGTTTCCACATGTACGCTGACGACACCCAGCTCTACCTCACCACCACTTCTCTCGACCCCACAGTCTCTAAATTGACACACTGCTTGTCCGACAGCCAGTACTGGGTGAGCAGAAATTTCCTCCAATTAAATATTGAGAAGACCAAAGCCATTGTCTTTGGTCCCGGCCACAAACTCTGTTCCCTAGCCACTGACTCCATTCCTCTCCCTAGCATCTGTCTAAGGCTGAACCACACTGTTCTCAACCTTGGTGTCATATTTGACCCTGTAATGAGCTTCCGACCACATATCTGCACCATAACTAAGACCGCCTATTTCCACCTCTGTAACAGTGCCCGTCTCCGCCCTTGCCTCAGCTCATCCGCTGCTGAAACCCTCATCCATGCCTTTGTTACCTCTAGACTTGACTATTCCAACACACTCCTGGTTGGCCTCCCACATTCTACCCTATGTAAACTTGAGGTGATCCAAAACTCGGCTGCCCGTGTCCTAACTCGCACCAAGTCCCGTTCACCCATCACCCCTGTGCTCACTAACCTACATTGGCTCCCAGTTAAGCAGTGCCTCGATTTTAAAATTCTCATTCTTGTTTTCCAAACACTCCATGGCCTCGCCCCTCCTTATCTCTGTAATCTCTTCCAGCCCCACAACACTGCATGATATCTGTGCTCCTCTAATTCTGGCCTCTTGAGCGTCCCTGATTTTAATTGCCTTCAGCTGCCTAGGCCCTAAGCTCTGGAGTTCCCTGCCTAAACCTTGCTACCTCTCTTTCCCACTTTAAGACACTCCTTAAAACCTAACTGCCCTAATTTCTCCTTATGTGGCTCAGTGTCAAATTTTGTTTCATAATACTCCCGTGAAGCGCCTTGGGACATTTTACTACGTTAAATGCACTATATAAATACAAGTTGTTGTTGTTGTTGTTGGATCAGTAGCAGTATGGCTAACGGATCGAAAACCGAGAGTTGCAGTGAATGGCTGATTTTCGGACTGGAGGAAGGTACACCTGGTGTTGCCCAGGGTTCGGCACTGCTGGTTTCTGATTACTACACTTCCAAGTTTCGTGTCAGCTGCGAATTTCGAAATTGTGCCTTATACCCCCCCAAGGCCAAGTCATTAATATATGTGTAGTGAACAGTGAGGAGGATAGTGATGGACTTCAAGAGGACACAGAAAGGCTGGTGGAATGGGCGGACACGTGGCAGATTAAATTCTACGCAGAAAAGTGTGAGGTGATACATTTTGGTAGGAAGAATGAGGAGAGACCATAAACACTAAATGGTACAATTTTAAAGCGGTACAAAAAGAGAGACCTGGGGGTGTTTGTGCACAAATCTCTGAAGGTGGCAGGTCAGGCTAACAAAGCGGTTAATAAAGCACGTGTGATCCTGGGCTTTATAAATAGAGGCATGGAGTACAAAAGCCAGGAAGTTATGCTAAACCTACATAAAACACTAGTTCAGCCCCGGCTGGAGTATTGGGTCCAATTCTGGGCCCCACACTTTAGGAAGGATGTGAAGGCTTTGGAGAGAGTACAGAAGAGATTTACTAGAATGGTTTCAGGGATGAGGGAATACAGTTACGTGGATAGACTGGAGAAGCTGGGGTTGTTCTCCTTAGAGCAGAGAAGGCTGAGAGGAGATTTGATAGAGGTGTTCATAATCATGAAGAGTTTAGATAGAGTAAATAAAGAGAAACTGTTTCCAATGGCTGAAGGTTTGATAACAAAAGGGCACAGATTTAAGGTGATTGGCAAAAGAACCAGAGGCGACATGAGGGAAAACTTTTTTACACAACGAGTGGTTAGGATTTGGAATGCACTGCCTGATAGGGCGGTGGATACAGATTCAATAGTAGCCTTCAAAAGAGAATTGGATAAATACTTTGTAATGTATATACCTTTAAGTGGGGAACTACTTTTTACAGCTCATGTATACTGTAGTACCGGCAGTGACCACGCCTGTATATAGCACTGAGTAGTAATCTGTACAGGCAGTTGCAGTGTGAGCCACGTTGAGTAAACACCTGTTGTACCGTTCTCCGCAGTCTGTGTCTTATTATACACGGACGTAACATTGGCGACGAGGCAGGTTCGAACCTACCTGCAACTCTGCATCACCTCCTGGGGATTCGTTCCTTGAGATCAGTGGATTGGAGGTCAAGGCCAGAGACTCGGGCATCGACCATGGGCAACCGCCCAGTCATCCAGCAGAGACTCGAGAATTGCGGGGGAGGCTGTCGAGAGCCAGATTTGGCTTTCCAGTCGAGGTGGTCCAGCGAAACAGGCTGGCAACAGTTAGTGCGCAGACCCTTCCCGGACAGCGGCGGGCTAGAGCCCGACCGAGCGGCACAGCAAAGGGCCAAGCAGTGTCGACGGGGGAGAGAGAGAGAGAGGGCAGAGCGCACAGGGCACAGCCGGTGCTCAGGGGCCGAGCAGCGTCGGAGAGAGGGAGAGAGAGACGCGCAGAAACCCGCGAGGCGCTGCCATTGCCACAAGGACCGCCGAGAGCGGCGTTGGCAGCAGCGCAGGAGAAGCGCGCGAAACCTACAGGGCGCCGCCATTGCCACGAGAACCGGCAGCAGCGGGGGAGGAAGGAAAGCACAGGAGACGCCATTTTAAGCCATTGGGAGACGCCATTTTAAACCACACCCAAAATGCCAAAGAGTGGCAGTATCACCGCATTTGACAATGAAGTCGAAGATTGGACTACATATGCCGAACGAATAGAGGTATGCTGCAAGGCAAATGAGGTGTCAGATGACAAGAAAGCGTCGGTATTGTTAAATTTAATGGGTGCAAAGACGTATGGTTTATTACGAAATCTAGTAACCCCAACGAAGCCAATGGAAAAGAGTTTTGAAGACATAGTAACGATACTAAAGGAACATTTAAACCCCACACCGCTGCTGATAGCAGAAAGATTCAAGTTTCACAAACGGAACCAGCATAAGGATGAAAGCAATGCTGATTATTTAACAGAACTGCGCAAACTATCGAAACACTGTCAGTTTGGAGCGGGACTGGCAGATACCTTAAGGGACAAGTTTGTGTGTGGGCTTCAAAGTGAAGGAACCCAGAAACGGCTTTTATCTGAAACGGACCTTACGCTGGAAAAGGCTTTCAGCATTGCGGTATCATATGAAGCAGCAGCATGGGGCGCTGCAGAGATACAACAGAGACCGCAAGAATATGGCACAAATGAAATGTCCTATGGAACAGAGAAGTGCTATCGCTGCGGCAGAACAACACATGACCAGAATGATTGCTGGTTCAAAGACAAAGTGTGCAGACAGTGTGGAAAAGTAAAACACATAGCACGAGTCTGCAGGTCGGGAAAGAAAACCAGCAATAAGAAACCTACCAAAGGAAAGTACAAGAAGGTACATAAGATGACGGAGAATAGTTCAGACGAACAAAAAAGTGATAACGACTCCGAAAGCAGGGAACTGAGTTGTCTGAAACTACATAATGTGATCACAACGGAGGATCACCGAACCATTTGGGTCACTCTCAAGATAGCAGGAGTCCAGGTAAAGATGGAATTGGACACAGGATCAGCCCTAACAGTCATAAACCGACGGGACTACGAGCGGCTATTCTCACACATACCCTTGAGAGACACAAAAATTATTTTGAAGACGTACACAGGGCAAAAAGTCTACCCCAAAGGAAAAATAAGGGTGACCGTTATATATAACGGTAAGGAAACACCAAAACTAGACCTGTATGTATTGCAAGATAGAGGACCACCATTACTGGGACGTGAATGGATCCGGAAAATACAACTGGATTGGCATTCCATACAGGCACTGACTGTGGCTGACAAAAAGAATGACGACGTCACACCTGGGCGACTGTCAAAGATCCTAACTGACGCAAAAGAAGTGTTCCAGCAAGGACTCGGAACACTAAAAGACATGACAGCGACGATTAAAATTGAAGAAAATGCAAGCCCAAAATGTTTTAAGGCCAGACCGGTACCTTATGCGATCCGCCCAGCCGTCGAAGCAGAGCTGGAGAGTCTGGAACGTTCAGGTGTACTGTCCAAGGTAGACTGGAGCGAGTGGGCTACACCCATCGTCCCTGTGATGAAAAAGTCATTGAGCAGCATGCCTGGGCAACCAAGGAAGGTTCGCATCTGTGGGGACTTTAAGGTAACAGTGAACCCGACCCTTCACACCGTACAATATCCACTTCCGCGGATTGAAGATATTTTCGCCTCGCTATCTGGAGGGAAACGCTTCACTAAGATTGATCTGGCCCAGGCGTATCTGCAAATGGAGGTAGAAGAAGCATCAAAAAAATACCTCACAATCAACACCCATAAAGGTCTCTACCAATACAACCAGCTGGTATTCGGAGTAGCATCAGCTCCGGCTATTTGGCAGAGGGCAATGGAACAGAGCGATCATAACATGATCGATTTCTCACTCGAAATGGAGAGCGAAGAAATTGACTCAGAGACTAAGGTCCTGAATTTAAACAAGGGGAATTATGATGCCATGAGACGGGAACTGAGTAGGTCTGATTGGACAACGTTCCTGGGAGGACTGGAGGTAGATAAACAATGGCAAACATTTAAAGATAGAATGACAAAATTGCAAAAATTGTTTATACCAATCTGGCATAAAAGGAAATCTAAAAAGGTGACTCAACCGTGGATAACAGGGGAAATTAGAGACAGCATAAAATCCAAAGATAGGGCGTATAAAATAGCCAAAAAAAGCGCCAGAGCGGAAGATTGGGAACAGTTTAAGATAGAGCAAAGGAGGGCAAAGGGCATAATCAAGAGGGGCAAAATAGCTTACGAAAACAAGCTGGCGGAAAATATAAAAACTAACTCCAAAAGCTTTTATAAGTATATCAAAAGGAAAAGACTGGTGAAAACCAAAGTTGGTCCATTGCAGTCAGATACGGGGGAATATATAATGGGAAATAAGGAAATGGCAGA
This sequence comes from Somniosus microcephalus, assembly GCF_052327205.1. Lineage (NCBI taxonomy): Eukaryota > Metazoa > Chordata > Chondrichthyes > Squaliformes > Somniosidae > Somniosus > Somniosus microcephalus. The sequence continues at coordinate 17,083,182 of NC_140991.1, forward strand.
TCAACTAAATGCATACTTTGGGTCAGTCTTTACGAAGGAAGACACAAAAAACCTCCCTGGGATATCGGGAAAAATAGGGACATTGGCAAAGGAGGAACTGACGCAAATCAATATCTCTAAGGATATGGTGTTAAGGAAGCTAAAGGGATTGAAGGTGGACAAATCCCCAGGGCCTGATAACATGCATCCTAGGGTACTGAAGGAGGTGGCCCTAGAGATAGCGGATGCACTAAGGATGATTTTTCAGAATTCATTAGACTCGGGAACAGTGCCGATGGATTGGAGGGTAGCTAACGTTACCCCACTATTCAAAAAGGGGGGTAGGGAAAAAGCAGGTAATTACAGACCTGTAAGCCTTACATCAGTTGTGGGCAAAATGCTGGAGTCCATCATTAAGGATGAAATAGCGGAGCACTTAGCAAATGGGGACAGGATAGGACAGAGTCAACATGGATTTACAAAGGGTAAATCGTGCTTGACTAATCTATTGGAATTTTTTGAGGGAGTAACTGGTAGAATAGATGGGGGAGAGCCAGTAGATGTGGTGTACCTGGACTTCCAAAAGGCCTTCGATAAGGTCCCACATAAAAGATTAGCATGGAAAATTGAGGCTCATGGGATAAAGGGGAAAGTTTTGGCGTGGATAGGGAACTGGCTGTCAGATAGAAAACAGAGAGTTGGAATAAACGGCTCATTTTCTGAATGGCAGGCAGTAACAAGTGGGGTACCACAGGGATCTGTCCTGGGCCCCCAGCTGTTCACAATTTACATTAATGACCTGGATCAGGGAGTCGGATGCAGCATTTCCAAATTTGCAGACGACACTAAACTAGGAGGGGGGGTGGGCTCAGAGGAAGAGACCAGGAAGCTCCAGAGCGATTTGGACAGACTGGGCGATTGGGCGGATAAATGGCAGATGCACTATAATGTGGACAAGTGCGAAGTTATCCACCTTGGGTGCAGGAACGGGAGGGCAAATTATTATTTAAATGGCAATAGATTGGGAGAGGGGGAAGTACAGAGAGACCTGGGTGTTCTTGTACACCAGTCACTGAAGGCGAGCATGCAGGTGCAACAGGCGGTCAAGAAGGCAAACGGTATGCTGGCCTTCATAGCAAAAGGGTTAGAATACAGGAACAGGGATACCTTGCTGCAGCTGTACAGGGCACTGGTGAGACCACACCTCGAGTACTGTGTACAGTTTTGGTCGCCTCATCTGAGGAAGGATGTTCTTGCCATGGAGGGGGTGCAGCGGCGATTCACCAGGCTGATACCAGGAATGGCGGGAATGACCTATGAGGAGAGACTATGTAGTTTAGGGATGTACACACTGGAGTTTAGAAGATTGAGAGGGGACCTCATAGAAGTGTATAAAATTCTGACAGGTCTAGACAGACTGGATGCAGAAGGAATGTTTCCCTTGGCGGGTGAGAACAGAACTAGAGGACATAATTTAAGGATAAGGGCTAAACCATTTAGGACAGAGATGAGGGGGAATTTCTTCACTCAGAGAGTGGTGAACCTGTGGAACTCATTGCCACAGAGGGCAGTGTACGCCAGCTCATTAAATATATTTAAGAGGGAATTAGATATATTTCTACGGGCAAAAGGGGTTAAGGGTTACGGAGAGAAGGCGGGGACGGGATACTGAATTAAAGGATCAGCCATGATCTCATCGAATGGCGGAGCAGGCACGAAGGGCCGAATGGCCTACTCCTGCTCCTATCTTCTATGTATCTATGTATCTATGTATAAGTCCTGCAAGGGATCCCAGGGACCCAGTGTTATTTGGACGACATTCTGGTCACGGGCGAAAATGACAGTGATCACCTTGCCAACCTGGAGCAGGTGCTCACTAGATTGCAGGAATATGGGCTCCGAGCTAACCGCCCCAAATGCGAGTTTTTTAGAAAACAGATCTCGTATTGTGGCCACGTTATCGATAAAGAGGGGTTACATAAGTCCCCAGAGAAGATTGAGGCAGTAGTCAAGGCTCCAGCACCGGAAAATGTGTCACAACTGAGGTCGTTCCTCGGGCTGGTAAATTACTACCATAAGTTCTTGCCAAATTTGTCTACAATACTACACCCACTGAACACCCTACTGCAAACTGGGGTGCCATGGAAGTGGAGTGACGAATGTAGACGAGCTTTCCAGAAGAGCAAAACACTAATCACATCGAAAGAGGTATTGGCCCATTACAACCCAGCATTACCAATTCGGTTGGCATGTGATGCGTCACCCTATGGCATTGGAGCGGTGCTGTCGCACAAATTCTCGGACGGCTCAGAGAGGCCAATAGCCTTTGCGTCACGGTCACTAACCTCAGCCGAGCGTAACTACGCCCAGATTGACAGGGAGGCCCTCAGCCTAGTGTGGGGAGTGAAAAAGTTCAATCACTATCTGCACGGGCAGAAATTCACCTTGCTGACTGATCACCAGCCTCTTGTCTCCATTTTTAATCCGAAGAAGGGCGTTCCGGTGATGACTGCGCAACGACTACAAAGATGGTCACTTTTTCTAGGGGCGCACCACTATGAGATTGAATATAAGGGCACGAAACAGCATGGAAATGCTGATGGGCTATCACGCCTGCCACTGCCTACTGCGGAGGAAGCACCAGCAGTGGATCCTGTCGAAATATTCCATTCGACTATAGTTGAATACCTACCGGTAACTAACGCTTGTATCGAAAAGGAAACCCGAAATGACCCAACACTGTCTCGGGTATATGATTTGACGGTGAAGGGATGGCCAGCACATGGCGACTCACTGTTGCCAGCATTCTCGACAAGGTGAGAACAGCTGTCAGTGTGCCGGGGGACCTTGATGTGTGGATCCCGAGTGATAATTCCACCCAAGTTAAGGGATAGAGTGCTCAATGAGCTTCATGAGGGTCATCTGGGAGGGGTAAAAATGAAAAGCCTAGCCAGGGCTTATGTGTGGTGGCCGGGAATCGATAAACAAATCGAGGACCTGACCAAGAGCTGCTCAGGATGCCAGAAAGTCCAAAATGCACCACCACAGGCCCCTCTACACCCATGGGAGTGGCCCTCATCTTCATGGCAATGGGTGCATATTGATTTTGCTGGTCCATTCATGGACTCAATGTTTTTAATAGCCGTGGATGCGCACTCGAAATGGCCTGAGGTCATCAAAATGTCCTCCACCACCACGGAGAAAACTATTGCAGTCCTACGGACCATTTTTGCCAGGAATGGCTTGCCAGAACAGATTTGCTCCGACAACGGACCACAGTTTGTGTCCGAAGAGTTCCGGAGTGTAGTAACCTGGGAGGTTATGAGTAACTTGATCCACCAGGTGGTGCTGTGGCAATTGCTCTCCTGAGTTAAGTCTGATCTGTACTGGTTGTACTCTTTGTTTTTGCTGCCTCATGGCAGAAGCTTTTATGTGCAAGTGTTGATTAAACCATGTTAAGGAGTTAACCTGTGTCTGTCTCCATCTATGGCCACCTCAAGATACCACATATGGCGACGAGAATAAAGGACGGAAGAGTTTTGGAGTATTTGGAAGAGGTGCTCGGGTTGGTTAGCAAACTAGTCGGAAAAGCACGAGGCTAGGCCGCGGGAGTCGAAACGGAGTTTGATTTTTTGGCTGAAGTGACCGGACTCCAAGGATGGCAGGAACGGTAGGCTCCGTGGCACCTTTTGACAGCAAGTCGCAGTCTTGGGAGGAGTATTGTGAAATACTGGGCCATTTCTTTATGGCAAACGAGGTGGACAGTGCTGAAAAGAAAAGGGCCATTTTACTGAGTTGTGTGGGAGCGCAAAACTATACACGGATGAGGAATCTGCTGAGCCTGGAGCGGCCAGGAGAAAAATCTTTTGACGAGTTGGTGAGTCTACTAAAGAATCATTTCAATCCGAAACCTAGTGAAATAGTACAGAGATGGAAATTCAATTCGAGGATTAGGAGGCCGGAAGAAAGCGTTACTGAGTATGTGGAGGAGCTTCGGAAGCTCGCACAGGACTGCAATTTTGGAAATGCGCTCACAGTCATGTTAAGGGACAGACTAGTATGCGGAGTTAACGACGACAGTATACAGCAAAGGTTGCTGTCAGAAGAAGGATTAACGTTTGAGACGGCACTTAAAAAAGCACAAGCCATGGAGATGGCTAACAAGGACACTAAGGACTTAAACAATATGAGCAAGGAGAAATGGAGTAAACCAGTGGGAGGAGCTGTTTTCAAGATGGAAGCTGGCGCGAAAAGTCCACCAGTCGGGGTTGGGGATTGCTACCGATGTGGCGGGACGAGCCATTATGCAAAGGACTGCAGGTTTGCAATGACAAAGTGCCACAATTGTGGAAAAATAGGGCACTTAAAGAAAGTCTGTAAAAGGGCAGTGAGTGAGAGAAGCAGTGCTAAAGGGGCAAAGCATGCTAAAGGGGGGAGGGAGAAGTACACAAAGCGGGCAAATTACATACAAGAGGAAGAGTCTAGTGAGTCTAGTGAGGAGGTTTTCACTATATACAGTATAGACACTTCAAGGTCCAACGTACCCCCTCTCACTCAGTATTTGATAGTGAATGGAGGTCAAGTAAAGTTTGAGATTGACACCGGATGTAGTGTAACCATAATGTCGCAGACTGAGTACGCCAAGCTATGGGGGGAAGCAAAAGTACCAGAGCTAGGTACATGCCCCATTAGTCTCAAAACCTACACAGGACAGAAGGTGGACATTTTGGGGGCGGCCGAAGTACAAGTGGAACACAAAGGAGTCACCAAAGAGCTTACGGTGGTAGCGGTAGCAGGGTCAGGGCCAAACCTGTTAGGGCGAGGGTGGATCAGTGAGTTGAGTGTGGACTGGCAGGCAATTAATAAAATGGAGGACAGTACAGAGGCACTGCAAGAAGTGCTGATGAAGCATGAGTTAGTGTTCAAGGACGAACCGGGCACCTTAAGGGGAGCCACAGCCAAGATTCATGTAGCCAGTGATGCCATGCCTCGTTTCTTTAAACCAAGGTCGGTACCTTTTGCAATGAAAACCAAGGTTGAGGCGGAACTAGATCGCCTGCTAAAGGACAAAGTAATAGAACCAGTGAAATTTTCAGACTGGGCGGCACCAATAGTCCCGGTATTGAAGCCCGACGGTAACGTAAGGCTGTGTGGTGACTATAAGTTAACAGTGAACAGAGTATCATCACTGGAACAGTACCCCATTCCGAGAATGGAGGACATGTTAACATCGCTCGCTGGGGGAGAAAGATTCAGCAAACTGGACATGAGTCATGCGTATCAGCAGATATTGCTAGATGAAGAATCAAAAAAGTTTGTCACGGTGAACACGCATAAGGGGCTGTTCACGTAGGCCAGGTTACCATTTGGTGTCAGTTCTAGCCCAGCAATATTCCAACGGACTATGGAGGGCATTCTGCAGGGCATTCCAAAGGTGGCCGTGTACTTAGATGATATTCTGCTAACAGGAAGTGACGATCAGGATCACTTAAAAACACTGGACAAAGTGCTACAGCGGCTGGAAGAGGCGGGGCTACGCCTGAAACGGAGTAAGTGTAGTTTCATGGAGATGGAAGTTACATTCCTGGGACATCGGGTGGATGCCACAGGCCTCCATTCATTACCAGGGAAAGTGCGGGCAGTGCAGGATGCACTGGCACCCACCTCAGTGACTGAACTGAAAGCCTATCTAGGGCTCCTGAATTATTATAATCGGTTTCTTCCCAACTTATCGATGCTGCTGGCACCCCTGCACAAACTGCTGAGAAAGGAGGAGCCATGGCGTTGGGGGCCAGAGCAAGTGAAAGCGTTTCAGCAGTCAAAGGAGCTACTTCAGTCCAGCAGGGTGTTAGTGCATTACGACGAGAAGAAGGAGCTGATAATGTCCTGCGACGCATCACCCTATGGAGTGGGGCAGTGTTGGCCCACCGCATGCCAGATGGAGCGGAAAGGCCCATCGGGTTTGTTTCACGCACGCTCACAGCTGCGGAAAAGAACTATTCACAGCTTGATAAAGAGGGGTTGGCCATTATATTTGGAGTAAAGAAATTCCATAAGTACATATATGGGAGGAAGTTTGTAATCAGTACTGACCACAAGCCTCTTATTAGCTTACTGAATGAGATGAAAGCGATGCCTCAAATGGCATCACAGAGAATAATGAGATGGGCAGTAATACTAAGAGCCTATGAATATGTGATCACGTACAGAGCCGGCAAGGAAAACAGGAACACGGATGCTCTCAGCCGCCTGCCCCTCTCAAAATCTCCTCGCAGTACTTCCCCTGAGGACCACGTCCTGATGCTGGATCAGGAGATCAGTCCCCTGATGACTTCAGCGCAAATCCAGGGCTGGACAGCCAAGGACCCCGTTCTGTCAAGGGTCTGTGAGTATGTGTTGAAAGGCTGGCCAGATCACCGTGAGGGACCGGAGTTCACGCCGTACAGACAGAGACAGCACGAGCTCAGTGTCCAAGATGGATGTGTGCTATGGGGAGCACGCATCATAGTCCCAGAGCGGGGATGCTCTACTTTGATGGAACAGTTGCATCAATTGCACCCAGGAATGACTAGAATGAAAGGACTGGCTAGGAGCTACCTGTGGTGGCCTAACTTGGATGCTGAAATTGAGTCAAAGGTAAAGTCATGCACTATGATGTGCCTTCAATAACCACAAAACTAGAAGTTATAGACTTTAACAAGTTGGTTTTTAATCACTAAGATCAGAGCTAACATCTCAACACACCGACTGGCTCACAGGAATGAGTCATACAGATCCTGGGATCTTTAAGTAAGAGAAGTCAGGGGCGGAGCCAAGAGCCAAGACCTGGAACCTTCCAGGTTAGTCAGGAAAGAGGAAGTGAAACTATACACAGTGTGGGGGAGGGTAATATACATGAGTGCAAAACGAATACAGGCAAGACAAACAGATTTCATTACATTCACCCCTTCTTTAGATTTAGTCCATCGGGGTGATGTTTCTTAAAAGTTGGTATAAGTGAGTCTGTCAGGAGGTTTTGCGGTTCTCAGTGATCGGCGCAAAGCCGGTTGGGGTGCCTCTAGGGGAGTGGATTCTGGTTCCTCCGCTGTCCGGGCCTCCGCAGTGTCTTCCAGGTTATCTGCAGTGTCCTCCAGGTTAAAGTTGGGTATTGATACCTCTGGGCGTCCTGTCTCTTTTTGGTGTAGGTCTTCCTCGGGTAGTCTCTCGTCGTTCTCTCCGCTCCCCGAGGGAGCGAGGTCTTTTATGGAAACAGTGTCCTCTCGCCCGTCAGAGTATTCGATATAGGCGTACTGAGGGTTTGCATGGAGGAGCTGTACCTTTTCCACAAGGGGGTCCATTTTATGGCCTCTCACGTGCTTCCGCAATAGTACTGTCCCCGGAGACGTCAGCCACGCGGGTAGAGATATGCCCGAGGTAGATTTCCGGGGGAAAATGAACATCTTTTCGTGAGGGGTAGCGTTAGTGGCTGTACATAACAGAGACCTTATGGAGTGGAGCACGTCTGGGAGGACTTCCTGCCAGCGGGAGGTCGGAAGGCCTTTTGACTTTAAGGCTAACGTGACGGCCTTCCAAACAGTAGCATTCTCCCTTTCCACTTGCCCATTACCCCGGGGGTTGTAGCTAGTGGTTCTGCTAGTGGCTATCCCCTTCGAGAGCAAGAACTGGCGCAGCTCGTCACTCATGAATGACGTCCCCCTATCGCTGTGTATGTAGTTCGGCATGCCAAACATGCAGAATAGATTACCGAGACACTTGATGACCGTGGCACTGGTCATGTCTGGGCAGGGAATGGCGAAGGGGAAGTGGGAATATTCATCGATGATATTGAGGAAGTATACCTTACGGTCGGCAGAGAGAAGGGGTCCCTTGAAGTCCAGACTTAGGCGCTGGAATGGCCGTGTGGCTTTGATAAGGTGTGCATGGTCAGGCCTGTAGAAACTAGGCTTGCATTCCGCACAGATGCGGCAGGCTCTGGTCATTGACCTGACCGCCTCGATGGAGTGGGGCAGATTGCGGGACTTTATAAAATGGTATAGTCGGGTGACCCCTGGGTGACAGAGGTCGTTGTGGAGACCCTGTAACTTGTCCGTATGAATGCTGGCACACATTCCCCGCGATAGGGCGTCTGGGGGTTCATTAAGGGCTCCCGGCCTGTACATAATATCATAGTCGAACGTGGATAGTTCGATCCTCCACCTGAGTATTTTGTCATTCTTGATTTTCCCCCTTTGTTATTAAACATGAAAGCCACCGACCGCTGGTCGGTGAGCAGGGTGAAACGTTTGCCGGCTAGGTAGTGTCTCCAGTGCCGCACTGCCTCCACTATAGCCTGTGCCTCCTTCTCGACAGAAGAGTGCCTGATTTCAGGTCCCTGAGGGTAATATACATGAGTGCAAAACAAATACAGGCAAGACAAACAGATTTCATTACACACTATATGTCAGGAACAGAGGAAAGCACCTGCCGGGGCACCACTCCATCCCTGGGAGTGGCCCAGCAAACCCTGGAGGAGAATTCACATAGACTATGTGGGACCTTTTATGGGCAAAATGTTTTTGGTGCTGGTTGACGCTCACTCAAAGTGGATTGACATTTATCCAGTGAGCTCTGCAATGACTGATGCCACACTGAATTGTCTCAGGAACAGCTTCAGCACGCATGGTATTCCAGAAATGATTGTATCCGACAATGCACAGTGTTTTGTTAGTGAAGGGAGCAAAGAATTCATGGTAAGGAATGGAATCACACATGTCACCTCGGCTCCATATCACCCAGCCTCAAATGGGTTAGCCGAGCGAGCCGTGCAGACTTTTAAGGAGCTCATGAGGAAGAGCTCAGGTGACACCCTGGAGACCAAGCTCAATAGAGCCTTGTTTAGTTATCGTATAACACCCCAAGCTACCACGGGGCTTTCTCCGGCTGAGTTGATGATGGGGAGAAAGTTGCGGTGCACGTTAGACCTGATACACCCAGATCTCAAAAGCAAGGTTGAGACAAAACAAACAAATCAAAAAGCGTACCATGACAAACATACTAAAGCTCGCCATTTCACCATAGGGGACTCTGTGTACACCCGGAACTTCGGTTATGGACCTAAATGGATACCAGGACTAATCCAGGACATTACAGGACCTGTGTCGTACTCCGTGTTACTAGGGGATGGTCGAGGGGTTTGTCGGCATGTGGATCAGCTTTTCAGCCGGCAGCAGGGGGAACTGCCTCAGATGGAACAAAGGGCAGTAGAGGAGGCTGTTCCAGGACCCAGCACGGCTTATAAGGTGCCAGTGGACACTGGTACTGCCAGGCCACAGCGGGACAGAGCAAAACCAACATCAGAGACTACTCCAATCTCAAGTGCGAATGAATCTGAGAATCCACCACAAGTGGAATTAAGACGTTCACAAAGGATTCGCAAGCAACCAGAAAGACTTATACAAACCTGTTAAATTAGTCAGGGGTTAACCGTGGTTAGAGCATACTGGTTAATTAAAATGTAGTACCTAGTAAGGGTTATTGTTTAAGAATTGCATACGGCAATCTTAAGAGGGGAGGAGTGTAGTAACCTGGGAGGTTATGAGTAACCTGATCCACCAGGTGGTGCTGTGGCAATTGCTCTCCTGAGTTAAGTCTGATCTGTACTGGTTGTACTCTTTGTTTTTGCTGCCTCATGGCAGAAGCTTTTATGTGCAAGTGTTGATTAAACCATGTTAAGGAGTTAACCTGTGTCTGTCTCCATCTATGACCACCTCAAGATACCACACGGAGGTTCTTGAAAAAGAATGGGGTAAGGCATTACACATCGGCCCCGTATCATCCAGCCACAAATGGATTGGCTGAGAGGTTCGTACAAACCTTTAAGAAGGCAATAAAGGCTATGTACAATGACAACATTCCGCTGCAGCACAAGGTGGACAATTTCCTGTTCGCCTACCGGAATGCGACACATGCAGTCACCAACCAGGCCCCAGCCATGATGTTCTTTAACCGAAGGTTAAGATCTCGCCTGGATTTGCTCAGACCAAACGTACGAAGAGATGTTGAGAATAAGCAATTCCAGCACATCCATGAGAAGCCAACAAGGAGCTTCAATGTAGGGCAACCAGTCTTGGCCTGCGACTACCGAACAGAAAAATGGCAGCCAGGAACGATAGGCACACGGCAGGGCCCACTAATGTACACAGTGGACGTTGGGGAGAGCATCGTGAGATGCCATGCTGACCAGATCCTAGAGTCACAGGAACAAGTCAACCCCATGCCTCACCCATACGTACCTGGTGATGAACCCGACGTACAGGTCGCATCTACCCCAGAAACAGTAGCATCGGAAGCTGATGAACCAACCGACGACAGGGGGCCAGAATCGCCTCCGCACCAAGAGCAAGACTCTCGGGAAAGGCGCTATCCAGAAAGGATCAGGAGGCCTCCCCAAAGACTGAATATATAAATAGACTATTTTCAGCTAATGTTGCATGTTAAAAGTGTTAATTGTAATTAGTTTGATATTTAATTGTTAAATGAGTGTTATGGTACTGTTAATCTAAAAGGGGAGGAATTGTAATGTATATACCAGTGGGGAACTATCTTTTACAGCTCCTGCATACTGTAGTACCGGCAGTGACCACACCTGTATATAGCACTGAGTAGTAATCTGTACAGGCAGTTGCAGTGTGAGCCATGTTGAGTAAACACCTGTTGTACCGTTCTCCGCAGTCTGTGTCTTATTATACATGGACGTAACATACTTGGTGAAAAACTGCAGGGACATGGGGAAAGAGCTGGGGAGTGGGAGTAACTGGATTGCTCTTCGAAAGAGCTTCAAATGGCCTCCTTCTGTCCTGTACTATTCTATGATTAGGATAGATATGCCCTGGTAATAAATATGGAATAGAGAGGAAACAGTAGGATGGAGTCCAGAGTTAAAGCCAGAGGTCCCGTCGTGGAATAAAGTTGACGTAGGTAGGGTGGAGTTGGCATGGAGCATCGATGAACTGTTATCAAAGTTTGGAGACAGGTGTGGAAGGGAGCCAGAAGCTATTTGAAGGGTAGAATATCGGAGGAGGCACTGATGGACCGACCATAGAGCACATATACCAGAAACGCTGTTTACGGAGGTCACGGACCATCATCAAAGACCCTACCCACCCCAGCCACAGTCTGTTCGCCCTCCTGCCATCTGGGAGATGCTACAGATGCATTCGCACCCGAATGACCAGATTTAGGAACAGCTTCTTTCCCAGGGCTGTTATCCTACTGAACTCCACAAATAAACTCTAAAGCCTGCACATCTGCCAATGCACTTTATTTATGTTTATATGTTAATGTATTACAAGCCAAATGAATGTTGAATGTTTAAATGTCTTAATCTAAATGTACACTCTCGGGAGCCGCAAGCCTACATTTCGTTGTACTGCACTTGTGCACTAACAATGACAATAAAGTTGATTATTATATTATTATTATATCCGTGGGAATGACGAGCCAGGAGATGTGCAGAATCGATCGCGGGGCAGAAAGACGGTGGTGGTTACCATAAGATCCAAAGGCGGCGAAGGAATGGACTGCAGCCCAGGAGTGAATTTCTGGCCAGGAACCAGAATGTAGCTGAAGCTGAAAAACCAGTCGGACCAGTCACTGGGTCGGCGGGTAACAGCAGCGGTGGGGGATGGGCTGTAGGCTGGACAAAATTAATTTAAAATTTAAGCAACTGAGCAGCAGTCTTGCGGTGCAGTCCAGTGCAGAAGCGTAGTCTTGATGTCCAGAGAAGTCTGGGAATTTGGAAGCCAAATTAGAGCAACGATCCAGCACAGAGAACAAAGAGCAGGCAGGGTCGGGGGATGGGCAGGGTCGGGGGATGGGCAGGGGGCAGGGTCGGGCGGTGGGCAGGGTCGGGAGATGGGCAGGGGGCAGGGTCGGGAGATGGGCAGTGAGCAGGGTCAGGGGATGGGCAGTGAGCAAGGTCAAGGGGATGGGCAGTGGGCCGGATTGGGGGATGAGCAGTGGGCAGGGTCGGGGGGATGGGCAGGGGGCAGGGTCGGGGGATGGGCAGTGAGCAAGGTCAAGGGGATGGGCAGTGGGCCGGGTCGGGGGATGAGCAGTGGGCAGGGTCGGGGGGGATGGGCAGTGGGCAGGGTCGGGGAGGTGGGCTGGGTCGGGGGATGGGCAGGGTCGGGGGGATGGGCAGGGTCGGGGGGATGGGCAGAGGGCAGAGTCGGGGGTGAGCAGTGGGCAGGGTCGGGGGATGGGCAGGGTCGGGGGGTGAGCAGGGTCAGGGGGATGGGCAGGGTCGGGGGTGAGCAGTGGGCAGGGTCGGGGGGATGGGCAGAGGGCAGAGTCGGGGTGAGCAGTGGGCAGGGTCGGGGGATGGGCAGGGTCGGGGGGATGGGCAGAGGGCAGGGTCGGGGGATGGGCAGGGTCGGGGGGATGGGCAGAGGGCAGGGTCGGTGGATGGGCAGGGTCGGGGAGGTGGGCCGGGTCGGGGGATGAGCAGTGGGCAGGGTCGGGGGGATGGGCAGTGGGCAGGGTCGGGGAGGTGGGCCGGGTCGGGGGATGAGCAGTGGGCAGGGTCGGGGGATGGGCAGGGTCAGGGGGGTGGGCAGAGGGCAGCGTCGGGGGGTGAGCAGTGGGCAGGGTCGGGGGATGGGCAGGGTCGGGGGGATGGGCAGAGTCGGGGGTGAGCAGTGGGCAGGGTCGGGGGGGATGGGCAGAGGGCAGGGTCGGGGGGATGGGCAGAGTCGGGGGGTGAGCAGTGGGCAGGGTCGGGGGATGGGCAGGGTCGGGGGGGTGAGCAGTGGGCAGGGTCGGGGGATGGGCAGAGGGCAGGGTCGGGGGGTGAGCAGTGGGCAGGGTCGGGGGGTGAGCAGTGGGCAGGGTCGGGGGGGTGAGCAGTGGGCAGGGTCGGGGGATGGGCAGGGTCGGGGGTGAGCAGTGGGCAGGGTCGGGGGTGAGCAGTGGGCAGGGTCGGGGGATGGGCAGGGTCGGGGGGATGGGCAGAGGGCAGGGTCGGGGGGTGAGCAGTGGGCAGGGTCGGGGGATGGGCAGGGTCGGGGAATGGGCAGGGTCGGGGGGTGAGCAGTGGGCTGGGTCGGGGGATGGGCAGTTGGCAGGGTCGGGGGGTGAGCAGTGGGCAGGGTCGGGGGGTGAGCAGTGGGCAGGGTCGGGGGATGGGCAGGGTCGGGGGAAGGAAGGGAGGGGGCATGGTCGGGGGGATGGGCAGTGGGCAGGGCCGGGGGATGGGCAGGGTCGGGGGGTGGGCGGTGGGCAGGGTCGGGGGATGGGCAGTGGGCAGGGTCGGGGGGGTGGGCCGGGTCGGGGGATGAGCAGTGGGCAGGGTCGGGGGATGGGCAGGGTCGGGGGGGTGGGCAGAGGGCAGCGTCGGGGGGTGAGCAGTGGGCAGGGTCGGGGGATGGGCAGGGTCGGGGGGATGGGCAGAGTCGGGGGGTGAGCAGTGGGCAGGGTCGGGGGATGGGCAGGGTCGGGGGGGATGGGCAGAGGGCAGGGTCGGGGGATGGGCAGGGTCGGGGGCATGGGCAGAGGGCAGGGTCGGGGGGTGAGCAGAGGGCAGGGTCGGGGGGTGAGCAGTGGGCAGGGTCGGGCGGTGAGCAGTGGGCAGGGTCGGGGGGTGAGCAGTGGGCAGGGTCGGGGGGTGAGCAGTGGGCAGGGTCGGGGGATGGGCAGGGTCGGGGGGTGAGCAGTGGGCAGGGTCGGGGGGTGAGCAGTGGGCAGGGTCGGGGGATGGGCAGGGTCGGGGGGGATGGGCAGAGGGCAGGGTCGGGGGGTGAGCAGTGGGCAGGGTCGGGGGATGGGCAGGGTCGGGGGATGGGCAGGGTCGGGGGGTGAGCAGTGGGCTGGGTCGGGGGATGGGCAGTTGGCAGGGTCGGGGGGTGAGCAGTGGGCAGGGTCGGGGGGTGAGCAGTGGGCATGGTCGGGGGATGGGCAGTGGGCATGGTCGAGGATGGGCTGGTTCGGGGGAATAAAGGGAGGGGGCATGGTCGGGGGGATGGGCAGTGGGCAGGGCCGGGGGATGGGCGGTGGGCAGGTTCGGGGGATGGGCAGTGGGCAGGGTCGGGGGGGTGGGCGGTGGGCAGTGGGCAGAGTCGGAGGGGGATGGGCAGGGGGCATGGTCGGGGGGGTGGGCCCAGGTAACTTTAAACTAGCAGTTAACTTGTAGTTAGGGTTAAAATGCACCCACTACTAGAGCCAGGAGAACTTAAACCGTGGAGGAGAGGAGATTGGGGGAGAAAGGGCAAAAAATGGCCAAGTATCGAGTTACACAACACACACACTCACAAACACACTGACATTCACACTGACACACTCACACTCTCTCCCACACACACTCACTCTCACACCCACACCCACTCACTCCCACACACACTCACTCTCACACCCACAAACACACACTCTCACACCCACTCAGTCTCACTCTCACACCCACTCACTCTCACACCCACACACAAACACACACTCTCACATCCACACGCACTCATTCTCACACCCATACACGAACACTCACACTCTTACACTCACACCCACACACACTCACTATCACACACAAACACACAGTCACGCTACTTTGCTAAGGTAGCTCAGCAAGGAGAGAAAAATGCCTTCAAGAAATGGGACAGAAGAAGGAAAACCTGTCTGGGGGGTATGGCCCGAGACAAGCTGCGAGACTACACTGGTCCTTGTAACTCGTGAGGTCTACAACTCCCAGAGTTCTGTGCAGGGGAGGAGGAGCTGCGCGTGTGCTGCCTGCTGAACTCTGGCACAGAAAGGAGCTCTGTGTGTTTGTGTGACTAAGTGCTGCTCGAGAGTGCACCAAGTACAGTGCGTTCCCTCTTCAAGTTCACAGTCAGACAGGAAGATGTTGCAAGGCTGCACGGTGCAGCCCCTGCTCACTGACTTCTACCAGTTCACCATGGCTTATGGGTACTGGAAAAGTGGCAAGGAGAAGGCGAAGGCTGTCTTCGAGTTATACTTCAGAGAAAACCCCCTAGGGGGAGAGTTCGCCATCTTCGCTGGGCTCCAGGAGTGTCTGCTGTTCCTCTCAAAGTTCCAGCTAACCGAGGAAGGTGGGTCAGTTAAACTTCATTAAAGAACCCATTCCTGAGAGAGGGCTGATGTATCGACAGATTCTGGCAAAGAATAAGAAAGAACTTGCATTTATATAGCGCCTTTCACAACCTCAGGACATCCCAAAGCGCTTTACAGCCAATGAAGTACTTTTTGGAGTGTAGTCACTGTTGTAATGTAGGAAACGCGGCAGCCAATTTGCGCACAGCAAGCTCCCACAGACAGCAATGTTTTATTTCGGATTTCCAACATCTGCAGTATTTTGCTATCGTACTAATGTTTTAATGATCTGTTTTTTAATGATGTTGGTTGAGGGATAAATATTGGCCAGGACATAAGAAATAGGAGCAGGAGTGGACCATACAGCCCCTTGAGCCTGCTCCGCCATTCAATAAGATCATGGCTGATCATCGACCTCAACTCCACTTTCCCGCCCGATCTCCATATCCCTCGATTCCCCTGAGAGTCAAAAATCTATCGATCTCAGCCTTGAATATACTCAAAGACTCAGCATTCACCGCGGAGAACTCCCCCTGCTCTTCTTCAAAACAGTGCCTCGGGATCTTTTACATCCACCTGAGAGAGCAGATGGGGCCTCGGTTTAACGTCTCGTCTGAAAGGCGGCACCTCTGACAGTGCAGCACTCGATGTTCCCTCTAATTTTTTTCGGCCTGTTTTAAGGGCCCGTTCAAAGTTCCGCGCAGGCGTGGTTTTCCAGTTAAAAGCCGGGACCTCAACGCTGTGTAGCTGCGTGGACGCACAGCCTAAAGGGGACATTGACAGCGCTCCCTCGGCACTGCACTGGGAGTGTCAGCTGGAGCCTGTGCTCGAGTCTCTGGAGTGAAACCCGAACACACAGCCGCCTGACTCGAGAGGCCAGAGGCCACGGCTGACACTTGATACAGCTGCTTGAAGCCAGAGTGTGTCCGGTTTCACTCTTTCTTTCTTTCAATTTTAAGTGCAAGTCTATTTTATTCTCAACCTTCTGGAAAATCGTTTTCGGGAAAAATAAATGTTTGTTGTTTAATTGTGAGTTTGTTCCAGCAGTCCCCTCTAGTTCAGCGAGTTTACCTGGTGTGTAGCTGAGCCACACGGTCCAGGAAAGGCGCCGGCTCAGTCTGTGCCGAGTTAGTTGACCTCCTCAGGTCTGACTGCTCCCGGGTTAGTGAAAGCAAAACCGACCAGCGCGCCTGCTTCCGATCGGTGTCGGCACTTTTTTTGTGGGATCTTGCTGTACCCAAAATGGCTGTTGTGTTTACCTACTACAGCAACATTGCCTTTATACAGTGCCTTCAACCTAGTAACACGTCCCAAGGCAATTCACAGGTGCGTTACCGAACAAAATTTGACACCGAGCCATATAAGGCGAAATCAGGACAGGCGACCGAAAGCTTGGTCAAAGAGGTGGGTTTTAAGGAGCGTCTTAAAGGAGGAGGGAGAGAGGTGGAGAGGTTTAGGGAGGGAATTTCCGAGCTTAGGGCCTAGGCAGCTGAAGGCACGGCCGCCAATGGCGGAGCAAAGAAAATGGGAGATGAGCAAGAGGCCATAAGTGGAGGAGCGCAGAGATCTCAACAACAGTGACTGCGCAATGTAATCCATCATGTCGTGAAACTTCATGGGACCTTTATGTGGTGCCTGATGAGTAGCTATAGGAACTTAGGAATCTATAGAACCAGAAAAGACCACATGGCCAGCTCCAGAGTTCAGAAATGGAGCTCACAGCTCACTCCCAGATCACTTGATTGATTGTCTTGCCATAAACCTGTCCATCTCCCTCTCAAAATTACTTTCTGAGCCCTATCCAACATTTGATGCTGCAAGTGCACCTGTGAGTGTTGGATATGGACAGGAAGTGCACCCGTGAGTGTTGAGTATGGACAGGAAGTGCACCTCAGACTGGCAATCAGTAACTAGTGGTGTTCCGCAGGGGTCAGTGCTGGGTCCCCAACTCTTTACAATCTATATTAACGATTTGGAGGAGGGGACCGAGTGTAACATATCAAAGTTTGCAGATGATACAAAGATGGGAGGGAAAGTAGTGAGTGAGGAGGACATAAAAAACATGCAAAGTGACATAGACAGGCTAAGTAAGTGGGCAGAGATTTGGCAGATGGAATACAATACTGGAAAGTGTGAGGTTATGCACTTTGGCAGGAAAAATCATAGAGCAAGTTATTATCTTAATGGCAAGAAACTGGAAAGTACTGTAGTACAAAGGGATCTGGGGGTCCTGGTGCACGAAACTCAAAAAGTTAGTATGTAGGTGCAGCAAGTGATCAAGAAGGCCAATGGAATGTTGGCTTTTATTGCTAAGGGGATAGAATATAAAAACAGGGAGGTATTGCTGCAGTTATACAAGGTATTGGTGATACCGCACCTGGAATACTGCATACAGTTTTGGTGTCCATACTTAAGAAAAGACATAACAACAGAAAATGCTGGAAAAACTCAGCAGGTCAGGCAACATCCGTGGAGAGAAATTTGAGTTGACGTTTCGGGTTGGACCCTTCTTCAAAACTGGAAAGAAAAGAAACTAGATCGAAGGCAGGGCTGCGATCGGACAAAAGAATAAAAGAAACAAAAGAAGTAAAAGAGATTAGAAGCTAGACGAGATGGTAATAGGCTGGGATTAGGTGTAAAGTGTACTGGCAGGGCAAAAGATAACAAAAGGAAACGTCAACTCAAATTTCTCTCCACGGATGTTGCCTGACCTGCTGAGTTTTTCCAGCATTTTCTGTTGTTATTTCGGATTTCCAACATCTGCAGTATTTTGCTATCGTACTAGTAAGAAAAGACATACTTGGTCTCGAGTCAGTACAAAAAAGGTTCACTCGGTTAATCCCGGGGATGAGGGGGTGGTCATATGAGGAGAGGTTGAGTAGATTGGGACTCTACTCATGGAGTTCAGAAGAATGAGAGGCGATCTTATTGAAACATATAAGATTGTGAAGGGGCTTGATCGGGTGGATGCGGTGAGGATGTTCCCAATGATGGGTGAAACTAGAACTAGGGGGCATAATCTTAAAATAAGGGGCTGCTCTTTCAAAACTGAGATGAGGAGAAACTTCTTCACTCAGAGGGTGGTAGGTTTGTGGAATTTGCTGCCCCAGAAAGCTGTGGAAGCTACATCATTAAATAAATTTAAAACAGAAATAGATAGTTTCCTAGAAGTAAAGGGAATTAAGGGTTACGGGGAGCGGGCAGGAAATTGGACATGAGTCTAGGTTCGGAATGGTCATGGCCCTGTGGGTAGTGGAGCGGGCCCAGGGGCCGTGCAGCCTGGTTCTGCTCCTACTTCTTGTGTTCTAATTCTGTGTTAGATTTCAGGAGATGGTTTTATTCCTGTTCCTGGCTGGGGTGGAGGTCGCCTTTACAGAAGGCGAGTACTGTAGAAAATATAGGGACAGAGTGATCTCCTGGAAGAGTTTCGAGCGTCTAGATGGGTCGGAGAGGAATTTCCCAGATTTTTTCTCCCAAATTGGCCATTGGGTTTTTTATCTGGTTTTTCGCCTCTCCCGGGAGATCACATGGGTTTGGGTGAGATGGAGAGTGATAGAAGATTTGAGGTTAGGATCAGATCAGCCATGATCTTATTGAATGGTGGAGCAGGCTCGAGGGGCCGATTGGCCTACTCCTGCTCCTATTTCTTATGTTCTTATGTTCACCCGTGAGTGTTGGGTATGGACAGGAAGTGCACCCGTGAGTGTTGGGTATGGACAGGAAGTGCACCCGTGAGTTTTGGGTATGGACAGGAAGTGCACCCGTGAGTGTTGGGTATGGACAGGAAGTGTACCCGTGAGTGTTGGGTATGGACAGGAAGTGCACCCGTGAGTGTTGGATATGGACAGGAAGTGCACCCGTGAGTGTTGGATATGGACAGGAAGTTTACCCGTGAGTGTTGGGTATGGACAGGAAGTGTACCCGTGAGTGTTGGATATGGACAGGAAGTGCACCCGTGAGTGTTGGGTATGGACAGGAAGTGTACCCATGAGTGTTGGGTATGGACAGGAAGTGCACCCGTGAGTGTTGGATATGGACAGGAAGTGCACCCGTGAGTGTTGGCTATGGACAGGAAGTGCACCCGTGAGTGTTGGATATGGACAGGAAGTTTACCCGTGAGTGTTGGATATGGACAGGAAGTGCACCCGTGAGTGTTGGGTATGGACAGGAAGTGTACCCGTGAGTGTTGGATATGGACAGGAAGTGCACCCGTGAGTGTTGGGTATGGACAGGAAGTGTACCCGTGAGTGTTGGATATGGACAGGAAGTGCACCCGTGAGTGTTGGGTATGGACAGGAAGTGTACCCATGAGTGTTGGGTATGGACAGGAAGTGCACCCGTGAGTGTTGGATATGGACAGGAAGTGCACCCGTGAGTGTTGGATATGGACAGGAAGTGCACCCGTGAGTGTTGGGTATGGACAGGAAGTTTACCCGTGAGTGTTGGATATGGACAGGAAGTGTACCCGTGAGTGTTGGATATGGACAGGAAGTGCACCCGTGAGTGTTGGGTATGGACAGGAAGTGTACCCGTGAGTGTTGGATATGGACAGGAAGTGCACCCGTGAATGTTGGATATGGACAGGAAGTGCACCCGTGAGTGTTGGATATGGACAGGAAGTGCACCCGTGAGTGTTGGATATGGACAGGAAATGCACCTGTGCGGGTGTTGGTCGAGAACAGGTCTGAAGGGCTCAATACAAACAAATCCTGACAAGGATGATATTTAATTTAGGCAAATACAGACCTATCAGTCTAACATCAAAACTGTAAGTTTAATTGTCAGCCGTGGCTCAGTGGGTAGCGCTCTCGCCTCTGAGTCAGAAAGTTGTGGGTTTAAATCCCACTCCAGAGACTTGAGCACAAAAATCTAGGCTGACACTCCAATGCAGTACTGAGGGAGTGCTGCACTGTTGGAGGTGCCATCTTTTGGATGAGACATTAAACCGAGGCCACGTCTGCTCTCCCAGGTGGATGTAAAAGGTCCCAGGGCACTATTTCAAAGAAGAGCAGGGGAGTTCTCTCCGGTGTCCTGGGCCAATATTTATCTCTTAACCAAACATCACTAAAAACAGATGATCTGGTCATTATCACATTGCTGTTTGTGGGAGCTTGCTGTGCATCCTAGATAGGACACACTGCAGCCACGTTGCACCGGTGGTGGTGACTTGCATTCCTATAGCGCCCTTCATGTCCTCAGGAATTCCCAAAGTGCTTTACAGCCGCATTAACTAATTGGACTCAGTATAAATTGGTGGCATTTGTAGATGATGCTAAATTGGGACGGGCGGTCGAGTTTGTGCCAGCAGCAAGCAGTTCGATAAAATCTGTAAAACAGCGGAAAAGTGTCAGAACAATGTTTCATACGGATGATGGTAAGGAGCTGGCGATTGTAAGAATTAACGGATATAATACATACACTGTGGATAGTATAGAGCTTGCTCGAGCCTTGGTCAGATCCCATCGGGAGCACTGTGTTCAGTTCTGGGCACCGCACCTCAGGAAGGATATATCGGCCATGGCGGGGGTGCAGCGCCGATTCACCAGAATAATACCGGGGGCTGAAAGGGTAAAATGATGAGGTGGCTTAGACTAGGCTTGTATTCCCTTGACTTTAGAAGGTTGAGGGGTGATCTGATCGAGGTATTTAAGATGTTAAACTGATTCGATCGGGTAGATAGAGAGAAATTATTCCCTCTGGCGAGGGGGGTCCAGAACAAGGGGGCATAACCTTGAAGTTAGAGCCAGGCCGTTCAGGGGTAATGTCAGGAAGCACTTCTTCACACAAAGGGTGGTGGGAATCTGGAAAACTCTCCCCCAAAAAGCGATGGATGCGGGGGGTCAATTGAAAATTTCAAAACTGAGAACGATAGATTTTTGTTGGGTAAGAGTATTAAGGGATATCTTCTTCTTAGGCAGTCCCTCGGAAACGAGGATGACTTGCTTCCACATTAAAAATGAGTTCTCAGGTGACTGATGAGTCCAATGCGGGACCTACAGTCTCTGTCACAGGTGGGGCAGAGGGTGGTTGAAGGGGCGGGTGGCTGGGGTGCTTGGGTTGACGTGCGCTCCTTGCGCTGCTTGCGCTTGGCTTCCGCTTGCTCCCGGCGAAGAGACTCGAGGTGTTCGGTGCCTTCCCGGATGCTTCTCCTCCACTTTGTGCGCTCTTGGGCCAGGGATTCCCAGGTGTCGGTGGGGATGTTACACTTTTTCAAGGAGGCTTTGAGGGTGTCCTTGAAGCGTTTCCTCTGCCCACCTGGGGCTCTCTTGCCGTGCCGGAGCTCCGAATAGAGTGCTTGTTTTGGGAGTCTCGTATCGGGCATGTGGACAATGTAACCCATCCATCGGAGCTGATTGAGCGTGGTCAAAGCTTCGATGCTGGGGATGTTGGCCTGAGCAAGAACACTGACATTGGTGCGCATATCCTGCCAATGGATTTGCAGGATCTTGCGGAGGCAGCGTTGGTGGTACCTCTCCAGTGCTTTGAGGTGCCTGCTGTACATGGTCCATGTCTCTGAGGCATACAGCAGGGCAGGTATCACTGCTGCTCTGTAGACCATGAGCTTAGTGCCGGGTTTGAGGTCCTGGTCTTCAAACACTCTCTTCCTCAGACGACCGAAGACTGCACTGGCACACTGAAGGCGGTGTTGGACTTCGTCGTCGACGTCTGCCCTTGTTGACAGTAGGCTCCCGAGGTATGGAAAGTGGTCCACGTTGTCCAAGGCCTTGTCGTGGATTTTGATAATCGGGGGGCAGCACTGTGTGGCGGGGACAGGTTGGTAGAGGACCTTTGTCTTACGGATGTTTAGTGTAAGGGATATGGAGCTAAGGAGAGTGACATAAGAAAACTACTAGGCACTTGGTCTAAGCGTTAAACAAAGCTTTAATCAACTGTTTTACAACATGGAGGTCTAGTTGTGTCCTTCACTAGTTCCTGTTAAGAATGTCCTGCGCAAGCTGGGCCCGTGCCTGAGTATTTATACTCTCCCTGGACAGCGCCACCTGTAGGCCACTCAGTATTATTTCATAAGTCTTGCTTTCATGAATGACTGATTCATGTCAGAGAGTAAATGGAGTTGAGGTGCAGATCAGCCATGAATGGTGGAACAGGCTCGAGGGGCTGAATGGCCTCCTCCTGTTCCTATGTTCTTAGCTGAAGGCTGAAGCGATCTGTGGGTGATCGTAGACTGGACAGACTGGTTAGTTACTGGTTAGTTATCTCCAAACTACTTGGTGAATCTCAGTTAATGGCCTTGCAATAGCTGAGATCAGAACTACAAGTGAGCACTGGTTCCCAGCCGAACCCCTGCGGCGCTGACCAATCCCTGAGGACCAATATCACCAGGGGTCAACCGTGGGACGGGACGCAAACTGTGACTAAAGGGAGGTGTGATAAAAATGATAACTTCCGGGAAGTTATGTCATCACTTCCTGTGAACTATGAACTGTGTACATACCTCACTTCCTGTCAAATGTCACTTCCTGTTGGACTGGTATAAATACTGGTCTGTTCAGTATTGTAAGAGGCTTCCACCAGAGGCATGGTAAAGACCTCTCGTGTATATAGTGTGTTTATAAGTTACTTAAAGCTTACTTTAAAGTTACTTGATGGTAAGTCTCCTTTTTCTTACAT
Source organism: Somniosus microcephalus (assembly GCF_052327205.1). Classification (NCBI taxonomy): domain Eukaryota; kingdom Metazoa; phylum Chordata; class Chondrichthyes; order Squaliformes; family Somniosidae; genus Somniosus; species Somniosus microcephalus. Next base: position 17,105,865 of record NC_140991.1, read on the forward strand.
CAATTTAAGTAACTTAGTATTTACACTGACAAATACTAGACCTTCAGACAAACTTGGAAGTTAAGGATCCAGGGAACCACCCATCATGGAGAAAATCCTTAGACCTATTCGTCTGGACTTGGACCCGAATACACCAGCAGCTGGCAGGGTATGGAAGCATTGGTATCGTACTTTTGAGAATTTTCTGGATGAATGTAAAGCGGATGCTCCTGCTAAATTGAAGATACTTGTCAATTATGTGACCCCAAAAGTGTTCGAATATGTTGATGACTGGGATAATTACGAAGAGGTGATTCGGGCACTTAAGAAACTGTATGCGAAGACCCCAAATGAGGTCTATGCTAGACATCTACTGGCCACAGCCCGACAAGGGCCAGGGGAATCAATTGACGAATTCCTGCAAGAACTTCGCAGGCTCAGCGTAGATTGTAACTTTCAGGCAGCCTCAGCTGAGCTGTACCGCCAAGAAATGATTCGTGATGCTTTCATCTGCGGGATTGCCTCTCCATTTATACGCCAGCGTCTACTAGAAAGTAAAACACTTGAGCTACAAAAAGCTTTTGACCTAGCTTGTTCACTGGATTTGGCAAAGAGAAATGCAGACCTCTATCAGCTGCCCAGATCTCGATCTGCTGCTGTAGCTGCAACCAGACAATTCAAGCGGTCTCAGGTGAACCCTATCATGGGGGAATCTAATTCTGATAATTCTGATGAAGAAGAGGAGGACGACCCCACTTTAGCAGCCTCTTGGCAATCTAGGAAGGAATGCTTCTTTTGTGGAGATGCTTTTCACCCTAGGAAAACCTGCCCTGCTCGCAATGCAATCTGCAGTTATTGCGGGAAAAAAGGACACTTTGCTAAAGTTTGCCTATCAAGGGCCTCTACGAGGGCCAATCCAGCTAAGGCCTACCGAACTGCCCCAATTAGGGCCTATCAAGATGCTCCAGCTAGGACCTATCAAGCTTCCTCTCGAGCTCTCTCTCGAAGAAGCACACCGAGAGTTTTAGCCACTCTCTATGCAACGACACCAATTACAGCTGCTTGCCCACAGAACCTGTCTCATGCAGCCACAAAAATTTCAATTAAAGGGCATACCTTAGATGCCTTAATTGACTCAGGAAGTACTGATAGCTTCATTAAGGAACAGATTGTTGCGAAATTGAAACTACATGTCTTCCCATCGGACCAGGCAATTGCGATGGCCCAGTCATCACTTAATACCAGAATCTCCGGCTTTTGTGTTGTTGATATGACACTTCATGGTCGTATGTATCCCTCCACCCGACTTTCGGTGCTCAAGGACTTATGTAGTGATCTCCTCTTAGGGCTGGACTTCCAAAAACAGCATAAGAAACTCACCATTGAGTTTGGTGGATCCAAACCCGGACTTACTATTTCTAATATACCGTCTAAATTACCATTTTGTGCATTATCAGCAGCTTCACTTGATGAAGCCTCATTATTTGCCAGTATTCCGCCTCAATGCCAACCGATAATAACGAAATCGCGGCGCTTTAATCAGGAAGACCAATCTTTTATTGCGGCTGAAATCTCTCGACTTCTAGCAGAGGATATCATTGAACCATGTTCGTCGCCCTGGCGGGCTCAAGTCGTCATTGTCAAGAACCCTCTAAAACCTCACAAACAGCGACTATGCATCGATTATTCGCAAACCATCAATCAATATACCGACTTGGACGCCTACCCATTGCCACGCATTGATGATATGGTTAATAAACTGGCCGAATACAAAGTGTTCTCAACTTACGATTTAAAAAGTGCCTATCACCAGTTACCCTTGAAGGTCTCAGATAAGCAGTACACAGCCTTTGAGGCTAATGGACGGCTGTACCAATTTCGTCGCCTCCCATTCGGGGTTACTAATGGAGTGGCTGTCTTTCAACGGGCAATGGATGGCCTGGTTAAGCAGGAAAACCTAAGGGACACTTTTCCCTATCTTGATAACATTACCATTGCAGGTCACGATCAACAGGAACACGACTCCAACCTCCAAAAATTTCGGGATGCCCTCCATCGCCGTAATTTGACCCTGAATGAATCCAAATCTGTTGAGTCGCAACCGACCATCAACATCCTTGGCTACTGCGTAGGCAATGGTATCATTAAGCCAGACCCAGAAAGACTTCGCCCGCTCCAAGAGCTCCCGTCACCTAAGAATCCGGCTTCTTTACGTCGGGCTCTCGGTCTGTTTGCATACTACGCTAAATGGATTCCTCATTTTTCGGACAAAATCCAACCCTTGCTGCATGCTAGATCATTTCCACTGGGAACAGCGGCTGTTGCAGCCTTTAACCTTCTCAAAAAACAGTTGGAGAAAGCGGCTCTTCACTCCATTGATGAGAATCTCCCTTTCGTGGTTGAATGTGATGCCTCGGAGGTGGCGATCTCGGCTACTCTGAATCAGGAAGGTCGTCCTGTAGCATTTATGTCCAGGACCTTACAAGGTGCCGAGCTACATTATCCTCTGGTTGAGAAAGAAGCCACAGCCATCATAGAGGCAGTACGGAAGTGGAACCATTTTCTAGCTCGCCAGCACTTTACATTGATCACGGACCAACGATCAGTCGCCTTCATGCTCGATAATCGAAAACGAACCAAAATTAAGAATAATAAAATACAACTTTGGAGGATGGAACTGGCCTCTTTTGGTTATACCATTCTCTATCGGCCTGGCAAGGAGAATGTGGCCCCGGACACCCTCACACGGGCATTCTGCTCCACTATGTCATCCTCCACTCTCATGGATGTCCACAATGGTTTGTGTCATCCTGGCGTTACGCGCATGCTACATTTCGTACGATCACGGAATCTCCCTTTTTCCACTGGAGATGTAAAGAAAATATGCTCAGAATGCCGGCTTTGTGCGGAATTAAAACCTCAGTTCTTCCGCCCCTCAGATGGTATACTCATACATGCAACCCAACCGATGCAACGACTTAGCATTGATTTTAAGGGCCCAGTGCCCTCTTCAACTCGGAACACATATTTGCTCACCATGATCGACGAATATTCACGTTTTCCGTTTGCCTTCCCCTGCTCCAATATGCTGGCGTCCACAGTAATCTGCTGCCTTGAGCAGGTATTTTCTCTCTGTGGCATGCCGGCTTATATTCACTCAGATCGGGGTCCATCCTTTATGTCAAGGGAACTCAAGGACTACCTCTCAGAACGGGGAATTGCTACAAGCAAAACAACACCATACCATCCCATCGGAAATGGGCAGGTAGAGAGGTATAACGGTATCATCTGGAATTCCGTACGTCTCGCTTTAAGATCTCGGGGCCTACCAGACCAGCAATGGGAAACAGTGCTTCCGGATGCATTGCACTCTATACGGTCCCTGCTTTCTACAGCCACAAATACTACACCTCATGAGCGGTTCTTTGGATTCCAGCGTCGCTCATCTCATGGGACATCACTCCCGTCATGGCTAACTACTCCTGGACCTGTATTACTCCGAAGATACGTTCGGACGTCTAAAAATGACCCTCTTGTAGACGAGGTCGAACTAACCGATGCCAACCCCACCTATGCAAACATACGATATTCCGACGGCCGAGAATCTACCGTATCATTACGGGATCTGGCTCCCTGCCCACCAGGACCTAGTGGGACATCGGGTGATGGCATTTCACCAGGAAACTCTTGGGACCTATCGGGTACCCCTCTCCAGGATCCTGATCGGACACCAACTAGCTTGGTGCCGGTAGAACCCCGTACTCAAAGTTGCGACCCTCCCAGTACCGCGCATGAAAGTACTGATCCGCCACAGACCAGCTCTGCACCTCCCTCTGAACAGAGGCAGTCCGACTTTGAACCTATTGGGGCTCGTACTCGAAGCCATGATCTCCCCGACCCTTCACAGGGCAATCCAGGCCACACAGACTCTGACCAATGGCCAACCGCATGTAAGCGGACCAGCGACCCTCTACGACGGGAATCCAAACGGGTGCGACTCTTCCTTGTTCGGCGGCTGCGGACCAAAAGGTAGACCACAGCCTCCTAATCCTGCAGGAGGGAAGAATGTGATAAAAATGATAACTTCCGGGAAGTTATGTCATCACTTCCTGTGAACTATGAACTGTGTACATACCTCACTTCCTGTCATATGTCACTTCCTGTTGGACTGGTATAAATACTGGTCTGTTCAGTATTGTAAGAGGCTTCCACCAGAGGCATGGTAAAGACCTCTCGTGTATATAGTGTGTTTATAAGTTACTTAAAGCTTACTTTAAAGTTACTTGATGGTAAGTCTCCTTTTTCTTACATCAGGAGGGTTTATTTTCTGCTCTTTGCCGCAGATATCAAGTATCTTCAGTCTGTGCTGCCGGCCACCATGGACCAAGGCTTTTACCAATACCTGAGCGACATGGACACATCGGCAGTCACCGTGCGGGCCGTGCCGGAGGGATCGGTGGTCTTTCCAAAGGTAACGGAGAGTGAAGAGCAGCCAGCACCCGCTTGCTGCTAGATTCACCGCCACCCAATGTCCCTGCATCTGTGTTCCTGCCGCCTTGTCTACTTCAGTCTGTGTGTGTTTATGTCTGACTGTGTGTGTGTCTGTGTCTCTGTGTGTTTATGTCTGACTGTGTGTGTCTGTCAATGTGTGTGTCTGTATATGTTTCTATCTGTGTCTGTCTGAGTCTGTTTCTGACTGTACCTCTGTGTCAATCTCTGTGTGTTTTTCTTTGTGTGTGTGTGTGTCTCTCTCTGTACATCTCTGTATGTCTGTCTGTGAGTTTTTATACATGTGATTTCTGTTTCTCATTTGTGTCTCTGTGTTTCTGTGCCCCAGTGAATCCTCGCTGTGTGTTTCGCTGTTGGACTTGCGTATCTCTTTGTGTCTGCCTGTGTGTGTCTGTCAGTGTGTGTGCCTGTCAGTGTGTGTGTCTGTCTGTGTCTATGTCAGTCTGTCTGTGTGTCTGTCACTGTCTGTCTGTCACTGTCTGTGTCTGTCACTGTATCTGTCAGTGTCAGTGTGTGTGTCTTTGTCAGTGTGTGTGTCTGTCTGTGTGTGTCTGTCTGTGTCTGTGTGTCTACCTGTGTGTCTGTCTTTCTGTGTATATGTCAGTGTGTATATGTCAGTGTGTGTCTGTCTATGTGTGTGTCTGTCTATGTGTGTGTCTGTCTATGTGTGTGTCTGTTTGTGTCTGTCTGTTTCTGTCTGTGTGTCTGTGTCAGTGTGCGTGTGTCTATCTGAGTGTGTCTCTGTGTCAATCTGTGAGTTTTGTTTCTCATTTGTTGCCTCTGTCTGAGCGGGGAGTGGGACTGATTGGACGGCTCTTTCACAGAGCCGATGGGCCGAATGGCCTCCTTCTGCGCTGTACTATTCTATGATTCTATGATTCTATGATTTCCTTTTGTATTAACTGCTAGTCTTTTTCACATTCCTTTTAGCCTATCTAATCTCCCATTTTCAACTCCCTACTACACTCTCTATATTCCTCATAATTAACTTTAGCATTGTCAGCCTAAACTTTATCATCAATCGCTCCCTTTTAATTTCAGTTGGGTTTTAATCTCTTTAAGTATGCATGGCACTTTGATGCACTCCCTTTTCACCCTGATAGGAATATATTTATTTTGTACTTCGACCATCTCGTATCTGAAAAGTTCGTACTGATCTGTCGATCTGTTTGCTGACTTTTCTGCCTAATTATGGTGGTCAGTTTCCTACTTATCTCGCTGAACTTTTGCCCAGGGCACCTTATCTTTAACTCTTCACTGTCCTTTTCTGTTCTCACATTGAACCTGACTACAGTGTGGCCGCTTGGAGGCTTAAATGATGAGGACAGGGTGCATAGACTGCAGGCTTGTATTCTCTCTAGTGTAGAAGATTAAGGGGTGATCTAATTGATGATGAAAGGATTTGATAGGGTCGATCGATTGAGGGAAATAAACTTGCAGGGCTACGGGGATAGAGCGGGGGAATGGGACTGACTGGACTGCTCGACAGAGAGCCGGCACGGATTCGATGGGCCGAATGGCCTCCTTCAGTGACTCTATGAGAGAAACTATTTCCTCTGGTGGGGGGAAGTCCAGGACAAGGGGTGTAACCTTAAAATCAGAGCCAGGCCGTTCCGGGGTGATGTCAGGAAGCACTTCTTCAGAAAAGCTGTTCAGGCCTCATCCTGTTCCTATCTTCGTATTTCCCAATTTTTCTTCTTCTCTCACATCAGTTATTTTGCCGCACTTCATTTCCCAGGATTAAATCGGGATTAAGTGTTTCTTTCCTTGTTGGACAGGGGGCGAAATCGCCGCGTTTCCCACCAGTTCTCGTGATTCTCCTGCCGAAGTTACAATGGACAATCGGGAAAATCCGCTGGACACCAACACCCCCAGACTAAAGCTAAATCGATTTCAGCTCATAGAATCCTAGAATGAGACAGCACAGAAGGAGGCCATTCGGCCGATTGTGCCTGTGCCGGCTCTTTGGTCGAGCGATCCAACTTCCAGCCAATGAAGTACTTTTTTGAAGTGAAGTCACTGTTGTAATGTAGGAAACACAGCAGCCAATTTGCGCACAGCAAGGCCCCACAAACAGCAATGTGATAATGACCGGATAATCTGTTTTTAGTGATGTTGATTGAAGGATAAATATTGGCCCCAGGACACCGGGGAGAACTCCCCTGCTCTTCTTCGAAATAATGCCATGGGATCTTTTATGTCCACCTGAGAGAGCAGTTTGAACGTCTCATTCGAAAGACGGCACCTCCGACAGTGCAGCACTCCCTCAGCACTGCACTGTAAGCATCAGCCTAGATTTTGTGCTCAAGTCTTTGGAGTGGGACTCGAACCCACAACCTTCTGACTCAGAGGAATCATTGGGTCCTGTTATGGTGCATGAGGGTAAAGGGAAGGGGGAAAATCGTGTGACTGTGTTGGAGATAAAAGAATATCTGAAGCAATACAGAAATTCAGGGGACACAGTAACACCATGGGGGCCTTGTTTCTTTGGTACTGCAGGATTTGTCAATACTGAACACTGACTTGAACGATTTGAAGTGGGGGAATATCGTTGCCTTGTTTGTCAAGATATTGGTGATTAGCTGCAGTAAAGTGCTGGTTAACGTTTGTCAAAGTCCGTTTGCCTGTCGTCCTCTCTTCCCCCGCCACTTCCAGTCTCCGAGGGGTGGAGGAGATCCCAAAGCTGCGACCCCCATTGACACAGAACATGCACCTTCACTTAACAAACAACCTGCAAGGTGGAGAGTGCCAGTGAACAAAGGAACAGGAGGAAGCCATTCAGTCACTCGCACCTGCTTTATCATGGCTGAGCTGCATCTTAACTCCACCTACCTGCCTTGAATCATAGAATGGTTACAGCACAGTAGGAGGCCATTCGGCCCGTCGAGCCCGTGCCGACTCTCTTCAAGAGCACTTCAGCTAGTCCCACTCCCCCGCCCTTTCCCTGTAGCCCGGCAAATTTCTTTCCTTCAGGTACTTATCCAACTCCCTTTTGAAAGCTGTGACTGAATCTGCCTCCACCGCCCTCTCAGGCAGTGCATTCCAGATCATAACAACTCGCTGAGTAAAAAAGATTTTTCTTACGTCGCCTTTCGTTCGTTTGCCAATCACCTTAAATCTGTGTCCCCTGGTTCTCGACCCTTCCGCCAATGGGAACAGTTTCTCTCTATCTACTCTGTCTAGACCCCTCATGATTTTGAACACCTCTATCAAATCTCCTCTCAACCTTCTCTGCTCCAAGGAGAACAACCCCAGCTTCTCCAGTCTATCACAAAACTGAAGTCCCTCATTTCACAGAATCACAGAAACCCCACAGTGCAGATAGAGGCCATTTCGGCCCATCGAGCCTGCACCGACACATATTCCACCCGATCCCCGTAACCCCACGTATTTAATCCCCCTAACACTAAGGGTCAATTTATCATAGCCAATCAACCTAACCCGCACATCTTTGGACTGTGGGAGGAAACCGGAGCACCCAGAGGAAACCCACGCAAACACGGGGAGAATGTGCAAACTCCACACAGACAGTCGCCCGAGGCCGGATTCGAACCCGGGTCCCTGGCGCTGTGAGGCAACAGTGCTAACCACTATGCCACCGTTCTGGAATCATTCTCGTAAATCTTTTCTGCACCTTCTCTAAGGTCTTCACATCCTTCCTAAAATGTGGTGCCCAGAATTGGACACTACTCCAGTTAGGACCGAACCAGTGTTTTATACAGGTTCATCATAAATTCCACACTTTTGTACTCGATACCTCTATTTATGAAGCCCAGGATCCCACAAGCCTTTTTAACTGCTTTCTCAACCTGCCCTGCCACCTTCAACGATTTGTGTACATATACCCCCAGGTCTCTCTGTTCGTGCACCCCCTTTAGGATTGCACCCTTTAGTTTATATGTCCTCTCCTCATTGTTTCTACCAAAATGTATCACTTCGCACTTTTCAGTTTAAATTTCATCTACCATGTGTTCGCCCATTCCACCAGCCTGTCTATGTCCTCTTTGAAGTCTATCACTGTCCTCCTAACTGTTCACTATACTTCCAAGTTTTGTCATCTGCAAATTTTGAAATTGTGCCCTGTACACCCAAGCCCAAGTCATTAATATATATCAAGAAAAGCAGTGGTCCTAGAACCGACCCCTGGGAAACACCACTGTATACCTTCCACCAGTCCGAAAAACAACCGTTCACCACTACTCTCTGTTTCCTGTCACTTAGCCAATTCCGTATCCATGCTGCCACTGTCTCTTTTATTCCATGGGCTTCAACTTTGCTGGCAAGCCTATTGTGTGACACTTTGTCGAACGCCTTTTGGAAATCCATGTACACTACGTCAACCGCATTGCCCTCATCAACCCTCTCTGTTACCTCATCAAAGAACTCAATCAAGTTAGTTAAACACGATTTACTTTAACAAATCTGTGCTGGTTTTCCTTAATTGATCCACACTTGTCCAAGTGACTGTTAATTTTGTCCTGGATTATCGTTTCTAAAAGCTTCCCCACTACCGAGATTAAACGGTCTGGCCTGTAGTTGCTGGGTTTATCCTTACACCCTTTTTTGAACAATGGTGTAACACTTGCAATTCTCCAGTCCTCTGGCACCACCCCCGTATCTAAGGAGGATTGGAAGATTATGGCCAGGATCAGGTCCGCGCTGTGTCCTGGGCCTTCTCCGGTGCTCCCTTTAAGCCGCCACCTCTGCTGCCACTGCTCCTGCTCAGGTCCGCACTGTGTTTGGTTTCATAATCTTTAATATTCTTACCCAACAAAAATCTATCAATCTCTGTTGTGAAATTTTCGATTGACCCCCAGCCTCAACAGCTTTTTGGGGGAGAGAGTTCCAGATTTCCTTGTGTGAAGCAGTGTTACCTGACAGTCTGTGTGATGAGTGTTAATGTGTGAATCTCTCTCCAGGTTGCACTGCTGGAGGTCGAGGGGCCTCTGGGTATTGTTCAGATACTGGAAACCCCACTGCTCACGTTGGTGAACTATGCCAGGTCAGGGAGATTCCCTTCTTTATTTATTTATTGTTCTGATTTTCTCTCCAGCTGTCCCGAACCTGCTGGGCTATGGTCACATGGTCTCACCGTCACACCGTCACACTATCGCATGGTCACATGGTCACATGGTCCTACGGTCACATTGTCACACGGATCTCGGCCACCCTCTGGTACCATACCAGGTGTGAGACAGTGACCATTGGACCATGTCACAGCACCAATCAGTGCCTTAGACTGTATCCCAGCACAGTCGGTGCCTTGGACTGTATCCCAGCACAGTCGGTGCCTTAGACTGTATCCCAGCACAGTCCGTGCCTTAGACTGTATCCCAGCACAGTCCATGCCTTGGACTGTATCCCAGCACAGTCAGTGCCTTGGACTGTATCCCAGCACAGTCAGTGCCTTAGACTGTATCCCAGCACAGTCGGTGCCTTAGACTGTATCCCAGCACAGTCGGTGCCTTAGACTGTATCCCAGCACAGTCGGTGCCTTAGACTGTATCCCAGCACAGTCGGTGCCTTAGACTGTATCCCAGCACAGTCTGTGCCTTAGACTGTATCCCAGCACAGTCCGTGCCTTAGACTGTATCCCAGCACAGTCCGTGCCTTAGACTGTATCCCAGCACAGTCGGTGCCTTGGGCTGTATCCCAGCACAGTCCGTGCCTTAGACTGTATCCCAGCACAGTCAGTGCCTTAGACTGTATCCCAGCACAGTCTGTGCCTTGGGCTGTATCCCAGCACAGTCAGTGCCTTGGGCTGTATCCCAGCACAGTCAGTGCCTTGGGCTGTATCCCAGCACAGTCAGTGCCTTGGGCTGTATCCCAGCACAGTCAGTGCCTTGGGCTGTATCCCAGCACAGTCAGTGCCTTGGGCTGTATCCCAGCACAGTCAGTGCCTTGGGCTGTATCCCAGCACAGTCAGTGCCTTGGGCTGTATCCCAGCACGGTCAGTGCCTTGGGCTGTATCCCAGCACGGTCAGTGCCTTGGGCTGTATCCCAGCACGGTCAGTGCCTTGGGCTGTATCCCAGCACGGTCAGTGCCTTGGGCTGTATCCCAGCACAGTCAGTGCCTTGGGCTGTATCCCAGCACGGTCAGTGCCTTGGGCTGTATCCCAGCACGGTCAGTGCCTTGGGCTGTATCCCAGCACGGTCAGTGCCTTGGGCTGTATCCCAGCACGGTCAGTGCCTTGGGCTGTATCCCAGCACAGTCAGTGCCTTGGGCTGTATCCCAGCACGGTCAGTGCCTTGGGCTGTATCCCAGCACGGTCAGTGCCTTGGGCTGTATCCCAGCACGGTCAGTGCCTTAGACTGTATCCCAGCACAGTCGGTGACTTGGACTGTATCCCAGCACGGTCAGTGCCTTAGACTGTATCCCAGCACAGTCGGTGCCTTGGGCTGTATCCCAGCACGGTCGGTGCCTTAGACTGTATCCCAGCACAGTCGGTGACTTGGACTGTATCCCAGCACAGTCGGTGACTTGGACTGTATCCCAGCACAGTCAGTGCCTTAGACTGTATCCCAGCACAGTCGGTGACTTGGACTGTATCCCAGCACGGTCAGTGCCTTAGACTGTATCCCAGCACGGTCGGTGCCTTAGACTGTATCCCAGCACAGTCGGTGACTTGGACTGTATCCCAGCACAGTCGGTGACTTGGACTGTATCCCAGCACAGTCGGTGACTTAGACTGTATCCCAGCACATTCAGTGCCTTAGACTGTATCCCAGCGCACTCAGTGCCTTAGACTGTATCCCAGCACATTCAGTGCCTTGGGCTGTATCCCAGCACAGTCGGTGCCTTAGACTGTATCCCAGCACAGTCGGTGCCTTGGGCTGTATCCCAGCACAGTCGGTGCCTTGGGCTGTATCCCAGCACAGTCGGTGACTTGGACTGTATCCCAGCACAGTCGGTGCCTTGGGCTGTATCCCAGCACAGTCGGTGCCTTGGGCTGTATCCCAGCACAGTCGGTGCCTTGGGCTGTATCCCAGCACAGTCGGTGCCTTGGGCTGTATCCCAGCACAGTCGGTGCCTTGGGCTGTATCCCAGCACAGTCCGTGCCTTAGGCTGTATCCCAGCACGGTCAGTGCCTTGGGCTGTATCCCAGCACAGTCGGTGCCTTTGGCCGTATCCCAGCACAGTCGGTGCCTTGGGCTGTATCCCAGCACAGTCGGTGCCTTGGGCTGTATCCCAGCACAGTCGGTGCCTTGGGCTGTATCCCAGCACAGTCGGTGCCTTGGGCTGTATCCCAGCACAGTCCATGCCTTAGGCTGTATCCCAGCACGGTCAGTGCCTTGGGCTGTATCCCAGCACAGTCGGTGCCTTTGGCCGTATCCCAGCACAGTCGGTGCCTTGGGCTGTATCCCAGCACAGTCGGTGCCTTGGGCTGTATCCCAGCACAGTCGGTGCCTTGGGCTGTATCCCAGCACAGTCCGTGCCTTAGACTGTATCCCAGCACAGTCGGTGCCTTGGGCTGTATCCCAGCACAGTCGGTGCCTTGGGCTGTATCCCAGCACAGTCGGTGCCTTGGGCTGTATCCCAGCACAGTCGGTGCCTTGGGCCGTATCCCAGCACAGTCAGTGCCTTGGGCTGTATCCCAGCACATTCAGTGCCTTAGACTGTATCCCAGCACAGTCGGTGCCTTGGACTGTATCCCAGCACAGTCAGTGCCTTAGACTGTATCCCAGCACAGTCGGTGCCTTGGGCTGTATCCCAGCACAGTCGGTGCCTTGGGCCGTATCCCAGCACAGTCGGTGCCTTGGGCCGTATCCCAGCACAGTCGGTGCCTTGGGCCGTATCCCAGCACAGTCAGTGCCTTGGACTGTATCCCAGTACAGTCGGTGCCTTAGACTGTATCCCAGCATAGTCGGTGACTTGGACTGTATCCCAGCACAGTCGGTGCCTTGGACTGTATCCCAGCACATTCAGTGTTTTGGGCTGTATCCCAGCAGACTGTAGCCCAGGAAGTTTCCATATTTGACCCATAGTCTCTCCTGAGTTTTTCACAAAGGCACCGCTAGCCTCACTGTCATTGGTCTACAGCGGGAAAAGAATCCGACATTATTCCCGCTCCTGCTGGCAATCCACGGACCTTTGCTGGAAGTGTGTGGGGCTTGTGTCAGCCCGTTATTAGGATTGAGGTGTGAAGTCCCCTGATGGTCACAATGGCCACGGTGTCAAGACTCGCACGTGAATGACGGTCGCTTGACACACTGACGGAGGGTGACCAGCGTCCATGCCGCCGTTATCCCCAGAGTGAGTCAACACCTTCAGGAGACGAGGCTTAAATATTGGTGACCCTCCTTGTTTCCACAGCCTCGTGGCCACCAACGCTGCCAGGTTCAGACTCGCGGTGGGACCAGAGAAACATCTGCTGGAGATTGGCCTGCGGAGGGCCCAGGGGCCGGACGGTGGTCTCTCGGCCTCGAGGTACTCGTACATAGGAGGTGAGACCTGTGGGTGTAGAACAGTCTGTCTCCAGTCCATTCGGATGGTGCAAGAACCGTGTCATCCAGTGGATAATTCACACGTTGATGGAAGTTCTCCGGTTATCAGAGCGGTGTTGATCCGGTAGACGTGATGGGAGTTGCCTGGTTCTTTTTTTTTAATGAGCATTGTATGAGTAACAGAATCTGGGTGATGATGTAGATGTTCAAATTCTTTATTCTCACCTGCGAGTACAAGCCTCAAATCCATTCCCGACCCCTAATCCCAAACCAAATCACAACCGCAACCCCAAGGCAAAAAGCAACAACAACTTGCATTGAAGCTTTTAACGTAGAAAAACATCCCGAGGCCCTTCATAGAGGTGTGATAAAAGACAAAGGGCACTAAGCTAAAGAAGGAAAGATTAGGTGGGGTGACCAGAAGGTGGGTTTTTAAGCAGGATCTTAAAGGAGGAGCAGAGACGGAGAGGTTTAGGGTGGTAATTCCAGAGCGTGGGACCTAGACAGCTGAAGGCACGCTGCCAATGGTGGGGCGAAGGTAGGAGGCCAGAGTGAGAGGAACGGAGAGTTTGGGAGGGTTGTAGGGCTGGAGGAGGTTACAGAGATCTCGGGGGGTTGTAGGGCTGGAGGAGGTTACAGGGATCTCGGGGGGTTGTAGGGCTGGAGGAGGTTACAGGGATCTCGGGGGGTTGTAGGGCTGGAGGAGGTTACAGAGATCTCGGAGGGTTGTAGGGCTGGAGGAGGTTACAGAGATCTCGGAGGGTTGTAGGGCTGGAGGAGGTTACAGAGATCTCGGGGGGTTGTAGGGCTGGAGGAGGTTACAGAGATCTCGGGGGGTTGTAGGGCTGGAGGAGGTTACAGAGATCTCGGAGGGTTGTAGGGCTGGAGGAGGTTACAGAGATCTCGGAGGGTTGTAGGGCTGGAGGACGTTACAGAGATCTTGGAGGGTTGTAGGGCTGGAGGAGGTTACAGAGATCTCGGGGGGTTGTAGGGCTGGAGGAGGTTACAGGGATCTCGGAGGGTTGTGGGGCTGGAGGAGGTTACAGAGATCTCGGGGGGGTTGTAGGGCTGGAGGAGGTTACAGAGATCTCGGGGGGTTGTAGGGCTGGAGGAGGTTACAGAGATCTCGGAGTGTTGTAGGGCTGGAGGAGGTTACAGAGATCTCAGAGGGTTGTAGGGCTGGAGGAGGTTACAGAGATCTCGGAGGGTTGTAGGGCTGGAGGAGGTTACAGAGATCTCAGAGCATTATAGGGCTGGAGGAGGTTACAGAGATCTTGGAGCGTTATAGGGCTGGAGGAGGTTACAGAGATCTCAGAGGGTTGTAGGGCTGGAGGAGGTTACAGAGATCTCGGAGGGTTGTAGGGCTGGAGGAGGTTACAGAGATCTCGGGGGGTTGTAGGGCTGGAGGAGGTTACAGAGATCTCTGGGGGGTTGCAGGGCTGGAGGAGGTTACAGGGATCTCGGAGGGTTGTGGGGCTGGAGGAGGTTACAGAGATCTCGGGGGGGTTGTAGGGCTGGAGGAGGTTACAGAGATCTCGGGGGGTTGTAGGGCTGGAGGAGGTTACAGAGATCTCGGGGGGGTTGTGGGGCTGGAGGAGGTTACAGAGATCTCGGTGGTGTTGTAGGGCTGGAGGAGGTTACAGAGGTCTCGGGGGGGTTGTAGGGCTGGAGGAGGTTACAGAGATCTCGGAGCGTTATAGGGCTGGAGGAGGTTACAGAGATCTCGGAGGGTTGTAAGGCTGGAGGAGGTTACAGAGATCTCGGAGGGTTGTAGGGCTGGAGGAGGTTACAGAGATCTCGGGGGGTTGTAGGGCTGGAGGAGGTTACAGAGATCTCGGAGTGTTGTAGGGCTGGAGGAGGTTACAGAGATCTCAGAGGGTTGTAGGGCTGGAGGAGGTTACAGAGATCTCAGAGAGTTGTAGGGCTGGAGGAGGTTACAGAGATCTCGGAGGGTTGTAGGGCTGGAGGAGGTTACAGAGATCTCGGAGCGTTATAGGGCTGGAGGAGGTTACAGAGATCTCGGAGGGTTGTAGGGTGGAGGAGGTTACAGAGATCTCAGAGGGTTGTAGGGCTGGAGGAGGTTACAGAGATCTCAGAGGGTTGTAGGGCTGGAGGAGGTTACAGAGATCTCAGAGGGTTGTAGGGCTGGAGGAGGTTACAGAGATCTCAGAGGGTTGTAGGGCTGGAGGAGGTTACAGAGATCTCGGAGGGTTGTGGGGCTGGAGGAGGTTACAGAGATCTCGGAGGGTTGTAGGGCTGGAGGAGGTTACAGAGATCTCGGAGGGTTGTGGGGCTGGAGGAGGTTACAGAGATCTCGGAGGGTTGTAGGGCTGGAGGAGGTTACAGAGATCTCGGAGGGTTGTGGGGCTGGAGGAGGTTACAGAGATCTCGGAGGGTTGTGGGGCTGGAGGAGGTTACAGAGATCTCGGAGGGTTGTGGGGCTGGAGGAGGTTACAGAGATCTCGGAGGGTTGTGGTGCTGGAGGAGGTTACAGAGATCTCAGAGGGTTGTGGGGCTGGAGGAGGTTACAGAGATCTCGGAGGGTTGGAGGGCTGGAGGAGGTTACAGAAATCTCGGAGGGTTGTCGGGCTGGAGGAGGTTACAGAGATCTCAGAGGGTTGTAGGGCTGGAGGAGGTTACAGAGATCTCGGAGGGTTGTAGGGCTGGAGGAGGTTACAGTGATCTCGGAGGGTTGGAGGGCTGGAGGAGGTTACAGAGATCTCGGAGGGTTGTAGGGCTGGAGGAGGTTACAGAGATCTTGGAGGGTTGGAGGGCTGGAGGAGGTTACAGAGATCTCGGAGGGTTGTAGGGCTGGAGGAGGTCACCGAGATTGGGAAGGTTGTAGGGCTGGAGGAGGTTACAGAGATCTCGGGGGGTTGTAGGGCTGGAGGAGGTACAGAGATCTCGGAGGGTTGTAGGGCTGGAGGAGGTTACAGAGCTTGGGCAAGGCCATGGAGGGATTTAAACACAAGAATGAGAATTTGAAATTTGAAATGTTGGGGGACCAGGAGCCAATGTCAGTCGGCAAGGTCAAGGTTGATCGGAACGCAGATTTTGGTGCGGGTCAGTATGCAGGCAGCAGAGTTTTGGATGAGGTGAGGTTTATCGATGTTGGAGGATGGGAGGCCAGTCAGGAAAGCGATGGATTTGTCAAATCTGGAGGTGGCAGAGGCACGGATGAAGGTTTCAGCGGCAGAGGGGCTGCGGCAGGGGCTGCAGCATCTGATGTTTTGGAGCTGAAGGCAGGGAATCCTATGGGGTCGGAAGTTCAGTTTAGGGTAGAATAGATGCTAAAGTTGTAAATAGTCTGATTCAGTCGGGGGCAGGAATGGAGTCATTGGTGTTTGTAGCGGTGGCCAAAGTTGATGGTTCAACCCCAATCCTAATTCCAAATCCAAACCCATTTACAGTAACAACCCAAATCCAATCTAAACCCCAGTGCCAATCCTAGTCCCAATACCAACCCCAATTCCAACCTAAATCCTAATCCTGTCTAATTCAATCCCAACTCCAACCCTATTCTAAATCCCAATCCCAACCCAAATCCCAATACCAACCACCATCCCTGACAATTGACAGTCCCAGCCTAATTCCCAAACCCATCCCAAAACTTGATCCCAACCTCAGCCCTAATCCCAATACCAACATACATCCTAACACTAACCCCAATCCCAATACTAATTACAATCCTACCTAAATTTCAATCCCCAACTCAAATCCCAATAGGAAACCTGACAATTGACAGTCCCAACCTAAATCCCACTCCCAACCTAAATCCAAATGCCAATCCCAATTCCAATGTTAGGTGTCAGCTGTGGCCCAGTGGGTAGCACACTTGTATCTGAGGTCAGATGGTTGTGGTTTCAAGATCCACTCCAGAGATGAGAAATTAATCTAGGCTGACACTCCCAGCGCAGTGCTGAGGGAGTGCTGCACTGTCGGAGGTGCCGTCTTTTGGATGAGACGTTAAACCAAGGCCTCGGGTGGACGTAATAGATCCCAAGGCACTATTTCGAAAGAAGAACAGGGGCGTTACCCCGGTGCCCTGGCCAATATTTATCCCTCAATCAACATAACAAAAACAGATTATCTGGTCATTATCACAGTGCTGTCTGTGGGAGCTTGCTGTGTGCAAATTGGCTGCCATGTTTCTTGCATTACAACAGTGACTACACTTCAAAAGTGAGGTTGTGAAAGGCGCTGTTTAAATGCAAGTCTTCTGTTTTTTACTAGCCCAATGCCAATCTAAATCCCAACTCCAAATCCAATGCCAACCTAATTCCCAATCCCAATGCCAACCTAATTCCCAATCCCAATGCCAATCTATTTCCCAATCCCAATGCCAACCTAATTGCCAACCTAATTCCCAATCCCAATGCCAATCTATTTCCCAATCCCAATGCCAACCTAATCCCCAATCCCAATCTAAATCCCAACTCCAAATCCAATGCCAACCTAATTCCCAATCCCAATGCCAATCTATTTTCCAATCCCAATGCCAACCTAATTGCCAACCTAATTCCCAATCCCAATGCCAATCTAATTCCCAATCCCAATGCTAACCTAATTCCCAATCCCAATGCCACCGCCAATCTCAATCCACTTGGACAGAATGAAATCTCTGCTCCTCTGAGGTTCCAGAGAGAGTTGTACAATGTTTTAGTTTTAATTCTGCAGCTGTACCATCAGGCAATGAATGTGTGGGGAGGAATCTCACTGCAAACCAGGTCGAGATTTGCTGCATTTTAACGATTGCCCCAGGTGAGAATTAACACATACAGGAGGTTGTTAAAGGGACAGTGTTACCGTGGGAGAAGCCTACCTTACCTCCGCCAACAGGATTTCAAGATGAGGGTGTGAGGCTTTAGCTCGGTGGTAACATTCCCACCCCTGGGTCAGAAGGTGAAGGGTTCGAGTCCTACAGCTCCGGCAAGTGGAGACCAGAATATGGTCCCTAAACACTGAGTTGATATCTGGGGACTCGCGTCTGGACGAAGTGGCCACTGGCTCGGTGGTAGCGTTCCCACCTCTGAGACCCAACGGTTGGGTTCGGGTCTCACTCCAGAGAGCCCTGTGGAAATGCCGGTCTGAATACTGGGTTGATGTCCAGCGGGGATTCTTGCATCCGGTGGGTGCCCACCTAGGGGTAGGTACTCTGAAGATATAAATCATGAGCAAGGCAATGGGAATCCACCTCAGCTACTCTTCCCTAGTAAGTGGCTCAAAAATCTCACGTGTGAGACTTGGGTTAGAACCTGCCCGAGGGCAGAACATAGTGAGCGGACATATATCTATGGAATATTAAGATACTCTATATTCACGATTTTTATCTTTGGAGTACCTACTCCTAGTTGGGCTGCAACCAAGGCTACAGAGCCCCACCTCAGATGGTTAGATTGTGGTACTAATAAGGCCAAGGTCACGGGTTCAATCCCCGTCTTGACGAGCTACGCTGTCTGCCACTGTTTTTTCTTGCTACCTGTGGGGATGAGAACAAGGACTGTGGGGTGGATGAGCAAACTCACCATGGCACCATGGTGCAGGAGGCCATTCAAGTGGGGGGAGGGAAAAGAAATGTGGTCGTGGTAGGGGACAGTATAGTCAGGGGGATAGATACTGGTCTCTGCAGCCGCGACCGGGAGTTCTGAAGGTTGTGTTGCCTGCCTGGTGCCAGGGTAAAGGATGTCTCCTCGCGGCTGGAGAAGAACTTGGAGTGGGAGTGGGAGGATCCAGTTGTCGTGGCTCATGTAGGAACCAACGATATAGGTAGAACTAGGAATGAGGGAGTTTGAGGAGCTAGGATCCAAATTAAAACGCAGAACCTCTGGATTGTTACCTGAGCCACGTGCAAATTGGCATAGGGACAAACCGATTAGAAGGTTAAATGCGTGGTTCAAACAGTGGTGTGGGAGGCAGGGGTTTCAATTCATGGGTCACTGGCACCAGTACTGGGGAAAGAGGGAGCTGTTCCGTGGGGACTGGCTCCACTTAAACCAGGCTGGGACCAGTGTCCTGGTGAATCAAATAACTAGGGCAGTAGATAGGGCTTTAAACTAATGAAGGGAGGGTGGGAGGATTCAGGAAAGGGTAAATTCAAAAGCAGTGAGAGAAATGTCAAGGCTGTAGAGCAGAGTAGTGATCTGGGTAAAGACAAGCAGAGGGATTCGGGAAGGGACAGAAAGATTAACACAGGCAATAGGACATTAGTGACTAAAGTGACATCAGGGAAAAATAGAAAAAAGTTAAAGCTAAAGGTACTATATCTGAATGCACGACGCATTCGCAACAAAATAGATGAATTAATAGCGCTGATAGAACTAAATGGGTTTGATTTAATACAATTACAGAGACGTGGTTGTAGAGTAACCAAGGTTGGGAACTAAATATTCCAGGATATTTGACTTTTAGAAGAGACGTACAGAATCGAAAAGGAGGAGGGGTAGCCCTGATAATAAAGGAGGGAATCAAGACAGTAGAGAGAAAGGATCTTGGCTTGGAAAAACAAAATGTAGAATCGGTTTGGGTGCAGTTAAGAAACAATAACGGACAGGAAACACTAGTGGGAGTAGTTTATAGGCCCCTTAGCAGTGGTTGTAGTGTTGGGCAGAGTATAAATCAAGAAATTAGAGATGCATGTAACAAGGGTAATACAGTAATCATGGGGGATTTTAACTTTCATACAGACTGGGCAAACCAAATTTGCAGAAATAGTGCAGAGGAAGAGTTCATGGAATGCATTCAAGATAGTTTTCTAGATCAGTATGTCAAGGAACCTCTGAGGGAACTGGCTATTTTAGATCTGGTACTGTGCAATGAGACAGGGTTAATTAATAACCTTATAGTAAAGGAGCCTCTGGGGAGCAGTGATCATAATATGATAGAATTTTATGTTGAGTTTGAGAGTGATTTAGTTAAGTCCGGAACTAGGGTCCTAATCCTGAACAAAACAAACTACGTAGGTATGAGAGATGAGTTGGCTAAGGTAGATTGAGAAACTAGATTAAAAGATATGACAGTAGAAAAGGAATGGCAAACATTTAAAGAAATAATTCATAATTTGCAACGAATATACATTCCCTTAAGGAATAAAAACACCACAGGAAAAATTGTCCAACCATGGCGAACAAGAGAAATTAAAGATAGTATTAGATTAAAGGAAGAGGCTTATAATGTTGCCAAAATGAGTAGTAAGCCTGAGGATTGGGAGGATTTTAGAATTCAGCAAAGGAGGACCAAGAAATTGATAAAGAAAGGGAAAATAGAATATGAGAGTAAACTAGCGAGAGACATAAAAACAGACTGTAAAAGCTTTTATAGGTATGTAAAAAGGAAAAGATTAGCGAAAGTAAACATGGGTCCCTTACAGGCTGAGACAGGAGAAATTATAATGGGGAACAAGGAAATGGCAGAGAAATTAAACAAATACTTTGTGTCTGTCTTCACGGAAGAAGACGCAAAAAAACTCCCGGAAATAGTGAAGAACCAAGGCTCTAGCGAGAATGAGGAACTGAAAGAAATTAGTATTAGTAAAAAAATAGTACTGGAGAAATTAATGGGACTGAAAGCCGATAAATCCCCATGACCCGATGGCCCATATCCTAGCATTTTAAAAGAGGTGGCTATAGAGATAGTGGATGCATTGGTTGTCATTTTCCAAAATTCCATAGATTCTAAAACAGTGCCCGCGGATTGGAAGGTAGCAAATGTAACCCCACTATTTAAGAAAGGAGGGAGAGAGAAAACGGAGAACTACAGACCAGTTAGCCTGACATCAGTAGTAGGGAAAATGCTAGAATCTATTATTAAGGACGCGGTAACAGGGCACTTAGAAAATAATAATAGGATTGGGCAGAGTCAACAAGGATTTATGAAAGGGAAAACATGTTTGACGAATCTGTTAAGAGTTTTTTGAGGTTGTAACTAGCAGAGTAGATAAGGGCGATCCAGTGGATGTGGTGTATTTGGATTTTCAGAAGGCATTCGATAAGGTGCCACAAAAGAGGTTATTAAACAAAATTAGGGCTCATGGGATTGGGGGTAATATACTAGCATGGATTGAGGATTGGTTATTGGACAGAAAACAGGGAGTAGGAATAAATGGGTCATTTTCGGGTTGGCAGGCTTAACTAGTGGGGTACCGCAAGGATCAGTGCTCGGGCCTCAGCTATTCACAATCTGCATCAATGATTTGGATGAGGGGACCAAATGTAATATATCCAAGTTTGCTGATGATACAAAGCTAGGTGGGAATGTAAGTTGTGAGGAGGATGCAAAAAGGCTTCAAGGGGATATAAACAGACTAAGTGAGTGGGCAAGAACATGGCAAATGGAATATAATGTGGAGAAATGTGAAGTTATCCACTTTGGTGGGAAAAATAGAAAAGCAGAGTATTTTTTAAATGGTGAGAGATTGGGAAATGTTGGTGTTCAGAGGGACCTGGGTGTCCTTGTACACGAATCACTGAAAGTTAACATGCAGGTACAGCAAGCAATTAGGAAAGTATTGATGCGCTATCAATTACTCGTAAAAGACTGAGAGTTAAGAGAGTAACTAAAGGCTTTTATTAGCAAAGAACAGAGCATGCCTCTCGTGGTTGACTGGGTTCCAAGAAGGCAGGGGGCTGCAGGTCAATCACCTTTATACCTGGGCCTGTGGGTGGAGCTAGGGGCGGAGCCAGCAGAGACATGCTGAGGCATGCATAGGTACAACAGTGTGTAACAACAACAACAACAACAACAACAGTGGTTTACCACATTCACCCCTTGTTTAAAATTGAGTCCGGCGGGGTGAAGTGTACTAAAGGTTCGTGTAAGTAAGTCTATCAGGTGGCCTTGTATGCCGTCCTGATCGTCGTGGTGGCGGCGGTGATGGTGCAGCATCCAACGTTGAGTCTGGCGTCTCATTGAGTGGTTGGGTGGTCAATGACGGGTCCTGGGGCTGCGGCATGCCGTCTAGCGGGGTTGGGTTGTGGGTAGTGGTGGATGGCAATGGTAGTGTTTCAGGGGCACCCAAAGGTGCGAGATCTCGTGTGGGGGCTGTGTTCTCCCGCCCGTCCGGGTAGGCTACGTAAGCGTACTGGGGGTAGGCGTGGGTAGTGGTGGATGGCGAGGGGGGTGTTTCGGGAGCACCCGAAGGTGCGAGGTCTCGTATGGAGACTGTATCCTCCCGCCCGTCCGGGTACACCACGTAAGCATACTGAGGGTTGGCATGGAGGAGGCTCACCCTCTCGACCAGGGGGTCCGTCTTATGGGACCTCACGTGCTTCCGCAGTAGGACGGGTCCTGGAGAAGTCAGCCATGTCGGTAACGAGATCCCCGATGTGGACTTCCTGGGGAAGGAGAACATTCTCTCGTGAGGGGTAGCATTGGTGGCTGTACAGAGCAGTGACCGAATGGAATGGAGCGCCGCAGGGAGGACTTCCTGCCAGCGAGAGGTCGGAAGGCCCTTAGATTTCAAGTTTAAAAGGACTGCCTTCCAGACCGTCGCATTCTCCCTTTCCACCTGGCCATTCCCCCGGGGGTTGTAGCTGGTGGTCCTGCTTGTAGCGATACCTCTCGAGAGCAGGTACTGCCGGAGTTCGTCGCTCATAAAGGATGAGCCCCTGTCGCTATGAATATAGCTAGGGAAACCGAACAAGGCGAAGAGGTCATTCAGACATTTAATGACCGTGGTACTGGTCATGTCTGAGCAAGGGATGGCAAATGGGAAACGGGAGTACTCATCAATTATGTTGAGGAAGTACACATTGCGGTCGGAGGAGGGGAGGGGCCCTTTAAAATCGACGCTCAGCCGTTCAAAGGGGCGCGTGGCTTTGATCAGGCTTGCTCTGTCTGGCCTATAAAAATGCGGTTTGCACTCGGCACAGATTTGGCAGTTCCTGGTCATGGTCCTGACCTCCTCGATGGAGTAGGGCAGGTTACGGGATTTGATGAAGTGAAAAAACCTGGTGACCCCCGGGTGGCAGAGGTCATTGTGGAGGGTCTTCAGTCTATCGACCTGCGCGTTGGCGCATGTACCACGTGATAGGGCATCTGGGGGCTCATTGAGTTTCCCGGGCCGGTACAAGATATCGTAATTGTAGGTGGAGAGTTCGATTCTCCACCTCAAGATCTTGTCGTTCTTGATTTTGCCCCTCTGCTTATTATTAAACATAAAAGCTACTGAACGCTGGTCAGTGAGCAGGGTAAATCGTTTTCCGGCCAGGTAATGCCTCCAATGTCGCACAGCTTCCACAATGGCCTGGGCCTCCTTTTCGACAGAGGAGTGTCGAATCTCGGGGCCCTGGAGGGTCCTTGAGAAAAAGGCCACGGGTCTCCCCGCCTGGTTAAGGGTTGCAGCTAGGGCAAAGTCGGATGCGTCGCTCTCCACTTGGAAAGGGATGGACTCATCCACTGCGTGCATTGTGGCCTTCGCAATATCTCCTTTTATGAGAGTGAAGGCTGCACAGGCCTCTGCTGTCAGGGGGAAGGAGGTGGACTTGATGAGGGGTCTGGCTTTGTCCACATAGTTGGGCACCCACTGAGCATAGTACGAGAAAAACCCTAGGCATCTCTTCAGTGCTTTTTGGCAGTGGGGGAGGGGGAGCTCCATAAGGGGGCGCATCCTGTCGGGGTCGGGCCGATGACTCCGTTCTCCACTACACAGCCAAGAATGGCAAGGCGCTTGGTACGAAACATACATTTGTCCTTGTTGTATGTTAGGTTCAGCCGCTGGGCTGTACGGAGGAATTTCTCTAGATTAACATCATGGTCCTGCTGGTCGCGGCCGCAGATGGTGACGTTGTCTAGATAGGGGAAAGTGGCCTGGAGCGCGTTCTTGTCGACCATCCGGTCCATCTCCCGTTGGAAGACTGAAACCCCGTTGGTGACGCCGAAGGGAACTCTGAGGAAGTGGTAGAGACGACCGTCAGCTTCAAAAGCTGTGTACTGGCGGTCCTCAGCCCTGATGGGGAGCTGGTGGTATGTCGACTTCAGATCAATCGTCGAGAACACCCGGTATTGTGCTATCTGATTGACCATGTCAGATATGCGGGGGAGTGGGTATGCATCTGGCTGGGTGTAGCGATTGATCGTCTGGCTGTAGTCAATAACTAGGCGCTATTTTTCGCCAGTCTTCACTACCACCACTTGTGCTCGCCATGGGCTGGTGCTACTTTCAATAATCCCTTCCTTCAGGAGTCTTGCTACCTCGGATTTAATGAAGCTCCTATCCCCGGCACTGTAACGCCTGCTTTTGGTAGCGATGGGCTTACAGTCGCGGGTGAGGTTAGCGAACAAGGAGGGGGGGGGGACTTTAAGGGTGGAGAGGCTGCAAATGGTGCGCGGCGGGCGATTTAAAAGCTGCTGGCTGCAGACTGTGAGTGGGGGGAGGGGTCCGTCGTACGCTAATGTGACACTCTTAAGGTTGCACTGAAAATCCAACCCCAGTAGAACGGCAGCGCAAAGATGGGGCAGGACCAGGAGTTTAAAATTTTTGTATTCTGTGCCCCTTACTGAAAGGGTCACTACACAGTAGCCACCGACGTCCGCTGACTGGGCTTTGGAAGCCAAAGAGATCCGATGTCGCGTCGGCAGGACCGGGAGAGAGTAACTGCGCACCGTGTCGGGGTGGATAAAGCTGTCCGTGCTCCCGCTGTCAAAAAGGCAGGTAGTGGCGCGGCCGTTTGCCTTAATGTCCATCATGGACCTGGACAGTTGATGAGGGAGAGATTGGTCCAGCGTCACGGAGGCCAGCGTATGGTCGAGCGAGTCGATGTGGTCGTCAGATGAGGCGGTGGTTGAGTCCGGGTCCCCCGTGGTTGAAGTTGGAGACGTCCGAGATGGCGGACAAAATGGCGGCGCCCATGGTCCCGATCCCCACGCGGCTGGGGGAGTCCAAGATGGCGGACAAGATGGCTGCCCCCACGGTTCGCACGCGGCGCTGCTGGCGTTAGCGGTTTTACCTTTGCAGGCGCTGGCATAGTGTCCTTTCTTCCCGCAGCCAGAGCAGGTAGTGTTTCTCGCCGGGCAGCGTGCTCTGGGGTGTTTTGCCTGGCCACAAAAATAACATTTCTGTGCCTTGGACATCGCAGCAGCAGTTGAAGGTGGCGGTCCCATGACCCAAGGTTGTGGCGTCCACGTTGCGGAGCAGTTAGGGGAGAAGGCGTCCATATTCCTGTGGGCCGCGTCGAGCGAGAGCGCGAGGGACACGGCCTTTCTCAGGTCCATTTCTCCCTTTTCCAACAGTCTCTGCCGGGAGTAGTCGGACCTTAGACCCGCAACGAAAGCATCTCGGATCAGTCCCTCCGTGTGTGCTGCGGCTGATGCTTCTTTGCAATCGCAGTCTCGGCTGAGTATCCGTAGTGCCCGTAGGAAGGCCTCCACCGATTCCCCGGGCTGCTGTCTGCGGGATCTTAAGAGGTGCCGGGCATAGACCGTATTTACCGGGCGTGCGTATTGCCCTTTTAGCAGACCGATAGCCGCCGCGTAGGTCGTCGCATCCTGGATTATTGTATAAACTTGGTGGCTCACCTTTGAGGCCAGGATTTCCAACTTGTTTTCGTCCAGGGTCACAGTTGAGGCTTGCAGGTAGGCCTCGAAGCAACGCAGCCAATGCGCGAATTTGGTAGCCGAACCCGCTTCTTGGGGGTCTAGGTCCAGGCATGTTGGTCTGAGGGCTCGCAGCAGCTCCTGTTGCTCAGCGTTTGGTGCAGCAGCCTGCTGTTCAGCGTTTGGTGCAGCAGCCTGCTGTTCAGCAAATGTCGACATTTTGTTTTTGCTAATAAAATTGATGCGCTATCAATTACTCATAAAAGACTGAGAGTTAAGAGAGTAACTAAAGGCTTTTATTAGCAAAGAACAGAGCATGCCTCTCGTGGTTGACTGGGTTCCAAGAAGGCAGGGGGCCGCAGGTCAATCACCTTTATACCTGGGCCTGTGTGGGTGGAGCCAGCCGAGACATGTTGAGGCATGCATTGGTACAACAGCGTGTAACAACAACAACAACAACAACAACAACATTGGTTTACCACAAGTATGTTGGCCTTTATTACAAGAGGATTTGAGTATAAGAGTAAAGATGTCTTACTGCAATTATATAGGGCCCTGGTGAGACCACACCTGGAGTATTGTGTACAGTTTTGGTCTCCTTACCTAAGGAAGGATATACTTATCATAGAGGGAGTGCAACGAAGGTTCACCAGACTTATTCCTGGGATGGGGGGATTGTCCTATGAGGAGAGATTGAGTAGACTAGGCCTATATTCTCTAGAGTTTAGAAGAATGAGAGTTGATCTCATTGAAACATACAAAATTCTTACAGGGCTCAACAGGGTAGATGCAGGGAGGATGTTTCCCCTGGCTGGGGAGTCTAGAACCAGGGGTCACAGTCTCAGAATAAGGGGTCGGCCATTTAGGACTGAGATGAGGAGAAATTTCTTCACTCAGAGGGTTGTGAATCTTTGGAATTCTCTACCCCAGAGGGCTGTGGAGGCTCAGTTGTTGAATATATTCAAGACCGAGATCGGTAGATTTTTGAATATTCAGGGAATCAAGGGATATGGGGATAGTGCAGGAAAGTGGAGATGGGGTAGAAGATCAGCCATGATCTTATTGAATGGCGGAGCAGGCTCAAGGGGCCGAATGTCTTACTCCTGCTCCTATTTCTTATGTTCTTATGTTCTTTCCTGTACGATGGGGTGGTTATGGGGGAGCTAGTGGTACTCATCGGATGCAAATAACCCTGCTGGGCATCAACCCAGTACTCAGACCAACATTCCGGTCTCCACCGAGAGAGTCCAGAACGGGACCCGAAGCCAACCTGTCCGACTCGGAGGTGGGAATACCACCGCTTGGTCTGGATGCGAACAGAAGAACTTATGTGTGAAGAATGGTAACTTGGCCAAAAAAAATGGAGGGCGTTCGCCATCCTTGGCACAATGTCCGAACAAGGAGCCAACATCTTCAATGGAGAAAATCGGAAAATCACTTTTAGAAATGCGTGTGTTTTTTTTACTTGTACCTATTTCCTGCCAGGGTGCGATGGCACAAGTAATGTTCTAGCTGGGAAGCTGTATGGGATTCCATTGTTTGGCTCCATGGCGCATTCTTACATCACTTCCTTCACATCAGTGTCAGAGGTCGAGGCTCAGGTAAGTGCTACTGCTACTTCATATTCAAGTAACTTACTTACCTTCTTGTTTGGGCCTAGCAGGCCATCAGGTGCCTCCTGAGCTGGCGTTGGCTGCTTCAGGGCATACAAATCTTGGAGAGGGAGCCTCAAAGAGTAGGCCATACAGCCCCTCAAGCCTTCCCCGCCATTCAATAAGATCATGGCTGATCTTCTACCGCTTTCCCGCCTGATCCCCATACCCCTTGATTCCCTTAGTGTCCAAGAATCTATCAATCTCAGTATTAAATATACTCAACGACTGAGCCTCCTCAGCTCTCTGGGGTAGAGAATTCCAAAGATTCACCACCCTGAGTGAAGAAATTTCTCCCCATCTCAGTTCTAAATGGCTGACCCCTTCTCCTATTACTAGTACTAGACTCTCCAGCCAGGGGAAACAGCCTCTCAGCATCTACCCTGTCAAGCCCTCTAAGAATTTTATACGTCTCAATGACATCACCTCTTATTCTTCTAAACTCCGGAGAATGTAGGCCCATTCTACTCGATCTCTCCTCATAGGAAAACCCTCTCATCCCAGGCATTATAAATATATAGGAACAGGAGGAGGCCATTCAGCCCCTCGAGCCTGTTCCGCCATTCAATGAGATCATTGTTGATCTGTTTCCTAACTCCATCCACCCGCCTTTGCTCCATATTCCTTAATATCCTTGTCTAGCAAAAATCTCAGATTTAAAATGATTAATGGAGCTAGCATCTACTGCTTTTTGTAAGAGAGAGTTCCACAGGTCTACAACTCTTTGCGTGAAGAAGTGTTTCCTAACTTCTCTCCTGAATGGCCTGGCTCTGATTTTAAGGTTATGTCCCCCTTATAAAATTCTAACAGGACTAGACAGACTAGATGCAGGAAGGATGTTCCCGATGGCGGGGGAGCACAGAACCAGGGGTCACAGTCTAAGGATAAGGGGTAAGCCATTTAGGACTGAGATGAGGAGGAATTTCTTCACCCAGAGAATGGTGAACCTGTGGAATTCTCTACCACAAAAGGCAGTAGAGGCCAATTCATTAAATATATTCAAGAAGGAGTTAGATATATTTCTTAAGGCTAAAGGGATCAAGGGATATGGGGAGAAAGCAGGGACAGGGTACTGAATTTGGATGATCAGCCATGATCTCATTGAATGGCGGAGCAGGCTCGAGGGGCCGAATGGCCTACTCCTGCTCCTATCTTCTATGTTTCTATGTTTGTCCTCGACTCCCCCACCAGCGGAAAAAAATTCTCTCTCTCTATCCTATCATCCCTTTCAAAATCCTGAAAAACTCAACCAAATATCACCCCTTAACCTTCTATATTCTAGGGAATACAAGCCTAGTTTATGTAACTAGGGGTAATATGTAACTTTTTTTATATACAGTATTATGAAAAACTTGTTGCAATGCAATGCAGACAAACTCAGCAATGTTCACGCAGCAAGGTCCCTCAAACAGCAAAGAGGTGAATGAGCAGTTAATCAGCTGTGGCTCAGTCCTGACGAAGGGTTTTGACCCGAAACGTTAACTCTATTTCTCTCTCCACGGATGTTGCCTGGCCTGCTGAGTTTTTCCAGCATTTTCTGTTGCTATTCCTAGTTTATGTAATCTCTCCTCATAATCTAACCCTTGGGCTTCTCATTTGCATATGCAAAAGGTCCCAATGCCTGTTTCAGGTGTGGGTAAAGGGCACATGTTTTCACCCTTACCCAGAATGGTGGGTGGCGCACTTCTGGTTGGAAATGCGCACACGCTTCCTGCCCCCTATATTGGGGCCCTAAGTAGTCCCAAGTAGCGCCCAAAAAATGGACCAATTTCTAGGCCGTAGAAGGCCCAAACTTACGGCACTTTATTTTTTTTCCCCAACCCCTACCAGACTCTGAAGCCTGCATCTGAGGGACAGCCAGCAGTGGATTTTGTCTCTCTCTGTAAAGAGTGGCTAGTTCGGGTCTGTCGGCTTCTGCAAGTGCCTCAGGATCATATCAATTCCTCCGAGTTGGCAGCCTTCATTTCCTACGCCATGTCGTATCCGAGGAACTTCATCGCTTTGGTCGACACGTACAGTGTAATGAGGTAGAGAGTTGTGCTTGTAGTTTTTTAAAATATATATTAGGAAAAACTTGTTGCAATGCAGACAAACTCAGCAATGTTCACACAGCAAGGGCCCTCAAACAGCAAAGAGGTGAATGAGCAGTCAATCGGCCGTGGCTCAGCGGGCAGCACTCTCGCCTCTGAGCCTAGTAGGTCGTGGGTTCAAATCCGCACTCCAGGAGCTTGAGCCCAAAGTCTAGGCTGACACTCCAGCGCAGTACTGAGGGAGTGCTGCACTGTCGGAGGTGCCTTCTTTCGGATGAGATGTTAAACCGAGGGAGAAAGAAATAGAAGAACATACAGCTAGGGTTAGCTAAAGTCGGGTGGGAGGAAGCTATTGCGGTAAAGTGGCAGGTAACATTCATGCCACACAAGTGCCAGGCAATGACTATCTCCAACAAGCGAGAGTCTAACCACCTCCCCTTGACATTCAACGGCATTACCATCGCCGAATCCCCCACCATCAACATCCTGGGGGTCACCATTGACCAGAAACTTAACTGGACCAGCCACATAAATACTGTGGCTACAAGAGCAGGTCAGAGACTAGGTATTCTGTGGCGAGTGTCATACCTCCTGACTCCCCAAAGCCTTTCCACCATCTACAAGGCACAAGTAAGGAGTGTGATGGAATACCCTCCACTTGCCTGGATGAGTGCAGCTCCAACAACACTCAAGAAGCTCAACACCATCCAAGACAAAGCAGCCCGCTTGATTGGCACCCCATCCACCACCTTAACCATTCACTCCCTCCACCACTGGCGTACCGTGGCCGCAGTGTGTACCATCTACAAGATGCACTGCAGCAACTCGCCAAGGCTTCTTCAGCAGCACCTCCCAAACCCGCGACCTCTTCCACCTAGAAGGACAAGGGCAGCAGGCACATGGGAACACCACCATCTCCAAGTTCCCCTCCAAGTCACACACCATCCTGACTTAGAAGTATATCGCCGATCCTTCATCGTCGCTGGGTCAAAATCCTGGAACTCCCTACCTAACAGCACTGTGGGAGTACCCTCACCACACGGACTGCAGTGGTTCAAGAAGGCGGCTCATCACCACCTTCTCAAGGGCAATTAGGGATGGGCAATAAATGCTGGCCTTGCCAGCGACGCCCACATCCCATGAACGAATAAAGAAAAAAAACCACAGGCATAGACCAGTTGGGCCAATTGGTCTGTTCCTGTGCTGTGAATACTAGGTAATAACAGATTGTAGTAACTTCCCCACAACAGAGATTAGACTAATAGGCCTATAATTTCCTGGGTAACCCTTCTTAAATGATGGAGTGACATTGGCAATTTTCCAATCCAAGGGGGCAATTCCTGAATCAAGAGAATTTTGGAAGATCATGACTAACCCATCAACAGTTTGTTCATCTGTTTCTTTTAATGTCCTGGGGTGGAAACCCATCAGGTCCTGGAGTCTTGTCAGTCTTCAATCTCATTATTTTCCCCCATTACCATTGAAAAAAAAACTTTTATTAAATCTAGTAAGTTCCAGAGGAGAGATGAGGAGAAATGATTTTACACAGCGAGTTGTTGTGATCTGGAATGCGCTGCCTGAAAGGACGATGGAAGCAGATTCAATAATAACTTTCAAAATAGGAAATGGATAAATACTTGAAAAGGATAAATTTACAGGGCTATGGGGAAACAGCAGGGGGGAGTGGGACTAATTGGGTGGCTCTTTCAAAGAGCCGGCACAGGCACCATGGGCCGAATGGCCTCCTCCTGTGCTGTAAGATTCTAGGATTCTATTCTATAATAATCTAGCCTAATATGATGTTAACTGTTTAACTCAGTGCGCCTATTCCTGTACAGCCCAGCACCTGATGGGGAAGGTCTCGAGTTTGTGCGGGAGTGTAAAACAGGTGAGTCGTCAGCCAAGGATTGGGCTGATGGTTTCGTCGACTTAAAGGATGGCCACATCCAGAGGGTGGGCCAGCCAGTGTGCTCCTGACTCCCGGACTAGCAGGGCTCGCGAGGAGCCCCTTTTTGGCCTGGGATGGTTTAGCAGTGCGTGAGAATCGGGAGCTCCGGATGTTCCTCATGCTGTCGTCATGTTTCCTCACAGGAGCGGAGTCCCCAACTTCTGTGCCGTCTCCTTGGCTCTGCACCAGCTGGGGTACAGGGCAGACGGACTGCGGCTGGACAGCGGAGACCTGGTCGAGCAGTCCCTAAAGGTCCGCCGCACGCTACAAACCTGCGCTGCCGAGTAAGTCTGCCCGCCACATTTCTCATTTTGCTTTTTCCAAATGTCTCCCGCCCCTGGGTGTAAAGATCTGGTTGAGGAGTAACTGCTTTCCCCCCTCAGATTTGGAGTGTCCTGGCTTTCAGATGTACCCATTATCATCAGCAATGGCATCAGTGAAAAGGATCTTATAAACCTACAGAACCAGGTGAGAGTGAGAGACCACCTGACCCTCCCCCTCCCCCTCCCTCACTCTAACCCCTCCCCTCCCCTCACTCTAACCCCTCCTCCTCCCCTCACTCTAACCCCTCCCCCTCCCCTCACTCTAACCCCTCCCCCTCCCACTCAACCCTCACCCTCCCACTCTAACCCTCCCCTCCCTCACTCTAACCCTCCCCCTCCCCTCACTCTAACCCCTCGCCTCTCCCTCCCCTCACTCTAACCCCTCCCTCCCCTCCCTCACTCTAACCCCCTCCCTCCCCCTCCCTCACTCTAACCCTCCTCCCCCTCCCCCTCACTCTAACCCCTCCCCTTCCCCTCACTCTAACCCCTCCCCTCCCCTCACTCTAACCCCTCCCCTCCCTCACTCTAACCCCTCCCCTCCCCTCACTCTAACCCCTCCCCTCCCCTCAGCTTACCCCCCTCCCTCCCCTCCCCTCACTCTAACCCCTCCCCCTCCCCTCACTCTAACCCCTCCCCCTCCCCTCACTCTAACCCCTCCCCTCCCTCACTCTAACCCCCTCCCTCCCCCTCCCCTCCCTCCCCCTCACTCTAACCCCTCCCCTCCCCCTCCCCTCACTCTAACCCCTCCCCCTCCCCTCACTCTAACCCCTCCCCCTCCCCTCACTCTAACCTCTCCCCCTCACTCTAACCCCCTCCCCTCTCCCTCCCTCACTCTACCCCCTCCCCTCCCTCCGCCTCCCCTCACTCTAACCCCTCCCCTCCCCTCACTCTACCCCCTCCCTCCCCCTCCCCTCACTCTAACCCCCTCGCCCTCTCCCTCCCCCTCCCCTCACTCTAACCCCTCCCCCTCCCCTCACTCTAACCCCTCCCCCTCCCCTCACTCTAACCCCTCCCCCTCCCCTCACTCTACCCCCCTCCCTCCCCTCCCCTCACTCTAACCCACTCCCCCTCACTCTAACTGTAGTGTATGTGCCTTTAAGAGCCCCAGGTGTGCTGTGGTGCCGGTGATTGCCACTCGGGCTATATAAGCCTGTATATTGTGTATATCCGTTAGAACCCCCCCCCAGACTTTGCTTAGTAAATACCTATGAACCAACTCCTGTCTTCAGTGTCTTTATCTACACACGGACACTACAGTGGCGACGAAGTGGAAACGGACTTACCTGCAATTCGGCAGCACCACAAGGGCATCGATTCCTCGGGCGTCCTCGGGCGTCCTGAAGACTCAAGGAGTGAGAGAAGCTGTGGTTTCACCAGCTGGCCAAGCTGTGGCAGGTACTGCGCTAATCCTTCCTGGGCGTCAGGCTGGGCTCCAGCGGCTGGCTACAGCTGAGACAGGCAGCGAAATCGGAGGCAAGCAGGCCGGCGTGGCAAGCAGGTCAGCGTTCAGACCTGGAGAGAAACTCCGGTGGGAACGAGTCTCCAACAATAAATAAAAGATAAAACAAATGGAAACCGCAGTAAACAGCGTTGTCATCGGCAGCAGTGGCGGGAAAGCGCAGGAAGTGCCATATCTTTTCTACAGAAAAGAAAGAAAAGCGCGGGAAGCGCCATATCTTTTCTAAGATGCCTAATTTTGGCAATATTGATGTTTTTGATAACGAGATAGAGGATTGGACCACATATGTGGAAAGAGTGGAGGTATATTGCACCGCAAATGGAATAGAAGATGAAAAAAAGCTTCAGTACTTCTGGATCTAATGGGCGCAAAGACATACAAGCTGTTACGAAACTTAATCACTCCAGCCGAACCGATGGACAAGAATTTTAAGGAGATTGTGATACCCTACACTGCCAATTCGAGGCAGGACTGGCAGATTCTCTGCGAGACAAATTCGTCTGCGATCCCCTAAGTGTAGAAACACAAAAAAAGCTATCTTCTGAGAAAAATTTAACACTGGACAAGGCTTTCAGTGCAATAGGAGCTGCAGAGATACAGCAAAGGCCACAGGACTTCGGCACCCATGAATGACACGGGGTTTCGAGAGATGTTATCGCTGCAGCAGACCCACGCATGACCAGAGGGACTGCTGGTTCAAGGAAAAAGCATGCAGGCGATGCAGAAAGATGGGACACATTCCACGTGTGTGCCGATCTGAAAACAAAAAATCCACTAACAGGAAAAGAATCAATAAGGAAAAGCACAGAAAGGTACAAATGATGACGGACAGTAGCTCTGAAGACCAGAAGAGCGATAGCGACTCCGGGAACAAGAGACTAAGCTCTCTCAAATTACATAATGTAATTGCTAAAGAAGATTACCAGACCATTTGGGTTACCCTCACAATAGCAGGGTCCCCAGTTAAAATGGAGCTAGATACAGGATCAGCTCTGACCGTCATAAATCGACGGGATTACGAGCGGCTATTTCCACATATACCTTTAAAAGACACATCCATTATCTTGAAAACATATACGGGGCAGAAAGTATACCCCAAAGGAAAAATAAGGGTGCCTGTTGTATACAACGGCAAGGAAATACAGAAGTTGTATTTATACATCCTACAAGATGGTGGTCCACCGCTGTTGGGACGTGAATGGATCAGAAAAATACGTTTAGACTGGCACTCCATTCAGGCACTGACGGTGACCAGTAAGGAAAAAAATGATGATGACGTCATACCTGAACGATTAAAAGACATCTTGGCCAACGCCAAGGAAGTGTTTCAAGAGAAACTAGGAACTTTGAAAGGCATCACCGCCTCAATAAAAGTGGAAGATGCAGCAATTCCCAAGTTTTTTAAGGCAAGACCGGTGCCATAACGCAATTCGTCCAGCAGTCGAGGCAGAGCTGGAGAATTTGGAAAAGGCAGGCGTATTATCTAAAATAGATTGGAGCGAGTGGGCAACACCCATCGTCCCAGTCATGAAGAAAGCATTGAAGAATGATAAATCTGAAGAAAAGAGAAAAATTCGCATCTGTGGAGACTTCAAGGTGACTGTAAACTTTCACTACGGTATAGTATCCTCTTCCGAGGATAGAAGATATTTTCGCCTCACTATCCGGAGGGAAACGTTTCACCAAAATTGACTTGGCACAGGCATATCTACAGATGGAGGTTGAAGAGGCCTCTAAAAAATATCTCACGATAAATACACACAAAGGTCTGTACCAGTACAATCGACCGGTTTCGGAGTAGCATCCGCTCCAGCTATCTGGCAAAGAGCTATGGAGCAAGTCCTCCAAGGGATTCCGGGGACTCAATGCTACCTAGACGACATCCTTGTAACAGGAGAAAACGACAACGAGCACCTTGCCAATTTAGAGCAGGTGCTCACTAGGCTGAGAGAACGGGGCCTACGAGCAAATCGCCCCAAGTGCGAATTTTTCCGAAATCAAATATCATATTGTGGCCACATAGTAAATAAGGAAGGGTTGCATAAGTCACCTGAAAAAATTGAGGCGGTCATAAAAGCCCCAGCACCTGAAAATGTTTCACAATTAAGGTCGTTCCTGGATTAATAAATTACTATCATAAATTTTTACCGAACTTATCAACTCTTCTACACCCTCTTAATGAACTGCTTACAAACAGGAGTAATTTGGAAATGGAACGAAGACTGCAAAAGTGCCTTCCATAAATGCAAAGACTTAATCACATCCAAAGAAGTTTTGGGCTCATTACAACCCATCACTGCCAATCAGACTGGCGTGCGATGCATCCCCTTACGTCATAGGAGCAGTATTATCGCATAAATTCCCTGATGGCTCGGAACGGCCGATAGCTTTTGCGTCACGCTCATTGAACTCAGCTGAGCGTAACTATGCCCAAATCGACAGGGAAGCACTCAGCCTGGTATGGGGAGTAAAGAAATTCAACCATTACCTACACAGACAAAAATTTACCTTGTTGACTGACCATCAACCCCTCATCTCCATATTCAACCCTAAAAAGGGTGTTCCCATTATGACAGCGCAAAGGCTACAGAGGTGGTCCCTTTTTCTAGGGGCACACCAATACAACATAGAATACAAAGGGTCAAAACAGCATGGGAATGCTGACGGTTTATCGCGCCTACCGTTGCCAACGGTAGAAGAGGCACCTACAGTAGACCCAATGGAAATGTTCCACTCTACCATAGTGGAATGTCTACCAGTAACAAATTCTGCCATTGAAAGGGAAATGGGAAATGACCCGACTCTTTCACGGGTCAACGATTTAACAGTGAAGGGATGGCCAGCACATGGCGAACCACTGTTGCCAGCATTCTCGCAAAGAAGAGAACAGCTGTCAGTGTGCCGAGGAACCTTGATGTGTGGATCCAGAGTGGTGATTCCACCCAAACTCCAGGATAAAGTGCTAAAGGAGCTTCACGAGGGGCATTCTGGGTGGAGTGAAAATGAAGAACCTAGCCAGGGCGTTTGTATGGTGGCCAGGTATCGATGGAGACATCGAAGAAATGACCAAGAGCTGCCTAGGATGCCAGAAGGTCCAAAACGCTCCACCACCAAGCCCCTCTACATCCATGGGAGTGGCCCTCATCTCCCTGGCAAAGGGTACACATCGACTTTGCTGGTCCATTTATGGACTCAATGTTCTTAATCGCGGTTGATGCACACTCCAAGTGGCCGGAGGTAATAAAGATGTCCTCCACCACCACGGAAAAAACCATCACAGTATTAAGGACCATATTTGCCAGGAATGGGCTGCTGGAACAGATCTGTTCTGATAATGGACCGCAATTTGTGTCCGAAGAATTCAGAAAGTTCTTAAAAAACAATGGGGTTAAGCACTACACGTCCGCCCCATACCATCCCGCCACCAATGGATTGGCTGAAAGGTTTGTCCAGACCTTCAAGAAGGCCATAAAGGCCATGGGTAATGAAGACATAAAACTTCAGCACAAGGTGGATAACTTCTTATTCGCATACAGGAATGCAACACATATGGTTACCAACCAAACTCCCGCCATGATGTTCTTCAATAGAAACCTAAGATGCCGGCTGGATTTGGTCAAGCCCAACATCAGAAGGGACGTGGAGAACCGGCAGTTTCAAGGCATGAATGAAAGGCAACTAGAACCTTCCAGATAGGTCAACAAGTTTTGGCTCGGGACTACCGTACCGAGAAATGGCAGCCTGGAACTATCTGCACACGACTAGGACCACTGATGTATACCGTGGACATCGGAGAAAGCATAATCAGGCGCCATGCTGACCAAATC
Organism: Somniosus microcephalus; assembly: GCF_052327205.1. Classification (NCBI taxonomy): domain Eukaryota; kingdom Metazoa; phylum Chordata; class Chondrichthyes; order Squaliformes; family Somniosidae; genus Somniosus; species Somniosus microcephalus. The sequence continues at coordinate 17,142,565 of NC_140991.1, forward strand.
ATAAAGTCATCCGAAAAGGGACAACCTACACCACAACTCTATACATCTAACGATGAAGTAGAGATACCCATATCTACCTCTGATCCGGTGATACTGGAACCCGATGAACCCGACACTGGCATTCAAGCCGAATCAGCCTTGCCAGAAGAACCTACTACACCACCAGAAACGACTACACCCCCGAGGCGTTATCCGGACCGAGTCAGGAAGCCTCCTGAGAGACTGACTTATAATTAATTAACTACAGCAATGTATATTATTTTGCTTATAACATGTAAATTAATAATTACTTAAAAAATGATGTACTGGTTAGCTAAAAGGGGAGGAATTGTAGTGTATGTGCCTTTAAGAGCCCCAGGTGTGCTGTGGTGCCGGTGATTGCCACTCGGGCTATATAAGCCTGTATATTGTGAATATCCGTTAGAACCCCCCCCCCCCAGACTTTGCTTAGTAAATACCTATGAACCAACTCCTGTCTTCAGTGTCTTTATCAACATACAGACACTACACTAACCCCTCCCCCTCCCCCTCACTCTAACCCCTCCCCCTCTCCCCCCTCCCCTCACTCTAACCCCCTCCCCCTCACTCTAACCCCCTCCCCCTCACTCTAACCCCTCCCCCTCACTCTAACCCCTCCCCCTCCCCCTCCCCTCACTCTAACCCCTCCCCCTCACTCTAACCCCCTCCCCTCCCCTCACTAACCCCTCCCCCTCCCCTCACTCTAACCCCCCTCCCCTCACTCTAACCCCTCCCCCTCACTCTAACCCCCCTCCCCCTCCCCTCACTAACCCCTCCCCCTCCCCTCACTCTAACCCCTCCCCCTCACTCTAACCCCTCCCCCTCCCCTCCCCTCACTCTAACCCCTCCCCCTCACTCTAACCCCCTCCCCTCCCCTCACTAACCCCTCCCCCTCCCCTCACTCTAACCCCCCTCCCCTCACTCTAACCCCTCCCCCTCACTCTAACCCCCCTCCCCCTCCCCTCACTAACCCCTCCCCCTCCCCTCACTCTAACCCCTCCCCCTCACTCTAACCCCCCTCCCCTCACTAACTCCTCCCCCTCCCCTCACTCTAACCCCTCCCCCTCCCCCTCCCCTCACTCTAACCCCCTCCCCCTCCCCTCACTCTAACCCCCTCCCCCTCCCCTCACTCTAACCCCTCCCCCTCACTCTAACCCCCCTCCCCCTCCCCTCACTCTAACCCCTCCCCCTCCCCTCACTCTAACCCACCCCTCCCCCCCTTCATTCCAACCCCCTCCCCTCACTCTAACCCTCCTCCCCACCCCCTCTCCTCACTCTAACCTCCTCCCCCTCCCCCTCCCCTCACTCTAACCCTGCCCCTCCCCCTCTCCTCAATTTAACCCTTGTTCACTGATTGTTCAATTCCTTGTTTTCCAGCGGAATGAAGTTAATTCAATCGGCGTGGGAACGCACCTGGTCACATGCACCTTGCAGCCGTCCCTGGGCTGTGTGTACAAGGTACAGTGATGGAAAGGGGGGGGGGTGGGTAGAGGGTACACGGAGCGGAGGGTGACTGACACTGTTGATTAGAGTTTTAGCCAAGGAACTGAGGGCTGGAGGAGGTTACAGAGATCTGGGAGGGTTGTAGGGCTGGAGGAGGTTACAGAGATCTCGGAGGGTTGTAGGTGGAGGAGGTTACAGAGATCTCGGAGGGTTGTAGGGCTGGAGGAGGTTACAGAGATCTCGGAGGGTTGTGGGGCTGGAGGAGGTTACAGAGATCTCGGAGGGTTGTAGGGCTGGAGGAGGTTACAGAGATCTCGGAGGGTTGTAGGGCTGGAGGGGGTTACAGAGATCTGGGAGGGTTGTAGGGCTGGAGGAGGTTACAGAAATAGGGAGGCCACGTTCCCTCTAAGCTTCCCGGCCAAGCTCTCACTGGCCAACCTCGCTTTTTGGTAGCGGGGAATCATTGGATGCTCTTCCCTAATAAACTCAACTCTTATTCTCTGGGATTTGGGAATTGCAGGGTTCCTGGATCTGACTGACTCGCCTCTTACTCTGTAGCTGACACAGGTCTGTGGGAAACCCCGGATCAAACTGACCGAGGACAAGGAGAAGATGACTCTCCCGGGAAAGAAAACAGTCTACAGACTGTACGGCTCTGATGGTGAGTGATGGGACAGTGCTGGCTGGCTGGGAGTGGCCGGGATTGGTTACACATTGCTCCTGAGTTCTCGCTGGTAATCTCTACTGAGCGCACACTTGTATGAAATGTGAGAAAGACTTGCACTTCAGTAGCTCCTTTCACAACCTCAGGACGTCCAAAGCGCTTTGCAGCCAATGAAGTACTTTTAAAGTGTAGTCACTGTTGTAAGGTAGGAAACGCGGCAGCCATATTGCGCACAGTAAGCTCCCACGAACAGCAATGAGAAAAATGACTGGTAATCTGTTTTTTAGTGATGTTGGTTGAGGGATAAATATTGGCCAGGACACCGGGGAGAACTCCCCTGCTCTTCTTCGAAATAGTGCCACGGGATCTTTTACATCTGCCCGAGAGAGCGGACAGGGCCTCGGTTTAACATCTCATCCAAAAGACGGCACCTCAGACAGTGCAGCTCTCCCTCCGCACTGCGCTGAGAGCATCAGCCTGGATTTTGTGCTCAAATCTCTGGAGGGGGACTATGAACCCACACCCTGTCTGACTCAGAGGCGAGGCTGCTACCCACTGAGCCACGGCTGACTAATCCCAGGATCTGTCCAGCTAGGCCTTGGTCTCAGCCACGTGTTAGGCCCAAAATCAAATCCAGGTGCAATACCGAGACCTGATGTTTCACACCTTGGCCAAGGGTGACTGAAACGCAACTTGTTTTGGGGTGGAGTGGGTGGGGTGGAATTTAATGCTTTCACTTGACCAATTATATCCCCTGTTCTCACCTCACTGTGATCACAGGTGGTCCAAAAACCCCAGGGTCGGTATTTCCCTCCCCACCCCCCCCAGCTCCGACAACTCCGGATCAACCTCCTGATTGGTCTAATGGGGCCGCTCTGGGGTGCACAGCTACAGTTGGGTGCGGGTAACTCGGAAGCGGCCATTTTGTGTAGCGCTCCCTCCCGAGTGCATTGTGGGCAGCCCTCCCTGCTCACCGTGTCACTGCGACCGAGGGGGGACGGTTCTACACAAAATGTCCGCTCCCGTTTACAGTGGCGCAGCGACGATGCACGGCCTCACCAGCGTTCCCTGCAGTGATCTGCAAGGTACCGCGCAGGCCGCTCACAAGCTTTTCCATTTGAAATACCGCACATGCGCAGAGAAAGAAAGACTTGCATTTCTATAGCGCCTTTCACGACCACCGGATGTCTCAAAGCGCTTTACAGCCAATGAAGTACTTGTTGAAGTGTAGTCACTGTTGTAATCTGGAAAATGCGGCAGCTAGTTTGCGCACAGCAAGCTCCACAAACAGCAATGTGGTAATGATCAGATTATCTGATTTTAGTGATGTTGATTAAGGGATAAATATTGGCCCCAGGACACCAGGGATAACTCCCCTGCTCTTCTTCGAAATAGTGCCTTGGGATCTTTTACGTCCACCTGAGAGAGTAGACGGGGCCTCGGTTTAACGTCTCATCCGAAGACGGCACCTCTGACAGTGCAGCACTCCCTCAGCACTGCACTGGAGTGTCAGCCTAGCTTTATGTGCTCAAGTCCCTGGAGTGGGACTTGAACCCACAACCTTCTGACTCAGAGGCGAAAGAGAGTGCGACCCACTGAGCCACAGCTGACACTTTAGAGGGACTGCACATTGAAAGAAACAGGCCACACACAACAAAGACAATTTAATGGGGACATTGGTGGTTACTTTAGACTCTGAGCTCGTGGCCGTGTTCTCCTCAGAGAAAGCCTCCTGCAGAGCGCCGCCTAGTGGTGGGGGAGGGGGGCGCAGAGAGGCCTCGGAGCGGGATCAATAGTCCTGGAAAACCAGAAGAATAAAAAATAAAGGGAGCCTTACCTTCGACGTAGTAGGTTATTAAATATCGAAGCCATGAGGCTTAGAGCTTCTATATTTCTGAGATCTGGACTTCAGTCAAGCCCAGACTGATGGAATGGAAGTTTTCCCAGTCTGCTGGCTGTAAGGTGCTTAAGGTCAGAGTTGGAATAAGAACGGCAAGCAACAAGTTAAAAACAACTAATGACTTTCCTCTCCCCACCCCCGTCCTCGTCTCCCAGGAAGTCCCTTTCTCGATCTCCTGACGCTGGATGACGAGTCCGCACCAAGAGCTGGGGAAGAAATTCGGTGTCACGCTCTGGGCAGGAGAGGGGGGTGTCTCCGAGTGACAGCGGTCAGAGTGGAGATCCTTCACCGGCTTTACTATAAACACGGCCAGGTGAGTGACAGCTACCTCCAGCTTTAGTCATCGGTCATTCCAGAAAGGATCGCCAACTCCCGGACGGACATATTCCTGGAGCTTTCATCACCTGACCTCACGCCTCAATCAGCCCGCCCGGTCACACGGCTTTTTTCCTCCATCTCCAATATTTTTATTAACTAATAAACAAATGTTCAAAGAATTTTTTTTTAAAAACCCAACGTTTTTTTAATGCCCTGTGATTTTTCTCCCAGCAGTGTCCAGGAGATTAATCTTTAATTCCTAGAGACTCCAGGGCAATAGAAACATAGGAACAGGAGAAGGCCATTCAGCCCCTTGAGCCTGTTCTGCCATTCAATCAGATCATTGATTGTGTAGAATGGGCCTGTACTCTCTGGAGTTTAGAAAAATGAGAGGTGATCTGATTGAAACATAAGAGATTCTGAGAGGGATGGACAGGGTAGAGGCTGAGAGGTTGTCTCCTCCTGGCTGGAGAATCTAGAACCAGGGGTCACAGTCTCAGGATAAGGGGTCGGCCATTTAAGGCTGAAATGAGGAGGAATTTCTTCACTGGCGGAGCAGGCTCGAAGGGCCGTATGGCCGACTCCTGCTCCAAATTCTTATGTTCTTATCATGGCTGATCTATACCTGAACTCCATTTACCCTCCTTTGCTCCATGTCCCTTGATACTCTTACCTAACAAAAATCTATCTCTCTCAGTCTAGAAAGCTCCAATTAACCCCCAGCATCCGCAGTCTATTTGGGGAGAGAGTTCCAGATTTCCACCACCCTTTGTGTGAAGAAGTGCTTCCTGACATCACCCCTGAACGGCCTGGCTCTAATTTTAAGGTTATGTCCCCTAGTTCTGGACTCCCCCACCAGAGGAAATAGTTTCTCTCTATCGACCTAATCAACTCCTTTAATCATCTTAAACACCTCAATTAGATCACCCCTTAATCTTCTCTACTCGAGGGAAGCCTAGTCTATGCGACCTGTGCTCATAATTTAACTCTTTTAGCCCCGGTATCATTCTGGTGAATCTGCCTTGTACCCCCTCCAAGCCCAATATATCCTTCCTGAGGGGCAGTGCTCCAGAACGGAACGCAGTGCTCCAGAACGGAACGCAGTGCCCAGAACCGATCGCAGTGCCCAGAACCGATCGCAGTGCCCAGAACCGATCGCAGTGCTCCAGAACCGATCGCAGTGCTCCAGAACCAATCGCAGTGCTCCAGAACGGAACGCAGTGCTCCAGAACGGAACGCACTGCTCCAGAATGGATCGCAGTGCCCAGAACCGATCGCAGTGCTCCAGAACCGATCGCAGTGCTCCAGAACGGAACGCAGTGCTCCAGAATGGAACACAGTGCTCCAGAACCGATCGCAGTGCCCCAGAACGGAACGCAGTGCCCCAGAACGGAACGCAGTGCCCCGGAACCGATCGCAGTGCTCCAGAACCGATCGCAGTGCTCCAGAACGGAACGCAGTGCTCCAGAACGGAACGTTGTGCCCCAGAACGGAATGCAGTGCCCAGAACCGATCGCAGTGCGCCAGAACAGAACGCAGTGCTCCAGAACAGAACGCAGTGCTCCAGAACCGATCGCAGTGCTCCAGAACGGAACGCAGTGCCCCAGAACAGAACGCAGTGCCCCAGAACGGAACGCAGTGCTCCAGAACGGAACGCAGTGCCCAGAACGGAACGCAGTGCCCAGAACCGATCGCAGTGCCCAGAACCGATCGCAGTGCTCCAGAATGTAACGCAGTGCCCCAGAACGGAACGTAGTGCTCCACAATGGAACGCAGTGCCCCAGAACAGAACGCAGTGCTCCACAACGGAACGCAGTGCCCCAGAACGGAACGCAGTGCCCAGAACTGATCGCAGTGCTCCACAATGGAACGCAGTGCCCCAGAACAGAACGCAGTGCTCCAGAATGGAACGCAGTGCCCAGAACCGATCGCAGTGCTCCACAATGGAACGCAGTGCTCCACACGGAACGCAGTGCTCCACACGGAACGCAGTGCTCCACAACGGAACGCAGTGCCCCAGAACGGAACGCAGTACCCCAGAACGGAACGCAGCGCTCCAGAACGGAACGCAGCTTTCCAGAATGGAACGCAGTGCCCAGAACCAATCGCAGTGCTCCACAACGGAACGCAGTGCTCCAGAACGGAACGCAGTGCCCCAGAACAGAACGCAGTGCTCCAGAACGGATCGCAGTGCCCAGAACCGATCGCAGTGCCCCAGAACAGAACGCAGTGCTCCAGAATGGAACGCAGTGCTCCAGAATGGAATGCAGTGCCCAGAACCGATCGCAGTGCTCCACAATGGAACGCAGTGCTCCAGAACAGAACGCAGTGCCCCAGAACAGAACGCAGTGCTCCAGAATGGATCGCAGTGCCCAGAACCGATCGCAGTGCCCCAGAACGGATCGCAGTGCCCCAGAACGGATCGCAGTGCCCCAGAACGGATCGCAGTGCCCCAGAATGGATCGCAGTGCCCCAGAACCGATCGCAGTGCTCCAGAACCGATCACAGTGCTCCAGAACCGATCGCAGTGCTCCAGAACGGAACGCAGTGCCCCAGAACGGAACGCAGTGCCCCAGAACGGAATGCAGTGCCCCAGAACGGAACGCAGTGCCCCAGAACGGAACGCAGTGCCCCAGAACGGAACGCAGTGCTCCAGAACGGAACGCAGTGCCCCAGAACGGAACGCAGTGCTCCAGATGGGGTCTGACCAAGGCTCGGTACAACACTTCCTCCCCTTTATAATCAAGCTCTCTTGAGATAGAGGCAAGGTAAAGATAAATGGCAGGTGTAGCATCAGACCGACGTATCTTTAACAGAGGAACGACTGTGAAGAGCCGAGGCCTGCCCAGCAGGACTTTACCAAGATTCAGAAGAGTAGAAGAAAAGTTAAGTTAAACCAGAGAATCATGATTAGGTGACACCAAGCTTGGGTTTTATAAGGCCGAAGATTGTCGGAGGGAGGGAAGACAAGAGAGAGGTGAGGAGCTCCAGAGTGTTGAGATCCTGGGAAAGAATGAGCTAGAATAGGAGATGGAGTGATGTCTTTGAGAAACTGAGGAGAAAGAGCTTGTAAGATGTTGTATTAGGAGCTTGAATGGAACGAGGAGGGAAGTTTAGAGAAGCACCGGCCTTAGTAATCTAAGTTAAAGTAGGAACAGATGAGAGAGTTTTTTTTAATTCATCCTCGGGATGTGGACGTCGCTGGCCAGACCAACATTTATTGTCCATCGCTAATTGCCCTTGAGAGGGTGGTGGTGAGCCACCTTCTTGAACCACTGCAGTCCGTGTGGTGATGGTACTCCCACAGCGCTGTTAGGGAGGGAGATCCAGGATTTTGACCCAGCGACAATGAAGGAACAGCGATGTATGTCCAAGTCAGGATGGTGTGGGACTTGAAGGGAGAGGTTGGAGGCTTGAGGTGAGCGAAGGATCTTCAAGCAGCTGAAAGCTTTCCCTTGCATCCTGTCCAGGAGTTTGTGGAGCCTCTCCAGATATTGGAACCATGTTCAATCTTGGGGCGTTATAGAGACTTAAGAGTTGTTGAGGAGAAAGGTTAGTGTTTGGTGCCAAAAACAGTCTGAGGACAGAATGGGATAGGAATATCAATAAATGCAGAAGGACTGTAGGTGTTGCCATCGAAAGAGCAGTTGCTTTGACTTGTGAGAGATATGAAGAAGCTAATGACCAGTAAAGGGAATGCACAATAAATGGTAGGATACTGAGAAGTGTAGAGGAACAGAGGGACCTTGGAGTGCATGTCCACAGATCCCTGAAGGTAGCAGGCCAGTTGGATAAGGTGATTAAGAAGGCATACGGAATGCTTGCCTTTATTAGCTGAGACATAGAATATAAGAGCAGGGGGGTTATGCTTGAACTGTATAAAACACTAGTTAGGCCACAGCTAGAATACTGCGTGCAGTTCTGGTCACCACATTACAGGAAGGATGTGATTGCACTAGAGAGGATACAGAGGAGATTTACAAGGATATTGCCTGGACTGGGGAATTTTAGCTATGAGGAAAGATTGGATAGGCTGGGGTCGTTTTCTTTGGAACGGAGGAGGCTGAGGGGAGACTTAATTGAGGTGTATAAAATTATGAGGGGCCTAGATAGAGTGGATAGGAAGGACCTATTTCCCTTAGCAGAAGGGTCAATATCCAGGGGGCACACATTTAAAGTAATTGGTAGAAGGATTAGAGGGGATTTGAGGAGAACTTTTTTCACCCAGAGGGTGGTGGGGGTCTGGAACTCACTGCCTGAAAGAGTGGTAGAGGCAGAAACCCTCATCGTATCTAAAAAGTACAGGAAACTTTGTGATATCCGGCACCGACGGGACCGAGCTGTTGCCGTCCCATCAAAACTGCCGGACAAACCAGCGCTAATGTTGAAACATACGGAGATTTTGAGCTCCGTATCTGGCAACAAACCCTGTTGCTTAACAGCTTCTAAACAGTCGGCCGTACCTTGCAAGCGTCTCTGTAGCTTAGCAACAGCTTCAGCGAGACCTTGCAGAGCCTGACTGGTGGGAAAAAAAAGCAACGAAAAGAAAAAAAACCTAACGAAACGGCTCCTGATTTTTGCCGGTGGCTCGAGCATTCCGGACAGTTAACCCCCGGATAAACCAAAGTTTCCTGTACTTGGATTATGCAGTTGAAGTGCCGTAACCTACAGGGCTACGGACCAAGAGCTGGAAAGTGGGATTAGGGTGGATAGCTGTTTTTCAGCCAACACAGACACGATGGGCCGAATGGCCTCCTTCTGTGCTGTAAATTTCTATGATTCTATGATAAAGCTTCCTCGACATTTCTCAATGATTTCTGTCAGGCCAGTTATAACATGGGTAAGACACATTCCCTCTACACTTTCCCATCAATGTTTTCTCAGGGCAGGTAGAGCACGGGTTAGATGTATAGGGTAAAGCTCCCTCTATAATGCCCCACAGCAGCAGAGTTAGATTTGGCCGAGTGGGGCGATCAGACCCAAGAATTGGCCGACTTGGCAGGAAGGGAATCGCACGGACTTGCAGGCTGAGTACTGGAGACCGAAGACGGGTGACAGAGGTTCCTGGGAGCGAAATGGAGGCGGCCCTCCAGAGGCACATTGGCGACCTCAAAGTAATTGGGGGGGGCAGGTTATGACCTCCCCCCACCCCCCCCATCCCACCGGCTCTGCCACTGCTCCTAGATCAAGTGTCGTATAGATTAGATACAACAGAAAGCTCCCTTTGCATGACCAGATGTAGCTATATCACCGATAACTTAGATTAGATCCAGAGTTAGGCTCCCTCGACATTGCTCTAACAATGTTACTAGAACAGTACCCCTCCCCTTCATGGGAGAAATAGAGGGAACATTCCTGGGCCTTTCTGTACCCCCTGAATTCTGGCCCCTAGTTTATTTTATTTATTCTCGGGATGTGGGCGTCGCTGGCAAGGCCGGCATTTATTGCCCATCCCTAGTTGCCCTTTGAGAAGGTGGTGGTGAGCCGCCTTCTTGAACCGCTGCAGTCCGTGTGGTGAAGGTGCTCCCACAGTGCTGTTAGGGAGGGAGTTCCAGGATTTTGACCCAGCGACAGTGAAGGATCGGCCGATATACTTCTAAGTCAGGATGGTGTGTGACTTGGAGGTGGTGGTGTTCCCATGCGCCTGCTGCCCTTGTCCTTCTAGGTGGTAGAGGTCGCGGGTTTGGTGGATTGACTGAGAAGAAGCCTCGATGTCCTGCTCTTCCAACCAGTGATGGATCTGGGGGTTGGGTTTGCAGGAGAGAACAATGAGTGATTGGAGAGGAATAGAGTTGACTTCAGGTAGAATATATGAGCAGCCCCTCCATTTCTAACTGTGTATTTTGGGGGGTTTCAGCTCTCCCAGGGCCCTTGTACCACATCGGAGGTCAGGAGCCATGCCCAGACCTCTTTGACCAACCTCCATCCACGACACAAGCATCTTCAGGAGCCAGTCCCGTACCAGGTATGAGACCAAAGGAGAAGTCCCTCATGTAAGTTCTGTATTGAATGTTAGTTTAATGAAGGAATCCCACGACGCTGAATCTGGTTCTCAACAGTTCCATTCCACTCCAAATTCCGATAGCTCGGCAGGGAAAGACTCCACAGTCCCGATTTTAACTCCGGGCCGGTGGATAGCGAGCCGGCGAGTTGGGAACTCGTTCGCTGTGCCAGAAAGGAGGCCTCGTTAAAATCCTACTGACCGTCTTCCCACCCGGAATGGCGGGAAGAGGTGTCAATACAAGTCGGGCGGCAGGACTGGCTTCCCGGCCATCTCGCAGAGGTCTCGCGTTCGGGAAGAGGGAGGGAAGGGAGGCCTAACCTTTCCTTATGGGGCCTGGAAGAGGGAGCGGGGGGGTCCCTGTTTGGGCCTTGGCTCCTCTTCCCGCTGTCCTCACCTGGCGGGGAAACCACATCGACTTCCCCAGCTCAGGCCACCGGTGAAAATTGCAGCCGCGCCCCAATGGCATCATCGGGCCCAACAGACATGGGTAGAGAAGGATCCCGCCGGCTTTGGGCGGGTGCCTGTGCCACCTGCTTGATAGGGCAGGTTAAACTGGAATGGTGGGATCCTGGCGGCTTTGGTACCTGGGCGGTTTTAAGCGCCCACTGTGCTGGTAGGGTTAAACATGGTTGGGTAGAGACCAGGTCTCGGCTTTCGTTCACCCCCAGTCGGCTGGTGGGTCGGATGCTGCAGTTGACCTGGACGAGCGAGAGAGAGAGAGGGACAGAGAGAGGGACAGAGAGAAAGGATACGCCATCCAGGTTTCCACTCCTGGGCTGCGCCCCGGACACTGATGCATGTCCATGTGTAGATGTCGGGGGAGTATGGGATCAGGCTGGGCTGTGCTGGCCCTTAACTGTCCGATAGCCAGTCAACACTCACTGTCAGAAGAGCGATGTCCCTCAGGGGGCGGTGATGGTAGACCCGAATACCCCCATCGCTCACCACCTCAAACCTCAATCGAAGCCCGAAGAACCGTCTCGCCTGGTGATTCGCGGTGTTAAAGTGAGCTGATAGGTTGACCCCACGATTCTGTGATGCCATTTCCTGTTTGGTTTTGATATTCCAGTGTCAGCCGTGGCTCCGAGGGTAGCACTCTCGCCTCGGAGTCAGAAGGTTGTGGGTTTGAGTTTCACTGCAGAGACTTGAGCACATAAATCTAGGCTGACACTCCCAGTGCAGTGCTGAGGGAGTGCTGCACTGTCGGAGGTGCTGTCTTTCGGATGAGACATTAAACTGAGGCACCGTCTGCCCTCTCAGGTGGACGTGAAAGATCCCATGGCACTATTTCGAAGAAGAGCAGGGGAGTTCTCCCCGGTGTCCTGGCCAATATTTATCCCTCAATCAACACCACTAAAACAGATGATCTGGTCATTATCACATTGCTGTTTGTGGGAGCTTGCTGTGCAATAATTGGCTGCCGCGTTTCCTACATTACAACAGTGACCACACTTCAAAAAGTAGTTCATTGGCTGTAAAGCACTTTGGGACGTCCTGAGGTGGTGAGAGGCGCTATATAAATGCAAGATCTTTTTTTGTTTCTAACTCCAGGTTGCAGTCTCTCCAAAGCTCTGTGACCTCCTGGACGACCTCTCAAAGGAGAGCGACCTCATCCCTCGGCACCCTGGCTCCGCCGATTGAACCAATCAGCTCCCTGCAGGTGTTGACAGCCAGTAAGAAGCGCGGCAGAACCTGAGCCTAAAACCAAGTCCCTTGAGCACAGCGACTATCTTCCCGAATAATGTACAGCTTTATGATAACCTTTAAGCAATTTTTAAAAAAATATTGAACCCGTGAGTGTGACGCCTCCCAACTAGGGTTGTCAACTCTGGTCGGACATATTCCTGGAGATTTTCATCACATGACCTCCCGCCTCCAACCATTCCCGCCTCCACGCTTCCCCCATTGGTCGCCCGGCACATCCATCATCGCGGCGCTCCGCCTTCCCACGGCCAATTGGAAAGCAAACAGGCTCTCTGTTACCTGATTGGATGATTCTTGACTGTCAGTCAAACAGCCTTTTTCCCCATTTCCAATATTGTTTATCACTCATTTTCTTTTTAACACCCCTGTGATTTCTCTCCTGGATCGCTGGCTGCCGTGTCCGGGAGATTAATCTTTAATTCCAGGGGACACCTGGGCAATCCCGGAGAGTTGGTAACAGTTGTGAGTTTTCTCTGCTCCGGCACACACTGCAGGTCTGCCCTCTGACACACTCCACTAACAGGAGACAAATCACCGGGTTACCAGCGTCACACCCTGTCGCCCCTGTGGGTAAAGGGGGTGACGAGCACTGTGATACCCAGACACCCGGCAGGCAGAATCCGCCCGGTCTAGAACCTCGGCAAAAATCAAATAAAAGAAGCGATAATTTTCCATTTTACACATCCCCCCCGTCACCCCCCCCCCGTCATCCCCCGTCTCACCCCCCCTTGTCTCACCCCTCCTTGTCACACCCCCCCGTCATCCCCCCGTTACACCCCCCACCCCCTGTCCCCCATCTCACCCCCCCTTGTCACCCCCCCGTCACACCCCCCCGTCATCCCCCCGTTACACCCCCCACCCCCTGTCCCCCGTCTCACCCCCCCTTGTCTCACCCCCCCTTGTCACACCCCCCCGTCATCCCCCCGTTACACCCCCCACCCCCTGTCCCCCATCTCACCCCCCCTTGTCACACCCCCCCGTCATCCCCCCGTTACACCCCCCACCCCCTGTCCCCCATCTCACCCCCCCTTGTCACACCCCCCCGTCACACCCCCCCGTCACACCCCTCACACCCCGCCGTCCCCTCCTGTCCCCCATCTCACCCCCCCTTGTCACCCCCCCCGTCATCCCCCCGTTACACCCCCCACCCCCTGTCCCCCATCTCACCCCCCCTTGTCACACCCCCCCGTCATCCCCCCATTACACCCCCCACCCCCTGTCCCCCATCTCACCCCCCCTTGTCACCCCCCCCGTCACACCCCCCCGTCACACCCCTCACACCCCGCCGTCCCCCCCTGTCCCTCCCTCCATCACCCCACCCCCGTCCCCCCCTCCCGTCTGATTTCCTTCCCATTGAAGTCGATGGTGGGTACTGTAGTGTAGTGCAGTGGTTATGTTACTGGGCTACTAATCCAGAGGCTTGAACTAATAAATCAGTTATAAACGTGCAAATTTGAATTCAGTTTTTGGAAATAAAAAGCCGGTATCAGTAAACGTGATGGTGAAGCCGTTGGATTGTCATTAAAAGCCCAACTGGTTCACCAATGTCCTTTAGGGAAGGAAGCCTGCCGTCCTTACCCAGTCCGGCCTATACGTGACTCCAGTCCCACACCAGCGTGGTTGACTCTTAACTGCCCTCTGAAGCGGCCCAACCAATTGCTCAGTTGTATCACACTGAAGAACATGGCCCGCTGCCGCCTGCCTCTGCTGACAAGATCAGAAGAGATGTTTCTAAGAAGAAGAGATTGTACCCAGCAATCCCTCCTCCCATCTGATCGATGCTGGGGGACAATTTGTTGGGTAAAGGTACCAAGGGATATGGAGCCAAGGCAGGTAAATGGAGCTCAGGTGCAGACCAGCCGCGATGTAGTTGAATGGCAGAACAGGCTCGAGGGGCTGAACGGCCTCCTCCTGTTCCTAATGTAACAGGCTCGAGGGGCTGAACGGCCTCCTCCTGTTCCTAATGTAACAGGCTCGAGGGGCTGAACGGCCTCCTCCTGTTCCTAATGTAACAGACTCGAGGGGCTGAACGGCCTCCTCCTGTTCCTAATGTAACAGGCTTGAGGGGCTGAACGGCCTCCTCCTGTTCCTAATGTAACAGGCTCGAGGGGCTGAACGGCCTCCTCCTGTTCCTAATGTAACAGGCTCGAGGGGCTGAACGGCCTCCTCCTGTTCCTAATGTAACAGACTCGAGGGGCTGAACGGCCTCCTCCTGTTCCTAATGTAACAGGCTTGAGGGGCTGAACGGCCTCCTCCTGTTCCTAATGTAACAGAATCGAGGGGCTGAACGGCCTCCTCCTGTTCCTAATGTAACAGGCTTGAGGGGCTGAATGGCCTCCTCCTGTTCCTAATGCAACAGGCTCGAGGGGCTGAACGGCCTCCTCCTGTTCCTAATGTAACAGGCACGAGGGGCTGAACGGCCTCCTCCTGTTCCTAATGTAACAGGCACGAGGGGCTGAACGGCCTCCTCCTGTTCCTAATGTAACAGGCTCGAGGGGCTGAACGGCCTCCTCCTGTTCCTGATGTAACAGGCTCGAGGGGCTGAACGGCCTCCTTCGGTTCCTATGTTCCGACATTCCTTGATCACGTACTCCACAAGTCGCTCCATTGGATGAAAATGTTCCTTCCAACTTTCCCTTTCACTCCGAACGTCCTGATATTCAATCTGGATCTCCACTGGCGGCTGGACCCTTCCCCACACAGAACAATTTGCCTGGAACAACTTTGTCAGTTCCCCTTCGCATTAAAACATCCTCTTCCCTAGGAAACCGCCTTCATCTTTCCCCGTAACGTAAACATTATTTTAAAAACATTCTTTGCTCCACTCCTTGCAGAGGTACAGATCTATTGACCTAAGTGGCCCCTCATTCCCTTCCGAGCCTGGATATTCCCTTACCTAACCTGGGGGAGGGCGGTTGCTGAGACCACTTGGAGCAGCCCCTTCGGGCGGAGGGCAGCTGAACTCTGCACAGGCCAGACATCAAACGAGAGGCCAAAGGCTCAGTTACTCACCGGCTAAACTTACTGGGACACCAGGGTAAAGATGTTTTAACACAGATACAGTGAGTTAATATTTGAAAGGCTGCGTTCAGTCAACAGAACGCTGAGGGTCACTACATAAACTCAACCTCAATAACATCCTGAGACTGGTTGCAATCATCCTTACAATGTAGGCCGGACTCACCTGAGACCCACCTTCCCCTCACCTGTAACCCACCTTCCCCTCACCTGAGACCCACCTTCCCCTCACCTGTAACCCACCTTCCCCTCACCTGAGACCCACCTTCCCCTCACCTGAGACCCACCTTCCCCTCACCTGAGACCCACCTTCCCCTCACCTGAGGCCCACCTTCCCCTCACCTGCGGCCCATGTTCCCCTCACCTGCGGCCCACCTTCCCCTCACCTGAGACCCACCTTCCCCTCACCTGCGGCCCACCTTCCCCTCACCTGCGGCCCACCTTCCCCTCACCTGAGACCCACCTTCCCCTCACCTGAGACCCACCTTCCCCTCACCTGCGGCCCACCTTCCCCTCACCTGCGGCCCACCTTCCCCTCACCTGCGGCCCACCTTCCCCCCACCTGCGGCCCACCTTCCCCTCACCTGCGGCCCACCTTCCCCTCACCTGCGGCCCACCTTCCCCTCACCTGAGACCCACCTTCCCCTCACCTGCGGCCCACCTTCCCCTCACCTGAGACCCACCTTCCCCTCACCTGCGGCCCACGTTCCCCTCACCTGCGGCCCACCTTCCCCTCACCTGAGACCCACCTTCCCCTCACCTGCGGCCCACCTTCCCCTCACCTGAGACCCACCTTCCCCTCACCTGAGACCCACCTTCCCCTCACCTGCGGCCCACCTTCCCCTCGCCTGCGGCCCACCTTCCCCTCGCCTGCGGCCCACCTTCCCCTCGCCTGCGGCCCACCTTCCCCTCACCTGAGACCCACCTTCCCCTCACCTGAGACCTACCTTCCCCTCACCTGCGGCCCACCTTCCCCTCACCTGAGACCCACCTTCCCCTCACCTGAGACCCACCTTCCCCTCACCTGCGGCCCACCTTCCCCTCACCTGCGGCCCACCTTCCCCTCACCTGCGGCCCACCTTCCCCTCACCTGCGGCCCACCTTCCCCTCACCTGCGGCCCACGTTCCCCTCACCTGAGACCCACCTTCCCCTCACCTGCGGCCCACGTTCCCCTCACCTGCGGCCCACCTTCCCCTCACCTGAGACCCACCTTCCCCTCACCTGCGGCCCACCTTCCCCTCACCTGAGGCCCACCTTCCCCTCACCTGCGGCCCACCTTCCCCTCACCTGCGGCCCACCTTCCCCTCACCTGCGGCCCACCTTCCCCTCACCTGCGGCCCACCTTCCCCTCACCTGCGGCCCACATTCCCCTCACCTGAGACCCACCTTCCCCTCACCTGCGGCCCACCTTCCCCTCACCTGCGGCCCACCTTCCCCTCACCTGCGGCCCACCTGCCCCTCACCTGCGGCCCACCTTCCCCTCACCTGCGGCCCACCTTCCCCTCACCTGCGGCCCACCTTCCCCTCACCTGCGGCCCACCTTCCCCTCACCTGCGGCCCACCTTCCCCTCACCTGCGGCCCACCTTCCCCTCACCTGCGGCCCACATTCCCCTCACCTGAGACCCACCTTCCCCTCACCTGCGGCCCACCTTCCCCTCACCTGCGGCCCACCTTCCCCTCACCTGCGGCCCACCTGCCCCTCACCTGCGGCCCACCTTCCCCTCACCTGCGGCCCACCTTCCCCTCACCTGAGACCCACCTTCCCCTCACCTGCGGCCCACCTTCCCCTCACCTGAGACCCACCTTCCCCTCACCTGCGGCCCACCTTCCCCTCACCTGAGGCCCACCTTCCCCTCACCTGCGACCCACCTTCCCCTCACCTGAGACCCACCTTCCCCTCACCTGCGGCCCACCTTCCCCTCACCTGAGGCCCACCTTCCCCTCACCTGCGACCCACCTTCCCCTCACCTGAGACCCACCTTCCCCTCACCTGCGACCCACCTTCCCCTCACCTGCGGCCCACCTTCCCCTCACCTGAGACCCACCTTCCCCTCACCTGCGGCCCACCTTCCCCTCACCTGCGACCCACCTTCCCCTCACCTGCGGCCCACCTTCCCCTCACCTGCGGCCCACCTTCCCCTCACCTGAGACCCACCTTCCCCTCACCTGAGGCCCACCTTCCCCTCACCTGAGACCCACCTTCCCTTCACCTGTGGCCTCCCCTCGAGCCTCCAACTGGGCCTCTGTTGTCAGTTCAGCCTGGCTGTGGGATCATTGACATAGAAACATAGAAATATAGGAGCAGGAGTAGGCCATTCGGCCCTTCGAGCCTGCTCCGCCATTCAATATGATCATGGCTTATCCTCGATCTCAATACCATATTCCCACTCTCTCCCCATGCCCCTTGATGCCTTTTGTGTCTAGAAATCTATCTATCTCCTTCTTAAATATATTCAGTGACTTGGCCTCCACAGCCTTCTGTGGTAGAGAATTCCACAGGTTCACCACCCTCTGAGTGAAGAAAATTCTCCTCATCTCAGTCCTAAATATCCTGAGACTGTGACCCCTCGTTCTAGGGGAAACATCCTTCCTGCATCCAGTCTGTCTAGCCCTGTCAGAATTTTAAACGATTCAATGAGATCCCCTCTCATTCTTCTAAACTCTAGTGAATACAGGCCAAGTCGACCCAATCTCTCCTCATGACAGTCCTGCCATCCCAGGAATCAGTCTGGTGAACCTTCGGTGCACTCCCTCTATGGCAAGTATATCCTTTCTTAGGTAAGGAGACCAAAACTGCACACAGTACTCCAGGTGTGGTCTCACCAAGGCCCTGTACAACTGTAGTAAGACATCCTTGCTCCTGTACTCAAATCCTCTTGCAATGAAGGCCAACATACCATTTGCCTTCCTAACTGTTTGCTGCACCTGCATGTTTGCTTTCAGTGACTGGTGTACAAGGACACCCAGGTCCCTCTGTACATCAACATTTCCCAATCTATCACCATTTAAATAATACTCTGCCTTTCTGTTTTTCCTACGGAAGTGGATAACTTCACATGTATCCAAGTTATACTGCATCTGCCATGTATTTGCCCACTCACTCAACTTGTCTAAATCGCCTTGAAGCCTCTTTGCATCCTCCTCACAACTCACAATCCCACCTAGTTTCGTGTCGTCAGCAAACTTGGATAAATTACATTTGGTTCCCTCGTCCAAATCATTGATATATATTGTGAATAGCTGGGGCCCAAGCACTGATCCCTGTGGTACCCCACTAGTCACCACCTGCCACCCCGAAAAAGACCCATTTATTCCTACTCTCTGTTTCCTGTCTGTTAACCAATTTTCAATCCATGCCAGTATATTGACTGAAGTGGAATTCTTTCATTTGCTTTCTTATTCTCCGAATTAAAAAAGGAATGGTGTCAGGGCGCAGGGCTATCCCCGTCCCTAATAAAAACAGAATCATTTCATACAACTATTGGTCCTGTAGTTTTATTGTTTCTCATTCCTTCTGCTGGAGGTGCTGGGCCTTCACATAAAACGGAGGGTCAGTTGGAAATCAGACACTCACTGAGTGTGATGGGAGTGAGGCAATCGATTTCCCAAACCTGTTTGGGAAGGGTGTTACAGTATTCAGTGGAGCAACTCCCCCGTGTTTTGTGCATTCGCGACAGAATTACACAGAATGTACAGCACAGAAACAGGCCATTCGGCCCAACTGGTCCGTGCTAGTGTTAATGCTCCACACCAGCCTCCTCCCACCCTGCTTAATCTCACCCCATCAGCTTAACCTTCTATTGCTTTCTCCCTCATCATGGTATATGGACTAGGGGACATAGATTTAAGGTTTTGGGCAAGAGATACAGGGGGGATGTAAGGAAATCTTTGTTACGCAGCGAGTGGCGAGGAGCTGGAACTCGCTGCCGACAGAAGTGGTGGAAGCGGACACACTCAAGGGGAGTCTGGATAGGCCCTTAAGGGAAATAAACTTGCAGGGCTACGGGGATAGAGCGGGGGAATGGGACTGACTGGATTGCTCTACAGAAAGCTGGCACGGACTCGATGGGCCGAATGGCCTCCTTCTGTGCCGTTATGACTCTATGGGCGAAAAATTGAGTCGCGCCCCCTGTGGGGCACTAACTTCGCTGGGGCGCTACTTTTAGCGCCCTGAAAAAAATTAGTGCCCCCACGGCCGAAATTCACCGGTAGCGTCCCAAGAGGGAAGCGGGGCTCTACTGGAAGCGCCCCGCCTCCCTCTTGGGGTGCTGCGAGGGAATATCGCAGCGCTACGTACCGGCACGTCGCGCCGCGGTACTGCAGGCCTTCCTCCCATTCTTAAAGGGGAGGGGCTTTGGGCAGTGCGACCCGGGGCCGAGCTGGGCCACCAGGGATCACCAAAAGAGCCCGGCACTCTTAGGGCACTAACGGGAGGTGCAAAGCAACCGAATTTTTCCTCCTATGACTCTATGTTTATCCAGCTTCCCCTTAAATGCCTCTGTGCTATTTGTCTCAACCACTCCATGCAGTAGCGAGTTCCACATTCTAATCACTCTATCGGCAAAGAAATTATTGGAACAACAAAAAATTACCAACTGCGAGTGTACAGGTGCAAAAAGTAATCAGAAAGGCGAATGCAATGTTTGCCTTTAAAAAAAGGATTTGCATTTATATAGCACCTTTCACAACCTCAGGACATCCCAATGAGCTTCACAGCCAATGAAGCACTTTTAAAGTGTCGTCACTGTTGTGAAGTAGGAATCGCGGCAGCCAATTTGCGCACAGCAAGCTCCCACAAACACCAATGTGATAATGACCAAATCATCTGTTTCATGGTTGTAATGTATTATCACATGGTTTGTCACATGGTTTAGTATGAGCATGCTCAGTTCGCTCTGACCGAGTAAAGCAAGCACATGGACCAGCAACTTGTGTCTCTGTCCTTCATTTGTTCTCCCCACATATATTACAATGGTGATGTTGGTTGAGGGATAAATATTGGCCAGGACACCGCGGAGAACTCCCCCCTGCTCTTCTTCAAAGAAAACTGGGTGTTGGTGTACCGTGGAAACCAAGGGAGTGTTTCTGGTTAAAGTCGCCTAAGAACAGGAAGAGGCCAAGGAGGGAACCATGGCCCACTTGAGGTAACCGTCGGGGGCAGAGGAGGAGAAGTCGGTGCAGGAGTGGTGCTGGCTACACTGGGGTAGGGCAAGAATGGAGCCATGCAACGGCAGCACCATCAAGGTGAGCCACAGAGCAGAGGGGGTGGTGGGCAGGATGCGAGTGGTCACTGCAGAGTTTGAGAGGGATGAGGAGGGTTAACACGCAGTTCGGGGAGAGCGGGTCATTGCAATCACTTGGGATGTTAATTAGAGATTTTCACCTGTAGTGGTCTCAACATTGTGGGTGGGACGGAAACCAGACTGAGGGGTATCGAGTCAGAAGTGGTGGGAGAGGTACAGGTGAAATTGAATGGCGGTGATGCATTTGGGGGGCTTAGAGAAGGTTGGAAATGGAATGGTAGCTGAGGTGGACGGACGGGGTCAAGGGTGAGTGGTGAGGGTGTTGTTGACAGGCGGAAGGATATCCCAAACAAGGCCTGGCATTCACATGCTCACTCCTGGCAGCTGGGTTACAATCAGGGATCTGAACCCTAGCTTTGCACTTCCCTCCCAAACCCAGGTGTACTGAGACACTGGGGCATGGCACCAGGGGGAGGGCAAACCATGACACATGGACAGGTAAATAGGTGAGGTAGGAGATAAATAGATGAGGTGGGAGATGAAGGGATGGGGTGGGTGATGAAGAGATGGGGTGGGAGATGAAGAGATTGTGTGGGAGATGAAGGGATGGGGTGGGTGATGAAGAGATGGGGTGGGAGATGAAGAGATGGTGTGGGTGATGAAGGGATGGTGTGGGTGATGAAGAGATGGGGTGGGAGGTGAAGAGATGGGGTGGGAGACGAAGAGATGGGGTGGGAGATGAAGAGATGGGGTGGGTGATGAAGAGATGGGGTGGGAGGTGAAGAGATGGGGCTGAGATGAAGGGATGGGGTGGGAGATGAAGGGATGGTGTGGGTGATGAAGAGATGGGGTGGGAGGTGAAGAGATGGGGCTGAGATGAAGGGATGGGGTGGGAGATGAAGGGATGGGGTGGGTGATGAAGGGATGGGGTGGGAGGTGAAGGGATGGGGTGGGAGATGAAGGGATGGGGTGGGAGATGAAGGGATGGGGTGGGAGATGAAGAGATGGGGTGGGAGATGAAGGGATGGGGTGGGAGGTGAAGGGATGGGGTGGGAGGTGAAGGGATGGGGTGGGAGGTGAAGGGATGGGGTGGGAGATGAAGGGATGGGGTGGGAGGTGAAGGGATGGGGTGGGAGGTGAAGGGATGGGGTGGGAGGTGAAGGGATGGGGTGGGAGGTGAAGGGATGGGGTGGGGGATGAAGGGATGGGGTGGGTGATGAAGGGATGGGGTGGGAGGTGAAGGGATGGGGTGGGAGGTGAAGGGATGGGGTGGGAGGTGAAGGGATGAGGTGGGAGGTGAAGGGATGGGGTGGGAGGTGAAGGGATGGGGTGGGAGGTGAAGGGATGGGGTGGGGTGAAGGGATGGGGTGGGTGATGAAGGGATGGGGTGGGAGGTGAAGAGATGGGGTGGGAGATGAAGGGATGGGGTGGGAGGTGAAGAGATGGGGTGGGGGTTGGTTGGGTCTCTGTCTCTGAGCAGACGTTGGGTCCTCCGACCTACAGAGGGAGATCCGCAGCCCTGGGAGCTGTCAGTGGTTTTAAATCTTGCGAAAGGCGGAAGCGGCGAGTGAGCCGGCAGCGCAGGAGGAAGCGAGGAGAAAAGCTCTGAATAATAAATCCTTAGCAGACTTGGCGAGCAGCTGATGATCCGGGGGGACAAGTCCGGAGCCTGTTCCCTGCCTCCTGTGACCAGGAATACAGAGGGGCTGGTCAGAGCGCTTCAGGTCAGTGCTGCTGGCCCAGCTCAGTCTGTGTGTGACAGCAACATCCCGTCTCACCTTCAGTTTCCCTTTCAGTCCTCAAACTCTGTAGTGTGTGATCGCCAGATTTATTTTATATTATGCGTATATATTTATAGGCGAGTTGTTGTGAGCTGGAATGCACTGCCTGAAAGGTCGGTGGAAGCAGGTTGAATAGTCACTTTCAAAAGGGAACTGGGTAAATACTTGAAGGGGAACATTTTTTCCAGGTCTGTGGGGAAAGAACAGAGGAGTGGGACTAATTGGATAGCTCTTTCACAGAGACAGTGGGCGGAATGGCCTCCTCCTGTGCTGTATAATTCAACATGCATTTATTTATGTTTTATACATTAAAGAATTGCATTTATATAGGATCTTTCACCTCAGGAGACCTCACAGCCGATTAAATATTTTTCAAAAACAGTAAACGCAGAAGCCAATTAGTGCACAGCAAGGTCCCACAAACAGCAACGTGATAATGACCAGATAATCTGTTTTAAAGATAAATATTGGACAAGAAACCCAATGGAATATTTCCACACGTGCCAGGAAGCTCTTAGACTATTGGAAATCTTTAGTATATATTTCATGCAGATTGGTCCTTCTAGTTTGTAAACTTTAATTCCTAAATAATTGAACAGAGGGATAAAGGCTTTGAGGCAATACTGCTCTTCACAAATTGGAATGTTCTGTACAGTATACTGTAAACGAAGCAACTATTCTTTGAACTCCCCTGCTCTTCTTTGAACAGTGCCACGGGATCTTTTACGTCCAGCTGAGAGGGCAGAGGGGGCTTAACGTCTCATCCGAAAGACGGCACCTTCGACAGTGCAGCGCTGGGAGTGTCGGCCTGGATTTTGTGCTCGAATCTCTGGAGTGGGACTTGAACCCACGACCTTCTGTCTCTTGAGGTGAGAGAGCTACCCGCTGATATATAATGTCTCTTAATCTCTCCTGCTTTCTGTCCTATCCCTGACCTTCCCTTTTGTTCCTTCATCCCCTCCCCCTTTTCCCAGCCCCTAAACTTGCTTTCCCTTTCCTGCTTGTTTCCAGTTCTGACGAAGGGTTTCGACCTGAAACATTAACTCTGTTTCTCTCTCCACCGATGCTGCCTGGCCTGCTGAGTTTTTCCAGCGTTTTCTGTTGTTATTTCAGATCTCCAGCATCCGCAGTATTTTGCTATCGATATATAAGTGTACTTTCAATCCTAGAATGATAGAAACATAGAAGATAGGAGCAGGAGTAGGCCATTTGGCCCCTCGAGCCTGTTCTGCCATTTAATGAGATCATGGCTGATCATCCAAATTCAGTACCCTGTCCCTGCTTTCTCCTCATATCCCTTGATCCCTTTAGCCTTAAGAAATATACCTAACTCCTTCTTGAATATATTTAATGAATTGGCCTCAACTGCCTTGTGTGGTAGAGAATTCCACAGGTTCACCACTCTCTGGGTGAAGAAATTCCTCCTCATCTCTGTCCTAAATGGCCTACCCCTTATCCTTAGACTGTGACCCCTGGTTCTGGACTCCCCGACCATCGGGAACATCCTTCCTGCATCTAGTCTGTCTAGTCCTGTTAGAATTTTATAAGTTTCAATGAGAAATGCTACCGCACAGAAGGAGGTCATTCAGCCCATTGTGCCTATGCCAGCTCTTTGGCAGAGCGATCCAATTAGTCCCGCTCCCCCTGCCCTTTCTCCGTAGCCCTGTAATGTTGTCCCTTCATGTTGTATCCGTGTGTTAATAGAGACACGGAATGCAGGAGTTGGTTTAACAGGTGTTTACTGAACAAAGTCTGGAGGTGAACTAAAAGATACAAGACGCTATACAGGCTTATATACCCGAGTGGTCACTACCGGTATTACAGTACACAGGGGCTCTTAAAGGTACATACACTACAATTTCTCCCCTTTTAGATAATTAGTACATAACATTTTAAGTAATCATTAATTAACATGTTTACAAGAACAATAATCTACACATTTGCTGCAGTTAATCAATTATAAGTCAGTCTCTCTGGAGGCTTCCTGACTCGGTCCGGATAACGCCTCGGTGGTGTAGTAGTTTTCGGTGGTGTAGTAGGTTCTTTTGGCAAGGTCGATTCGGCTTGAATGCCAGTGTCGGGTTCATCTGGTTCCAGTATCACCGGATCGGAGGTAGATACTATGGGTATCTCTGCTTCATCATTAGGCGTATAAAGTTGTGGTGTAGGTTGTCCCTTTTCGGATGACTCTATGATCTGGTCAGCATGGCGCCTTATTATGCTTTCTCCAATGTCCACGGTATACATCAGCGGTCCTAGTCGTGTGCAAATAGTTCCAGGCTGCCATTTCGCGGTATGGTAGTCCCGGGCCAAAACTTGTTGACCTATCTGGAAGGTTCTAGTTGGCCTTTCATTCATGCCTTGAAATTGCCGGTTCTCTACGTCCCTTCTGATGTTTGGCTTGATCAAATCCAGCCGGCATCTTAGTCTTCTACTGAAAAACATCATGGCGGGAGTTTGGTTTGTAACCACATGTGTTGCATTCCTGTACGCAAACAAGAAGTTATCTACCTTATGTTGTAGATTTATGTCTTCATTACCCATGGCCTTTATGGCCTTCTTGAAGGTCTGGACAAACCTTTCAGCTAATCCATTGGTGGCGGGATGGTATGGGGCGGACGTGTAGTGCTTAACCCCATTGTTTTTTAAGAACTTCCTGAATTCTTCGGACACAAATTGCGGTCCATTATCAGAACAGATCTGTTCAGGCAGCCCATTCCTGGCAAATATGGTCCTTAATACTGTGATGGTTTTTTCCGTGGTGGTGGAGGACATCTTTATTACCTCCGGCCACTTGGGGTGTGCATCAACCGCGATTAAGAACATTGAGTCCATAAATGGACCAGCAAAGCCGATATGTACCCTTTGCCATGGAGATGAGGGCCACTCCCATGGATGTAGAGGGGCTTGTGGTGGGGCGTTTTGGACCTTCTGGCATCCTAGACAGCTCTTGGTCATTTCTTCGATGTCTCCATCGATACCTGGCCACCACACAAATGCTCTGGCTAGGTTCTTCATTTTCACTCCACCCAGATGCCCCTCGTGAAGCTCCTTTAGCACTTTATCCTGGAGTTTGGGTGGAGTCACCACTCTGGATCCACACATCAAGTTTCTCGGCACACTGACAGCTGTTCTCTTCTTTGCGAGAATGCTGGCAACAGTGGTTCGCCATGTGCTGGCCATCCCTTCACCGTTAAATCGTAGACTCGTGAGAGAGTTGGGTCATTTCTCGTTTCCTTTTCAATGGTAGAATTTGTTACTGGTAGACATTCCACTATGGTTGAGTGGAACATCTCCACTGGGTCCACTGTAGGTGCCTCTTCTACCGTTGGCAACGGTAGGCGCGATAAACCATCAGCATTCCCATGCTGTTTTGATCCTTTGTATTCTATGTTGTATTGGTGTGCCCCTAGGAAAAGGGACCACCTCTGTAGCCTTTGCGCTGTCATAATGGGAACGCCCTTTTTAAGTTTGAATATGGAGACGAGAGGTTGATGGTCAGTCAACAAGGTAAATTTTTGTCCGTGTAGGTAATGGTTGAATTTCTTCACTCCCCACACCAGGCTGAGTGCTTCCCTGTCGATCTGGGCATAGTTACGCTCAGCTGAGTTCAATGAGCGTGACGCAAAAGCTATTGGCCGCTCCGAGCCATCAGGGAATCTATGCGATAATACCGCTCCTACGCCGTAAGGGGATGCATCGCATGCCAGTCTGATTGGCAGTGATGGGTTGTAATGAGCCAACACTTCCTTGGACGTGATCAAGCCTTTGCATTTATGGAAGGCACGTTTACAGTCTTCGCTCCATTTCCAAATTACTCCCATTTGTAGAAGTGTGTTAAGAGGGTGCAGAACAGTTGACAAGTTCGGTAAAAATTTATGATAGTAATTTATCAATCCCAGGAACGACCTTAATTGTGAGACATTTTCAGGTGCTGGGGCTTTTATGACCGCTTCAATTTTTTCAGGTGACTTATGCAACCCTTCTTCGTTAGTTATATGGCCACAATATGATATTTGTTTCTGGAAAAATTCGCACTTGGGGTGATTTGCTCGTAGGCCCCGTTCTCTCAGACTAGTGAGCACCTGCTCCAAATTGGCACGGTGCTCGTTGTCGTTTTCTCCTGTTACAAGGATGTCGTCTAGGTAGCATTGAGTCCCCGGAATCCCTTGCAGGACTTGCTCCATAGCTCTTTGCCAGATAGCTGGAGCTGATGCTACTCCGAAAACCAGTCGATTGTACTGGTACAGGCCTTTGTGTGTGTTTATCGTGAGATACTTTTTAGAGGCCTCCTCAACTTCCATCTGTAGATATGCCTGTGCCAAGTCAATTTTGGTGAAACGTTTCCCTCCGGATAGTGAGGCGAAAATATCTTCTATCATAGAGTCATAGAGTCATAGAGTAATACAGCACGGATAGAGGCCCTTCGGCCCATCGTGTCCGCGCCGGCCATCAAGCCCTGTCTAATCTAATCCCATATTCCAGCATTTGGCCCGTAGCCTTGTATGCTATGGCATTTCAAGTGCACATCCAAATGCTTCTTAAATGTTGTGAGGGTTTCTGCCTCCACAACCCTTTCAGGCAGTGAGTTCCAGACTCCAACCACCCTCTGGGTGAAAAAGTTCTTTCTCAAATCCCCTCTAAACCTCCCGCCCTTTACCTTGAATCTATGCCCCCTAGTTATCGACCCCTCTACTAAGGGAAAAAGCTCCTCAGCATCCATCCTATCTATGCCCCTCATAATTTTGTACACCTCAATCATGTCCCCCCTCAGCCTCCTCAGCTCCAAGGAAAACAAACCCAACCTGCCCAGTCTCTCTTCATAGCTGAAGCGCTCCAGCCCTGGTAACATCCTGGTGAACCTCCTCTGCACCCTCTCTAACGCGATCACATCCTTCCTGTAGTGTGGCGACCAGAACTGCACACAATATTCCAGCTGTGGCCTAACCAGTGTTTTATACAGCTCCATCATAACCTCCTTGCTCTTATATTCAATGCCTCGGCTAATGAAGGCAAGTATCCCATATGCCTTTTTTACCACCTTATCCACCTGTTCCGCCGCCTTCAGGGATCTGTGTACTTGCACACCCAGATCCCTCTGACCCTCCGTCTTGCCTAGGGTCTTTCCATTCATTGTGTATTCCTTTGCCTTGTTAGTCCCCCCAAAGTGCATCACCTCGCACTTTTCCGGGTTAAATTCCATTTGCCACTGTTCCGCCCATCTGACCAACCCATCTATATCGTCCTGCAGACTGAGGCTACCCTCCTCGCTATTTACCACCCTACCAATTTTTGTATCATCCGCGAACTTACTGATCATACCCTTTACATTCATATCCAAGTCATTAATGTAGACCACAAACAGCAAGGGACCCAGCACCGATCCCTGTGGTACCCCACTGGCCACAGGCTTCCAGTCACAAAAACAACCTTCGACCATCACCCTCTGCCTTCTGCCACTAAGCCAGTTTTGTATCCAATGTGCCAAGGCACCCTGGATTCCATGGGCTCTTACCTTCTTGACCAGTCTCCTGTGCGGGACTTTATCGAAGGCCTTACTGAAATCCATGTATACCACATCCACTGCGTTACCCTCATCCACACACCTAGTCACCCCCTCAAAAAATTCAATCAAATTAGTCAGACATGATCTTCCCTTGACAAAGCCATGTTGACTATCCCTGATTAATCCTTGCCTCTCCAAGTGGAGACAAATTTTGTCCCTCAGGATTTTTTCCAATAATTTTCCTACCACTGATGTTAGGCTCACTGGCCTGTAGTTCCCCGGTTTTTCCCTACTACCCTTCTTGAATAATGGTACTACATTAGCGGTTCTCCAGTCCTCTGGCACATCCCCTGTGGCCAGAGAGGTCCTGAATATATGTGTTAGAGCCCCCGCAATCTCCTCCTTTGCCTCACACAGCAGCCTGGGATACATTTCATCCGGGCCTGGGGATTTATCCATTTTTAGGCCAGCTAAAACCGCCAATACCTCCCCCCGCTCGATGTTAATATGTTCGAGCATATCACAGTCCCCCCGCCCTATTTCTATGTCTACATCGTCCTTCTCCATAGTGAAAACAGATGCAAAAAATTCATTCAGAACCCCTCCTACATCTTCCGGCTCCACACACAGATTGCCACTTTTGTCCCTAATGGGCCCTATTTTTTCCCTAGTTATCCTCTTACCCTTAATATACTTGTAAAACATCTTCGGATTTTCCTTTATTTTGCTTGCCAGTGTTATTTCATGGCCCCTCCTTGATCTCCTAATTTCTTTTTTAAGTATCCCCCTGCACTTTTTGTACTCCTCTAGGGCTTCCTCCGTCTTTAGCCTTTTGTATCTACCAAAAGCCCTCCTTTTTTTCCTAATCCATTCCCGTATATCCCCTGACATCCAAGGTTCCCTGTGGTTTTTGGAACCACCCTTGACCTTTACGGGAACATGTTGCCATTGTATGTTCTCAATCTCCCTTCTGAAAGCCTCCCATTGCTCCGATGCGGATTTTCCTACAAGTAGCTGATCCCAGTCCATTTTGGCCAGATCCTGCCTTATCCTATTAAAATCGGCCTTCCCCCAATTTAGAACCTTTATTTCCGGCCCATCCCTGTCCTTTTCCATGGCCACCTTAAATCTTACCATATTATGGTCACTATCACCAAAGTGCTCACCTACTAGCACTTTTTCCACTTGGCCGGCCACATTCCCGAGAATTAGGTCCAGTACCGCCCCCTCTCTTGTAGGACTTTCTACATGCTGGCTCAAAAAGCTCTCCTGGATGCACTTTAAGAATTCTACACCCTCTGAGCCTTTCACACTCTGACTATCCCAGTTAATATTGGGGAAGTTGAAATCCCCCATTATTATTACCCTATTATTTGCACATTTCTCTGAGATTTGCCTACATATCTGTTCCTCTATCTCCCCCTGACTGTTTGGAGGCCTATAGTACACTCCCAGCAAAGTGCTTGCCCCCTTTTTGTTTTTAAGCTCCACCCATATGGCCTCATTAGAGGACCCTGCTAATATATCATCCCTCCTTACTGCAGTAATTGACTCCTTAATTAATATTGCGACACCCCCTCCTCTTATACCTCCCCCTCTGTCTCGCCTGAAGATTCTGTACCCCGGAATATTGAGCTGCCAGTCTTGCCCTTCCCTCAACCATGTCTCCGTGATAGCAACAATATCATACTCCCATGTGTTTATCAACACCTTCAGCTCATCCACCTTATTCGCAAGACTCCTTGCATTAAAATAGATGCCATCCAGCCTTGCCCTTATATATTTGCCCTGTCTACCAAGCTGACTTGTTTTTTTCTCTATAATTGGCAGCACATCCCCCCCTATTTCAGCTCCCCTCTGTATCCCATCCCCCTGCCAAGTTAGTTTAAACCCCCCCCAACAGTGCTAGCAAACCTCCCCGCAAGGATATTTGTCCCGCTCTGGTTCAGGTGCAACCCGTCCGACTTGTACAAGTCCCACCTTTCCCAGAAGCAGGCCCAGTGATCCAGGAAAGTAAAACCCTCCCCCCTACACCAACTCTTTAGCCACGCATTCATCTGCTCTATCCTCCCATTCCTATACTTACTAGCACGTGGCACTGGGAGTAATCCAGAGATTACAACCTTTGAGGTCCTGCTCTTTAATCTGTTACCTAGCTCCCTAAATTCTTGATGCAGGACCTCATCCCTCTTTTTACCTATGTCGTTGGTACCAATGTGGACCACGACCATTGCCTGTTCACCCTCCCCCTCCAGAATGCCCTGCAGCCGCTCAGTGACATCCTTGACCCTGGCACCAGGGAGGCAACAAACCATCCTGGATTCACGTCTATGGCCACAGAAACGCCTATCTGTTCCCCTTACTATAGAATCCCCTACCACTATTGCTCTCCCACTCTTTTTCCCCCCTTCCTGGGCAGCAGGAGCACCCCCAGTGCCAGGAAGTTGGCTGCTGCTGCCTTCCCCTGGTGAGTCATCCCCCTCAACAGTATCCAAAGCGGTATACTTGTTTGAAAGGGGGATGCCCGCAGGGGTTCCCTGCACTACCTGCCTGCCTTTGTTGCTCCGCCTGATGGTCACCCCCTGTGCCGCCCTGCCCTGAGGCGTGAACAACTCGCTAAACGTGCTATCCACGAGCCTCTCAGCATCGCGCATGCTCCAAAATTCATCCACCTGCAGCTCGAGCGCCGCAATGCGGTCTGCAAGTAGCTGCAGCTGGATGCATTTCCCGCACACATGGTCGTCAGGGACACTGGCAGCTTCCCTGATTTCCCACATGGAGCAAGAGGAGCAGAACACGGGTCTGAGCTCTCCTCCCATGACTTACTCCTTTAATTAATTAAAAAATTTATTCAATACCCCAGTTACAGGTATACTCTAGGGCGCTTTATTTACCAACTGTCCCCACTACACCACAGAAGTGTAACACCACAGAATTCAAGCTTGTATTGAAAAGAGAGAAATACTCACCAATCACTTACCTGCTCCCTGGTGACGTCACACTTGGATTATTTTTTACCTCTCTCCTCTGCTGTTGATTTGGTAAGCCTCTGCCTTGGCGCCGGTTTTTATACCGGGCTCACCTCCGCTGCTGCTCTCCCCCGAACTGGTCGGGCCTCTGCCTTGGCGCCGGTTTTTATACCGGGCTCACCTCCTCCGCTGCTGCTCTCCCCCGAACTGGTCGGGCCTCTGCCTTGGCGCCGGTTTTTATACCGGGCTCACCTCCTCCGCTGCTGCTCTCCCCCGAACTGGTCGGGCCTCTGCCTTGGCGCCGGTTTTTATACCGGGCTCACCTCCTCCGCTGCTGCTCTCCCCCGAACTGGTCGGGCCTCTGCCTTGGCGCCGGTTTTTATACCGGGCTCACCTCCTCCGCTGCTGCTCTCCCCCGAACTGGTCGGGCCTCTGCCTTGGCGCCGGTTTTTATACCGGGCTCACCTCCTCCGCTGCTGCTCTCCCCCGAACTGGTCGGGCCTCTGCCTTGGCGCCGGTTTTTATACCGGGCTCACCTCCTCCGCTGCTGCTGCTCTCCCCCGAACTGGTCGGGCCTCTGCCTTGGCGCCGGTTTTTATACCGGGCTCACCTCCTCCGCTGCTGCTGCAGAGGATACTGTACCATGTGAAGGACCGGGTTTACAGTCACCTTGAAGTCCCCACAGATGCGAATTATTCTCTGTTCTTCAGATTTATCATTATTCAACGTTTTCTTCATGACCGGGACGATGGGTGTTGCCCACTCGCTCCAATCTACCTTGGATAACACGCTTGCCTTTTCCAAATTATCCAGCTCTGCCTCGACTGCTGGACGAATTGCGTATGGCACCGGCCTTGCCTTAAAAAACTTGGGAATTGCCGCATCTTCTACTTTTATTGAGGCGGTGACGCCTTTCAAGGTTCCTAGTTCCTGTTGAAACACTTCTTTGGCGTTGGCCAAGATGTCTTTTAATCGTTCAGGTATGATGTCATCATTTTTTTTCTTACTGGTCACCGTCAGTGCCTGAATGGAGTGCCAGTCTAAACGTATCTTCCTGATCCATTCACGTCCCAACAGCGGTGGACCACCATCTTGCAGAACGTATAAATACAACTTCTGTATTTCCTTGCCGTTGTATACAACAGGCACCCTTATTTTCCCTCTGGGGTATACTTTCTGTCCCGTATATGTCTTCAAGATAATGGATGTGTCTTTCAAAGGTATATGCGGAAATAGCCGCTCGTAATCATGTCGACTTATGACGGTCAGAGCTGATCCTGTATCTAGCTCCATTTTAACTGGGGACCCCGCTATCGTGAGGGTAACCCAAATGGTCTGGTAATCTTCTTTGGCAATTACATTATGTAATTTGAGACAGCTTAGTCTCTTGTTTCTGGAGTCGCTATCGCTCTTCTGGTCTTCGGAGCTATTGTCTGTCATCATTTGTACCTTCCTGTACTTTTCCTTATTGATTTTTTTTCTGTCAGTGCATTTTTTGTTTCCAGATCGGCATACACGTGCAATGTGTCCCATCTTTCCGCATTGCCTGCATGCTTTGTCCTTGAACCAGCAGTCCCTCTGGTCATGGGTGGATCTGCCGCAGCGATAACATCTCTCTCAACCCCGTGTCATTTCATGGGTGCCGAAGTCCTGTGGCTTTTGCTGTATCTCTGCAGCTCCTCTTGCTGCTGCTTCGTATGATACAGCCACACTGAAAGCCTTGTCCAGTGTCAAATCTTTCTCAGAAAGTAGCCTTTTCTGTGTTCCTTCACTTAGGAGACCGCAGATGAATTTGTCTCGTAGAGAATCTGCCAGTCCTGCCCCGAATTGGCAGTGCTTTGACAGCTTTCTTAATTCGGTTAGGTAATCAGCGTTACTTTCATTCTTGTGCTGATTCCTCCTGAAGAATTTGAATCGTTCCGCTATCAGCAGCGGTGTTGGGTTTAAGTGCTCCTGTAGGGTATCAA
The DNA here is from genome assembly GCF_052327205.1 of Somniosus microcephalus. Lineage (NCBI taxonomy): Eukaryota > Metazoa > Chordata > Chondrichthyes > Squaliformes > Somniosidae > Somniosus > Somniosus microcephalus. The sequence goes on from NC_140991.1 coordinate 17,175,102, forward strand.
CAATCTCCTTAAAATTCTTGTCCATCGGTTTGGCTGGAGTGATTAAGTTTCATAACAGCCCGTATGTCCTTGCGCCCATCAGATTTAGAAGTACTGATGCCTTTTTATCATCCTCTACTTCATTCGCTGTGCAATATACCTCCACTCTTTCCACATATGTGGCCCAATCCTCTATATCACTATCGAAAGCAGTAATATTGCCAGTCTTAGGCATCCTGAAAATCAAAAATGGCGCCTCCCGTGCTTTCCTTTCTTCCCTGCCGAGAAAAAAATGGCGCCTCCCGCGCTTTCTGCCGCTGCCGCTGCTGACAACGCTGTTCTCCGCGGTTTTTATTTACACAGATATTTTTTTTTTTTTTAAATAGTTGGTGACTCATTCCCGCCGGACTCTCTGGGACTTTTCCCTCCCTCTGCTTGGTCCGAACGCCGACCTGCTTTGCAGCGCCGGCCGTCTCCCGAGTGCTCCACCCTCCGTTTCTGTTTGCCTCCACCTTCCGACTCGCTACTCGGCCCCGCTGCAGAGCCACCCGATCGAGCCTCAGCCCGCCGCCCAGGAAGGATTAGTGCAGTACCTGCCACCAGCCCGGCTAGCTGGTGAACTCACAGTTTTTTTTTCTTCGACCTTCGTCTGAGGAATCAATCTCCTTGAGGTGCTGCCAAATTGCAGGTAAGTCCGTTTCCAATTCGTCGCCACTGTTGTATCCGTGTGTTAATGGAGACACGGAATGCAGGAGTTGGTTTAACAGGTGTTTACTGAACAAAGTCTGGAGGTGAACTAAAAGATACAAGACGCTATACAGGCTTATATACCCGAGTGGTCACTACCGGTATTACAGTACACAGGGGCTCTTAAAGGTACATACACTACACTTCAAGTATTTCCTCAATGTGTACTTACTGTATTTGGTTTCATACATTTAGGGAAAGTGCGTGCAGTTATACAGACCCTTTCATTGCTTCAGGGAAGTCACAAAGCACTTCACAGCCCACGGAATGTAGTCACTGTTTTAATTTAGATTCCACATTCCAGTCAGACCGACCGGGAACCTTCAATTAAAGGAGGCTCCCACCCCTAGCCGTTAAACCTCTGACAGATGCTGAGTGACCGCCTCTACAATCTCAGCACTTTCTATTTTTATTTTCCATTTATATTTTAATTATATGTAGCTATCTGGAGAGAGTTCCAACGGGAAAAATGCTGAATTTTAACCATTCTATTTTCATAGGCTGAGCAGCGCAACAACACCTTGCATTTATATAGTGCCTTTAACATAGGGAAACACCCCAAGACACTTCACAGGAGCGTTACCCAACAAAATTTGACACCGAGCCACATAGGGAGATATTAGGGTGGGTGACTATAAGCTTGGTCTTGAAGTCTTTCTTTCTTTATAACCCCTAAGACGTCTTAAAGGAGGAGAGTTTATAAAGGAAGACTTGCATCACTGAAACAGATTATCTGGTCATTATGACATTGTTGCGGGATCTTGCTGTGTACACATTGGCTGCCGCCTCGCTCCTTTTCACGAGGCCCCAAAGTATTACAGCCAATGAAGTGCTTTTGAAGTGTAGTCACTGCTGTAATGTGGCAGCCAATTTGTACACAGCAAGATCCCACAGCAATCTGATAATGAGCAGATAATCTTTTTTTTAGTGATGTTGGTTGAGGGATAAATATTGGCCCCAGGACACCGGGGAGAACTCCCCCTGCTCTTAGAACATAAGAAATAGGAGCAGGAGTAGGCCAGTCGGCCCTTCGAGCCTGCTCCGCCATTCAATGAGATCATGGCTGATCTTCTGCCTCAACTCCATTCACTGGCCCTATCGCCATATCACTTGATGCCTTTACTGGTCAGAAATCTATCGACTTCTGTTTTGAATATACCCAATGACTGAGCCTCCACAGCCCTCTGGGGTAGAGAATTCCAAAGATTCACCACCCTCTGTGTGAAGAAATTTCTTCTCATCTCAGTCCTGAATGGCCTACCCTTTATCCTGAGGCTCTGGCCCCTGGTTCTAGACTCCCCAGCCAAGGGAAACATTCTCCCAGCATCCGCCCTATCAAGCCCTGTCACAATTGTGTATGCTTCAATGAGATCCCCTCTCATTCTTCTGAATTCAAGAGAATACAGGCCTAGTTTACTCTTCGAAATAGTGGCCATGGGATCTTTTACGTCCACCTGAGAGAGCAGACGGGGCCTCGGTTTAACGTCTCATCTGCAAGATGGCACCTCCGACAGTGCAGTGGAGAGTGTCAGCCTAGATGGTGTGGTCAAGTCCCTGGAGTGGGACTCAAACCCCCGACCTTCTGACTCGGAGGCGAGAGTGCTAGCCACTGATCGACGGCTGACACACACGCTTATAGTCTTGACAAGAGTTGTGAAACTGAATTGAATAAATCTGGTAAAGCCTGGGTTAGAACCAGAAAAGTGACCATGAAGATGTAATGTAAAACAAACTGGTTCACTAATGTCCTTGAGGGAAGGATACCTGCCTCCCTGCGCTATCAATTACTCATAAAAGACTGAGAGTTAGAAGAGTAACTAAAGGCTTTTATTAACAACAGAATGGAGGTCTGCCTCGAGTGGTCGACCGGTCCAGGATACCAAGGGCTGGGGAGCAGTCACCTTTATACTAGGACCTGTGGGAGGAGTCAGCCGAGGCATGTCCAGGCATGTACACAGTGGAATACAAACAGGACAAACAGGAATACAAACAGTGGTTTACCACATTCACCCCTTGTTTAAAATTGAGTCCGGCGGGGTGAAGTGTATTAAAAGTTAGTGTATTGGAGTCTCTCCGGAGGTCTTGTCTGCCGCTGTGATCGGCGTGGCGACGGCAGGGGTAGTGAAGCTTCCGGCGTCGAGTCCAGCGTAGGCTGTGGCACAGGCGTGTCGTCCTCGTAGATGTCGAGCGGGTCGCGGGGCCCAGGCCTGCCGTCTGCTGGGGCTGGATATCGGATCGTGGGGGGGGGTGGTAGTGGGTAGTGGGTTACTGTGGTCCCCGAGGGTGCAAGGTCTCTTATGGAGACTGTGTCCTCCCGCCCGTCCGGGTATGCGATGTAAGCATACTGGGGGTTGGCGTGGAGGAGGTCGACCCTCTCGACCAGGGGGTCCGTTTTATGGGTCCTCACGTGTCTTCTCAGTAGGACCGGCCCTGGGGACGTCAGCCATGGCGGTAGCGATGTCCCTGATGTGGACTTCCTTGGGAAGACCAACATTTTCTCATGAGGGGTGGCGTTAGTGGCAGTGCAGAGCAGTGACCGAATAGAGTGGAGCGCATCGGGGAGCACATCCTGCCAGCGGGAGGTTGGAAGGCCCCTAGACTTTAAGGCTAGCAGGACGGCCTTCCAAACTGTCGCATTTTCTCTTTCCACCTGTCCGTTCCCCCGGGGGTTGTAACTGGTGGTCCTGCTTGTGGCAATACCCCTAGTTAGCAGGTACTGACGGAGTTCGTCGCTCATAAACGATGAGCCCCGGTCGCTATGGATATAGCTGGGGAAGCCGAACAGGGTGAAGAGGTTGTTCAGACATTTAATGACCGTGGCACTGGTCATGTCCGGGCAGGGGAAGGCGAACGGGAAACGGGAGTACTCATCAATAATATTGAGGAAGTACACATTGCGGTCGGAGGAGGGGAGAGGCCCTTTAAAATCAACGCTCAGGCGCTCGAAGGGGCGAGTGGCTTTTATCAGGTGGGCCCTGTCTGGTCTATAAAAGTGTGGTTTGCACTCAGCGCAGACTTGGCAGTTCCTGGTCATGGTCCTGACCTCCTCAATAGAGTAAGGCAGGTTGCGGGCCTTGATGAGGTGGAAGAACCTGGTGACCCCCGGGTGGCAGAGGTCATTGTGGAGGACCCGTAGTCTATCGATCTGCGCGCTGGCGCAGGTGCCACGCGATAGCGCATCCGGGGGTTCATTTAGCTTCCCGGGCCGGTACAAGATCTCGTAGTTGTAGGTGGAAAGTTCGATTCTCCACCTCAAGATCTTGTCATTTTTGATTTTGCCCCTCTGCTTGTTGTTAAACATAAAAGCAACTGAACGCTGGTCAGTGAGCAGGGTAAATCGTTTTCCGGCCAGGTAGTGCCTCCAATGACGCACAGCCTCCACAATCGCCTGGGCCTCCTTCTCAACAGCGGAGTGTCTGGTCTCCGGGCCTTGGAGGGTTCGTGAAAAGAAGGCCACGGGTCTCCCCGCCTGATTGAGGGTAGCGGCCAGGGCAAAGTCGGACGCGTCGCTTTCCACCTGGAAGGGGATGGATTCGTCCACTGCGTGCATGGTGGCTTTGGCAATGTCCTCCTTGATACGGTGGAAGGCTAAGCGGGCCTCTGCCGTCAAGGGAAAAGAGGTGGACTTGATCAGCGGACGGGCCTTGTCCGCATAGTAGGGGACCCACTGGGCGTAATAGGAGAAAAACCCTAGGCACCTCTTCAGGGCCTTGAGGCAGTGGGGCAGTGGAAGTTCCATAAGGGGACGCATCCGGTCGGGGTCGGGGCCGATGACTCCGTGTTCCACAACACAGCCAAGGATGGCGAGGCGGTTTGTGCGGAATATGCACTTCTCCTTGTTATATGTCAGGTTTAGGAGTTGGGCGGTGCGGAGGAATTTTTCGAGGTTTGCGTCATGGTCCTGCAAGTCACGGCCGCAGATGGTCACATTGTCCAGATATGGGAAAGTGGCCTGCAACGCATTTTGATCTACCATCCGGTCCATCTCCCTTTGGAAGACGGAGACCCCGTTGGTGACGCCAAAGGGAACCCTAAGGAAGTGATAGAGGCGGCCGTTTGCCTCAAAGGCAGTGTACTGGCGGTCCTCAGGGCGGATGGGGAGCTGGTGGTACGCTGATTTCAGGCCAATGGTCGAGAAGACGCGGTACTGCGCGATCTGGTTGACCATATCAGCTATACGGGGGAGTGGGTAGGCGTCCAGCAGGGTGTAGCGATTTATTGTCTGGCTGTAGTCGATGACCAGGCGCTGCTTCTCACTGGTCTTAACGACCACAACCTGGGCTCGCCAGGGGCTGGTGCTGCCCTCAATAATCCCTTCTTTCAGGAGCCGCTCCACTTCGGTTTTAATGAAAACCCTGTCCCCGGCACTGTATCGCCTGCTCTTTGTGGCGATGGGCTTACAGTCGGGGGTGAGGTTAGCAAACAGTGGTGGGGGGGTGACTCTGAGTGTGGAGAGGTTGCACCTGGTGCGCGGCGGGCAATTTGGAAGCTGCTGGCTGCGGACTGTGAGTGGGGGTAGGGGTCCACCGTACGCCATCGTAACACTTTTAAGGTGGCACTGAAAATCTAACCCCAGCAGGACGGCAGCGCAGAGGTCAGGCAGGACCAGAAGTTTAAAATGATCGTACACGGTCCCGTCTACTACGAGTGTCACCACGCAGTAGCCGCCGATGTCCGCCGACTGGGACTCGGAGGCCATAGAAATCCGCTGTTGCGCAGGCAGGACTGGGAGAGAGCAACGCCGCACCGTGTCGGGGTGGATGAAGCTCTCCGTGCTCCCAGAGTCAAAAAGGCAGATTGTATCGTGACCATTTACCTTAATGTCCATTGTGGAACTGGCCAGTTGGTGCGGTCTCGCTTGGTCCAGTGTAACGGATGCCAGCGTAGGGGTCGGTGTGTCGCTGCGGGTATCAGATGAGGCGGTGTTGGGGGCCTGCTGCGTCCCGGCTGTCGTCCAAGATGGCGGCGTCCATGATCCCCATGTGGCTGGAGGCGTCCAAAATGGCTGCTGTACCGGTGATTCGCACACGGCCAGGGAGGTCCAAAATGGCGGCCCGCATGGCCCACACGCGGCGCTGCTGGGGTTCGGGGTGGCTTTGGCCCTGCAGACGCTAGCGTAGTGTCCCTTCTTCCCGCAGCCCGAGCAGATCGCGTTTTTCGCCGGGCAGCGCGCTCTGGGGTGTTTTGCCTGGCCACAGAAGTAGCATTTCTGGCTTTGGGGCACTGCTGTCTGGCCTTGGGACACTGCTGCGGTAGTTGGGCCGTTGTTGGGGTGTGGCTGGGGTGGCACGGCGCTATGAGGCGGTCCTACCGTGTCCCAGGCTGTCATTCCCCGCGGCGTCCACGGTGCAGAGGAGTAGGCATCCATGCCCTGGTAGGCTGCATCCAACGATAGTGCGAGTTCAGAGGCCTTGTTGAGGTCGAGGTTACTCTGCTCCAACAGTCGCTGTCGTGTGTAATTGGATCTGTGGCCCGCTACAAAAGCGTCCCGGATAAGTTCCTCTGTGTACACGGCGGCCTTTACATCCTTACAACCACAGGCCCGGCCAAGCACAGACAGTGCCTGAAGGTATTCCACGGTCGATTCCCCAGGTTGTTGTTTACGACTCCCCAGGAGGTGCCTGGTGTACACTTCGTTCACTGGGCGCGTGTACTGGTCCTTGAGGAGCTTGATAGCATCCGCGTACGAGGTCGCGTCTTGGATGACCGAGTACACTCGGTGGTTCACTTTGGAGGTCAGGACATCCAGTTTGTCCTCGTCCGATTTGATTGCTTCGGAGGCGGTCAGGAATTTTTCGAAACACTTAAGCCAGTGAGTAAACTTGGTGGATGAGTCCGCCTCCCGATGGTCTAAGTCTAGGCATGCTGGTGTGAGGATCTTCTCCATTATAAAAATGTTGTTAATAAAATTGATGCGCTATCAATTACTCATAAAAGACTGAGAGTTAGAAGAGTAACTAAAGGCTTTTATTAACAACAGAATGGAGGTCTGCCTCGAGTGGTCGACCGGTCCAGGATACCAAGGGCTGGGGAGCAGTCACCTTTATACTAGGACCTGTGGGAGGAGTCAGCCGAGGCATGTCCAGGCATGTACACAGTGGAATACAAACAGGACAAACAGGAATACAAACAGTGGTTTACCACACTCCCTACCTGGGCTGGCCCACACGTGACTCCAGTCTGAGCCTGTGTGGTTGATTCTTAATGCCATCAGGGCAGCTCAAATCGGGCAACTAATGCCGCCTTGCCAGCGTCGCAGGTAACCCGAGAATCTCGATCGCCTGCCTGAGAGTCGGCTCGGTGATTTCCGATTATCGTTTGCCATGGCGTGCTGGTGGATGTGAAGTGCCCTCTGCTGTGCCCCGGAGATTGGGGGAAGGTTTCCTCCGTAACAACTTCACAGGTGTGTTCTTTAGAAATATGTTTAGGATTTTGCCAAGTGGAATTCTTCCCATGTGCCTTAACCTCAATCCGACCACTTCAACCACACCGATGGGTTATTTCAGCTTACCCAGCCTGGCTCTGAGTGGCATTGGCAATTTAGTGTGTGTGTTGGACTGGAACTTACTGGGAACTGGGACAAGGCTGGTGAACACTCATTCTTACAGACAGAGGGAGAGAGAGACAGACGGCAGACAAAGGGAGAGAGACAGACAGCAGACGACAGAGAGAGAGGTAGCGAGAGAGAGACAGACGACAAAGAGAGGTAGAGAGAGAGAGGTGTAGAGCGAGAGAGAGGGAGAGAGACACGACAGAGAGAGAGAGGAGAGAGACAGACGAGAGAGAGAGGCAGAGAGAGAGAGGTGTAGAGCGAGGGAGAGGGAGAGAGACACGACAGAGAGAGAGATGTAGAGAGAGAGGAGAGAGACAGACAGCAAACGACAGAGAGAGAGGTAGCGAGAGAGAGACAGACGACAAAGAGAGGTAGAGAGAGGTGTAGAACGAGAGAGATATATCTGTTTATACACTGTATGGATAGATCTGTATTTTTGTGAACAAACGAATGTTTTCTGATGCTTTGGCAACATAAGATGTAACTTGTCATGCCAATAAAGCGATTTGAATTGAAAATTGAGAGAGACACGACAGAGAGAGAGAAGGAGAGAGAGAGACAGACGACAGAGAGAGACAGACAGACGAGAGAGAGAGAGAGAGAGAGAGACAGATGACAGAAAGGTAGAGAGAGACAGAGGGAGAGAGACAGACAGACAGTGACGAGAGAGAGAGATAGAGTGAGACAGACAGACAGACAAAGAAAGACAGCTGACAGACAGAGACAGACAACAGATAGACAGAGGGAGACAGATAGACTCTCAATCCCTGCAGTCTGGGCTGGATTGAAAGCTGGGTCCCTGTGGTGAAAGGCCAGTGCTTGGACTCCCCTTTTGTCTAGACGGTCAAACAGATCCATGAGAGAAAATATTCAGTTATGCCCTGCCCCCATTTCTTTTGTTTATTGTTTCTGTTTTTTCCCAGGTCACGGTGCTGAATTTTAAAAAGCAATGTCGTTCTTCTCCAGTAAGAAAGAGATCAAGTACCTCTACTTCATTTTAATGGACGACTTTCGCGTCAACGAGCGCGTGTTTCCCGCCGGAAACATCGCCATCATTCCCGAGACTGAGTACATGAAGGAGGTGCAGAGCGAGCCACAGGCGTCCGGCCGCAAGCTGAAGGTCCACCTGGTGGATGCAGACGTACACCAGGCCCTGGAGGTGGACATCCTGCGCCAGCTGAACGAGCAGGACGCGGGCCTCCTCCAGGCTGTCAGCCCATCCGCTCAGCGCCTCGACCTCTACCTGGACAAGAAGGCGCTGGAAAGCGCGCGCCAGATACGCAAGCTGGACCTGGTGACCGTTGACTACGACTCCAAGCCGCTGCCCGGGATCGTCCAGTACGTTGGAAGGTTATGCGACAGCCCAGTGCTACCGGGAACATTCTTTGGAATAGAGTTGCAGGTAAGCTTGCTTCAAGGGTCTCATTCCCGGGTAGCCAATATTGTAAATATAAACCCCCCTCTGAACCTCTCGATTAGATTCCAGCCTGTAACTCACTCCCAGGTATCTATTATTCTATATATAAACCCCCTGAACCCCTCGATTAGATTCCAGCCTGTCACTCACTCCCAGGTATCCATTATTCTATATATAAACCCCCTGAACCCCTCGATTAGATTCCAGCCTGTCACTCACTCCCAGGTATCTATTATTCTATATATAAACCCCCTGAACCCCTCGATTAGATTTCAGTATGTAACTCACTCCTGGGTATCCATTATTCTATATATAACCCCCCTGAACCCCTCGATTAGATTCCAGTCTGTAACTCACTCCCGGGTATCCGTTATTCCATATTTTTTTAAATTTGTTTTTGGGATGTGGGCGTCGCTGGTAAGGCCAGCATTTATTGCCCATCCCTAATTGCCCTTGAGAAGGTGGTGGTGAGCCGCTGCCTTGAACCGCTGCAGTCCGTGTGGTGAAGTTACTCCCACAGTGTTGTTAGGGAGGGAGTTCCAGGATTTTGACCCAGCAACGATGAAGGAACAGCGATATATTTTCTAGTCAGGATGGTGTGTGACTTGGAGGGGAACTTGGAGGTGATGGTGTTCCCATGCGCCTGCTGCCCTTGTCCTTCTAGGTGGAAGAGGTCGCAGGTTTGGGAGGTGCTGCCGAAGAAGCCTTGGCGAGTTGCTGCAGTGCATCTTGTAGATGGTACACACTGCAGCCACGGTACGCTGGTGGTGGAGGGAGTGAATGTTTAAGGTGGTAGAGGGGCTTCCAATCAAGCGGGCTGCTTTGTCTTGGATGGTGTTGAGCTTCTTGAGTGTTGTTGGAGCTACACTCATCCAGGCAAGTGGAGAATATTCCATCACACTCCTTACTTGTGCCTTGTAGATGATAGAAAAGCTTTGGGGAGTCAGGAGGTGAGACACTCGCCGCAGAATATCCAGCCTCTGACCTCCTGTTGCCACAGTATTTATGTGGCTGGTGCATTTAAGTTTCTGGTCAATGGTGACCATATATAAACCATCTGAACCCCTCGATTAGATTCTAGCCTGTAACTTGCTCCCGGGTATCCATTATTTTCTATATATAAACCCCCTGAACCCCTTGATTAGATTCCAGCCTGTAACTCACTCCCGGTTATCCATTATTCTATATATAAACCCCTGGAACACCTTGCTTAGCCATCAAAGTGGGGTGGGGGGTGATTTCAAACCTTTACGCCCCACTTCCATCTATCCCTCCCACTTCCCTTCCACCCCTCTCCCCCCCCTTCCATCATTCTCTCCCCTCCTTCCTTCCGTTCCTCCCCCCTCCTTCCTTCCGTTCCTCCCCCTCCCTTCCATCCATCTTTCCTCCTCACTTTATTTTATACGTTCTTTGTTCCAAAGGGGGATGTAAAGGGACAGAACGACGGAGAGTTTGGCGGGGTCCAGTACTTCCACTGCAAGAAGGAGCGCGGCATCTTCGTGCCGTTCAACAAGGTCCTGGTGCGGTGGAGCTTCAGGGACGTGGGGCGGTACATGAGCACGGGAGGCGCGAAGACTAACAACCCACCGGGGGATTACCCCGTGAACCCTGGGGACCGCGTGGCTATCTACATGGAAGAGGAAATGAAAGAGGCGACGGTGGTGGGGATCAGCGACGGGGGCTCAACGGTTCTGGTCAGTTTTGTAATGGTGAGTGACCCTGCTTCAGACGGTGCCTCGTCGACTCAGGGTCTTTCTTGAAAGCTGTGTGTCATGACACCACAAGTCCCGGCCAGAATGGAGATGATTGGGTAATTCCGCTGTCAGTCACTGCTGTTAATGACTAGGGTTAATTTTACACACATAATTTGTATTATGTAACTATTCTCCACTCGCAGCATCATGCTGGAGAAATAATCCTGCTTTTGTCGGGAGAAGTTGCTGTAGTTTGCTGCAGTTCATAAGAGGTTCTGAGTAAATAGACTCTGTTCGCTGTAAAATAGACTGTTTGCTGCGAGTGCTGCCGTAAGTCCCGCCCCGCCTCCAACTCATTGGCTGTCACAGTGGTGTCAGTACACACGCTGCGTTTTGAAGGGGTTGCTGAGAGGATTGAATGTTTCTGTCGCTCCTCCCCATTCCCTGCCTCGTTTTACTGGGAAGCATTTGGTCGTCCATCCCGCAGCCCAGTCTTCCACCGGTTGCTTCCGCCCTGCTCCTGGTCCCAAAGCTGTTGACGGCCTTCCTGGGACTGACTCCATGGAGAACTTCCCAAGTGGCCCCCCTTCAAGTCGAGTGTCTGCAGACTATTTGAGCGCAAGGATGGGTGGGGTGGGTGGGGGGCGTGAAGGAGAGGGGAAACTCCGCCGAGTGCGACTGTCCGCGCACACGCACGCCTTTTGGCCGTTGCTCAGCGGGCAGCGCTCTCGCCTCTGAGTCAGAAGGTCGTGGGTTGAAATCCTACTTCAGAGACTCGAGCGCAAAAATCTAGGCTGACGCTTTCGGGTGAGCCTTTAAACCAAAGGTCCCGTTTTCCCTCTTGGGTGGACGTAAAAGATCCCGTGGCATGGGAGCTCTCCTGGTGTCTTGGCCGATATTTATTCCCCAATTGTCTGGATTGCTGTTTGTGGGACCTTGCTGTGCACGCTAGACAGCGCTGGGGGAGCGAGAACCCTGGCTGATTTGTCTCCGCCCTATTCTAGGGGCGTTTCAGGCCAATTGTAGCTCCTGTACCACTGCCCCAGCTAACCTAGCACACAGCAGGGTTGGAGCCTGGGTCTGTACGGCTCTGCCCCTCCCAGGACCAACAAGCTCCCCTCTCTTCTATCCTCTTTCCCGTTCTTTGTCCTCACTCTTTTTAGTCCCTCGCCGCGCGGTGTTTTCGCCGGTGAGAATCTTCTTTCGTGTCTCCAAGCTCAAGCTGAAGGTTGCCTCACTCTGTTGCAGGACCCGATGACGGGAGAACAACAGGTAACGCCGTGGGAGGTGCCTCTGGAGTCTGTAATAAAGGAAGACATGCTTCAACCCATTGGGAGCTTCCAGCGCAGAACCTGTGAGTCTCAGTGAGTCAGGGATGGGGCGGGGGGGGTGGAACCAATCACAGATGGGATCTGTCAGAGAGACGTGGGTTGGTACATTCGAGTTCTTGTTCCAGCCCCTGCTTTGGCCCATGTCCAGGCACAGTGTGTGAACGGTGCCTTGATCGGGGCATCCAAGGGTCACTTCACTGCCTGAGGAACAACAGTGGATGCACCTCAAAAATAATCCATTGGTTATAAAACTGGTTTGAAGGTGTGAGAGGTCGCTGCCCATCCCCCAACCTCTGTAAACTTCAGCTCATTAAAAACACTGCCGCCCCGAGTCCCCTCCCCCGCCCCGAGTCCCCTCGGCCCCCTCCCCTGCCCCATCCCCGTCCCCTAACCCGCCCCGAGTCCCCTCCCCCGCCCTGAGTCCCCTCAGCCCCCTGCCCCGCCCCGAGTCCCCTCCCCCACACCGAGTCCCCTCGGCCCCTCCCCCACACCGAGTCCCCTCGGCCCCTCCCCCACACAGAGACCCCTCGGCCCTGCCACCCTCACCGGGTCCCATTTGCCCTTTAACTCTCTCCTTGCTGACCTATATTGGCTCTCGGACCACAACACCTCCATTTTAAAATTCCCATCCTCATGACGAAGTTTCCCGCCCGCCCCCCCCCCCCCTTCCCTACCTCCATAACTTCCTCCTACAAGCTCCCCTCAAAACCTTCGCCCCACCAATGGCAGCCTAACCTTCAGCCAGCGTGGTCCCACGCCCTGGAAATCCTTCCCGCCACCTCTCTAACTGTCTCTCCTCCTTTAAGACCCTCCTTTAAAACCAACCTCTTTGTTCAAGCCTTTGGTCCCCCGTCCGAATCTTTCCTTCTTTGGCTCGGTGTCCTTGCACTCCTGTGAAGCACTTTGGGGCATTATTCCACATTTAAAGGTGCTACATGAATGCAGGTTGCTCTTGTTGTGTAAAAGCAAGTTCTTTCCAATTAAGTCTTAAAACCACCCCAGGTCCTCGGGACTCTGTGAACACTTTACCCTTTGCATAGCTCCTGCTGCTATTGTTTTACACCTGGGTGTGTTTGATGGGACAGTGTAGAGGGAGCTTTACTCTGTTTCTAACCCGTGCTGTACCTGCCCTGGGAGTGTTTGATGGGACAGTGTAGAGGGAGCTTTACTCTGTTTCTAACCCGTGCCGTACCTGCCCTGGGAGTGTTTGATGGGGCAGTGTAGAGGGAGCTTTACTCTGTATCTAACCCGTGCTGTACCTGCCCTGGGAGTGTTTGATGGGACAGTGTAGAGGGAGCTTTACACTGTATCTAACCCGTGCTGTTCCTGCCCCGGGAGTGTTTGATAGGACAGTGTAGAGGGAGCTTTACTCTGTATCTAACCCGTGCTGTACCAGCCCAGGGAGTGTTTGATGGGACAGTGTAGAGGGAGCTTTACTCTGTATCTAACCCGTGCTGTACCTGCCCTGGGAGTGTTTGATAGGACAGTGTAGAGGGAGCTTTACTCTGTATCTAACCTGTGCTGTACCTGCCCTGGGAGTGTTTGATAGGACAGTGTAGAGGGAGCTTTACTCTGTATCTAACCCGTGCTGTACCTGCCCTGGGAGTGTTTGATGGGACAGTGTAGAGGGAGCTTTACTCTGTATCTAACCCGTGCTGTTCCTGCCCCGGGAGTGTTTGATGGGACAGTGTAGAGAGAGCTTTACTCTGTATCTAACCCGTGCTGTACCTGCCCTGGGAGTGTTTGATGGGGCAGTGCAGAGTGAGCTTTACTCTGTATCTAACCCGTGCTGTTCCTGCCCCGGGAGTGTTTGATGGGACAGTGTAGAGGGAGCTTTACTCTGTATCTAACCCGTGCTGTACCTGCCCTGGGAGTGTTTGATAGGACAGTGTAGAGGGAGCTTTACTCTGTATCTAACCCGTGCTGTACCTGCCCTGGGAGTGTTTGATAGGACAGTGTAGAGAGAGCTTTACTCTGTATCTAACCCGTGCTGTACCTGCCCTGGGAGTGTTTGATGGGACAGTGTAGAGGGAGCTTTACTCTGTATCTAACCCGTGCTGTTCCTGCCCCGGGAGTGTTTGATGGGACAGTGTAGAGAGAGCTTTACTCTGTATCTAACCCGTGCTGTACCTGCCCTGGGAGTGTTTGATGGGGCAGTGCAGAGTGAGCTTTACTCTGCATCTAACCCGTGCTGTTCCTGCCCTGGGAGTGTTTGATGGGACAGTGTAGGGGGTCCATTGTTCTCCATAGCTCTGTCTGAATATAAAAAGAATCCCACTGTCCCACAGCCCGGTATCCTCCTCTGCTTTAAATGTTTATCAACCCTTCCCTTGAAAGATGTATTTGCCTCTGCCTCAGGCATTCCCTTTGGCAAAGCATTCTGTGCCTAACAAGCCTCTGTGTAAAGAAATTTCCCCTAACCTCTCTGCCCCCTTAGTGACCATTTCAAATTGGCCACCTCTTGTCACTGAATCCCCATTGAGAGCCAGTGAATAGGAAGAGGTCTATTGAAACACGAGCAAGTGGGAGTTCATACAATCCTAGAACGGTTACAGCACAGAAGGAGGCCATCCTGCCCGTGCTAATGGGAGTTGATGGGGAAGTGACCAGAACATTGGAATTGAAGATGATAGGAGTTAACTTGGCGCACTCCATTAACTCCTATCATCCTGGAGTTACTCTCAATGTGAGGGAAACGCAGGTCGTGGACCTGAGGGGGTTTGGCATCGGAGTAGGTTGGGTCGTGATCCTTGAGCCACGCTGAATTAAACGGTCTGACTTGAGTCAATTCATTCCATTGCAGCCAGCGAGAGCCAGGCCTCGGCAGACGGTGCCTCACCACCTCAGGGCCTGAACCGACAGCACTCGGAGAACGAAGGGAGCGAGCCCAAGGACTGGCTGGGAGTTAAATCTGTTGTACAAATCAACGTGAACAAAGGGCATCCGGTGACTGGAGTCATCCAGTGGTTGGGTCACCTTCCGGGCGTGACAGGCAAACACGCCGGCATCGAGCTGGTAAGGAGAAGTTTGGCTCTTTTCACCACTGTGCACGGTGGATGACTCATAGAATCCTAGAATGGTTACAGCACGGAAAGAGGCCATTCGGCCTGTCGAGCCTGTGCCGGCTCTCTGCAAGAGCACTTCAGCTAATCCCACTCCCTCACCCTTTCCCCGTATCCCCGCAAATGTTTTCCCTTCAGGTACGTATCCAAGTCTCTGGAGAGGGTCTTGAACCCACGACCTTCTGACTCAGAAGCGAGTGTGCTGCCCACTGAGTCACGGCTGACAACAGGTCGTGCCGTTCAATTCCCAGTGAATCACCCTGCCTTCAGCCACCCAGGCCCTACGCTCTGCAATTCCCTGTCGAAACCTCTCCGCTTCTCCACCTCCATCTCCTCCTTAAAACCTACCTCTTTGACCGAGCTTTTGATCACCCCATCCGAATATCGCCCTCTTCAACTTGCCATTTCTTTCCTTATGCTTCTGTGAAGTGTCTTCAGACGTGTTTCTCCACCTCAAGGGCACTATAGTGTTGCTGATTTCCTACTGTGTGTGTATTCTCTCTGTGATTCAGGCATTGGGCGACCTCCTTTGCCTCATCCAAGTAGCCATTCTTCATATGTGAGCAGAAACAAATGTGCTGGGCCATTCGACTGCAGGGGCATCACAGCCACACTTTTCAGCAGTAGTGTCAATTGAGGAGTGACCGGGGGAATTGAAGTCAACCACATAGTGTGTCACTGAAGCCACGCGTAGGCCTTCCCGGCTTGGAGGAAGAAAAACATGTTTTTTTTTTAAATAACAAAATGGCAGCTCGTGCGGACATTCTCTCCGGCGCCTTGCCCCCAAGAATGACCAGAATTCTTGAATTTCATTTCACAGTTTGCCACGATGGGATTTGAACCTGATCCTCCGTGTTGCGTTCTGGCACCCTGCCCACTGCACTCCTGTATCATCCTCGATGTTCTGCACGGTGTCTTCACCCACTGAGCAGAATGGGGTGGGTGCCTTTTGTGGACACGCTTCTTTTGCCCACGCTCGAGGTTGCTGAGCCTCTTCCTCCTGCCCGAGGAGACCTTCCACAGCGCAACTTGGTGCGTGAGGGGTTTGTGATTCACGAGGATCAGCCACGATCATATTGAATGGCGGAGTGGGCTCGAAGGGCCGAATGGTCTACTCCTGCTCCTAATTTTCTATGTTTCTAACACGTGCCGCCAACCCTGTGTCTAGCCCATTGTTCAGTTTCTCTTTATTCCCCCTACCACCACCAACTGCCTTCCCTCCCCTCTCCTGAAATGTTGACTCTCGCTGGGGAATGGGTCACCTTGTATCTCCACCGACTGGTCATTCTACATGTGTGAAGCCGAACTTCGGCCGTAGCACTCTCGCCCCTGAGTCAGAAAGGCCGTGGGCTCCAATTCCAACGTTCCCTGGGAGCTGCGCTTTCCTCTGCGCGGCCCGTTTCTTTCAACGCGCGGCCCCCTTTGAATCTCAGCGCACGCCCGGTAGTTACAGCGGGAAGGCCGGTGAGCGGCCTGCGCGGGACCTTTCCCCGCGGCCGCCCTGCTTACTGGGAACATTGTTCTCAAGTCCCACTCCAGAGACTTGAGCACCTAATCCGGGATGACGTTCCCAGTGCGGTGCTGAGGAAGTGCGGCACTGCCGGGGGTGCCGTCTTTCAGATGAGACATTAAACCGAGGCCCCGTCTGCCCTCGGGCGGATGTAAAAGATCCAATGATACTATTTCGAAGAACATAGGAACAGGAGGAGGCCATTCAGCCCCTCGAGCCTGTTCCGCCATTCAATGAGATCGTGGTTAATCTGTGACCTAACTCCATATACCCACCTTTGGCCCATATCCTTTAAACCTTTGGTTAACAAAAGTCTATTAATCTCAGATTTAAAATTAACAACTGATCTAGCATCAATCGTTTGCGGAAGAGAGTTACAAACTTCTACCACCCTCTGTGTGTAGAAGTGTTTCCTAACTTCACCCCTGAAAGGCCTGGCTCTGATTTTTAGATTATGTCCCCTAGTCCTCGACTCACCAACCGGCGGAAATAGTTTCTCTCTCTCTACCCTATCTGTTCCCTTTAATATCTTGAAAATTTCGATCAAATCACCCCTTAACCTTCTAAATTCCAGGGAGTAGAACCCTAGTTTGTGTAATCTCTCCTCATAACTTAACCCTTGGAGCCCCGGTATCATTCTGGTAAATCTACGCTGCACTCCCTCCAAGGCCAATATATCCTTCCTAAGGTGTGGTAAATACTGAGGCAAAGTAATTATTTAATAATTCTGCCATTTCACTATGAATTTATTGTGTGTATCCCTTCGTGGCCCTATCCCTATCCTGATGTTTCTTTTATTATTTATGTGTCTGTGGAATACTTTACTATTACTTTTTATATTCCTTGATAGTTTAATGTCATAGTTCCTCTTTGCCTTCCTAATTGCTTTTTTGACTTCTTTCCTAACCTCATCGTGATCCCTTTTGTCATCTTACATAAGAACATAAGAAATAGGAGCAGGAGTCGGCCATTCGGCCCCTTCGAGCCTGCTCCGCCATTCAATAAGATCATGGCTGATCTTCTACCTCATCTCCACTTTCCTGCGCTATCCCCATATCCCTTGATTCCCTTAATATCCAAAAATCTATCGATCTCTGTCTTGAATATACTCAACTACTGAGCCTCCACAGCCCTCTGGGGTAGAGAATTGCAAAGATTCACCACCCTCTGAGTGAAGAAATTTCTCCCCATTTCAGTCCTAAATGGCCGGCCCCTTATTCTGAGACTGTGACCCCTGGTTCTAGACTCCCCAGCCAGGGGAAACATCCTCCCTGCATCTACCCTGTCAAGCCCCTTAAGAGCTTTATCCTCTCCTTTCTTTTCTATGTATTTAGTATGAGTTTTTTTCTTTAGTTTGAATTTTGTCCTTATCTCTTTATTCATCCTATATCAATACAAGTCTTTTCTTTCTGGTCCTTATGTTTCATCTGTCCAGTGGGCAGTGCCTTTACTCGCTGGGCTGGGGGAAATCGTTGACAGATGTGTTGTCTTACAGGACGAAGACAAAGGAGTAAGTGACGGAACCTGGCAGGGGACGCGATACTTCCAGTGCGCGACCAAAAAGGGAATATTCGTCCGTCTGGAGTCCTGTCAGCCTGATATCAGGTTCCAGTCTCTAGTCATAGCTCGGGAGGATTCGCAAGACCCAGAACGAACCAGTAAGACTGATTGTTGGTCGACACCTCCGTTAGACTATTTATTTACCGGGGTGGGGGGGGGTGGTGGCATCAAGGCCCATAGTGCGGGTCACCCCACTGTAGGGGTCGGGGGGTTAAAGAGTAAAGGTCAAAGACGAGGTGGATTAGGAATTAGCGATTGAGTAACATCAAGATTGGGTTTCAAGAAAGCCTGAATATTGTGATTGGTAAAGGTCGAGAAGGGCGGAGGTCAGGTTTCCGCAGCTTTGAAAATCTGGGAAGGAATGGTTCAGAGCAGGAGATGGGCGGAGGTGAGTTTCAATTTCAGCACCGGGAGGATGAAGGACCAGCTATCACCCCTCCAGCCCCCCTATGCTAATGGAGGCTACTGGAATGTTGGCTTTTATCTCGAGGGGGCTGGATTACAAAAGTGAGGAAGTGATGCTTCAGTTGTACCGAGCCTTGGTCAGACCCCATCTGGAGCACTGTGTTTGGTTCTGGGCACCGAACCTCAGGAAGGATATATCGGCCTTTGAGGGGGTGCAGCACAGATTCACCAGAATGATACCGGGGCTAAATTATGAGGACAGGTTGCATAGACTAGGCTTGTAGTCCCTTGAATATAGAAGATTAAGCGGTGATCTAATTGAGGTGTTTAAGATGATTAAAGGATTCGATAGGGTAGAGAGAGAAACTATTTTTTTATTATTTGTTCCTGGGATGTGGGTGTCATCAACAAACCAGTTGGGTTTTTCCCCAATAGTTTCATGGTTACCATTACTGATACTAGCTTTTTAATTCCAGATTTATTTAATTAACTGAATTTAAATTCCCCAGCTGCCGTGGTGGGATTTGAACTCGCGTCTCTGGATCCTTAGTCCAGGCCTCTGGATTATTAGCCCAGTGACATAACCACTATGCCTCTGGTGGGAGAGTCCAGAACCTTAAAATTAGAGCCAGGCCTTTCAAGAGGTGAAATCAGAAAGCACCTTTTCACACAAAGGGTGGTGGAAATCCAGAGTTCTCTTCCCACAATAGGCTGTGAATGCTGGGGGACAGTCGTAGCTTCAGGACTGACATTGATAGATTATTTTGGGGGTAAGGGTATCGAGGGATATGGAGCAACGATGGGAGTTGAGGTACCGATCAGCCATGATCTAATTGAATGGCGGAACAGGTTCGATGGGCTGAATGTCCTCCTCCTGTTCCTCTGTTGCTATACCTTGGTTGAGAAGGACTCTCCCACTGTGCTGTGCCCGTGGGAGTGTGTGCTCTGTGAGCACCCACCAGGACATGGGTGGGCGGGCGCTGCTGTGAGAGCAACTCGCTGCTCCGATATCTTCCCATCCCGAACCTCCACTGTCCTACGGACGAAGTTCCTGAGGAGGGCTACGCAGGCCCTGCTGCGAACTCATCGGCCCGCCCAACACACCTTGCCTCAGCCGTGACCCACGAATTTCACAAAATCCCGGCTAAGGTGCAGCCCTCCCGGCACTGGGCATCCTCCGGGATGAGGGCGTTCGGCAGAGGACGGGAATCGGGATCGCATGTGATGCCTGCCGTGGTTGAATGGCCAGTCTAGATTCACATGCAAACAGCAGCCTGTTTGGGTGTGAGGGACTGGACGTACCTCGTTCTGGAGGAAGGAGCAGAGGGGGAGAAAATGTGGCCGGGGGGTGTGGAGGGCTCAAAAGCAGGCTGGTGGGGGTGGGCTCGTCAGTCGTATTCAGCTCCCGGGGGAGTGATTGATTTGCTCCATGTTCACCATGGCGGGGTGCGGAGTGGTGAGGGAGCAGGGAGTTGGTAGGGAGGAGGGGTGAGCGGGGAGGAGGGGTGTGAGGGGGGGAGAGCGGGTGAGGGTGAGCGAGAGGGGAGAGCGGGGAGGAGGGGAGAGCGGCGGGGGGGGGGAGCGGGGGGGGGCGGGGGGAGCGGGGAGGAGCGGGGGGCGGGAAGGAGGGAGAGCGGGGAGGAGGGTGAGCGGGTGAGGGGGAGAGCGGGTGAGGGGGCGTGGGGAGGAGGGGTGAGTGGGGAGGAGGTGGAGCGGGTGAGGGGGAGTGTGGCGGTTGTACAACACTGCGTGGTCCTCACGGTGCGCACTCTTCACTTCCCGTTTACCGCAGACAATCGGGAGAGCAGCGTGGTTCCCGTGATCATCCCTCCACCGAGGAATGAAGAGGCTGTCCGGATTCTGCAGGGAGAATGCGCGGGATTCAGGGACACTGCAATTCCTGCTACATGGATTCCGCTCTCTTCAGGCAGGGAGGCTCCGAACTTTAATGACTGATCGTAATTTAATCCAAGCGAGTTTATATCGGAGTCAGGCAGAGCCGGCAGGGCTGCGGGTTTGATTCCAGGATTGCGCTGAGGTCACCTGATATCAGACGCACGTCGGGAGAGCAGCTAATCCTGGCCTCGGGACACACGGGGCGTGGGCGGGGGCGGAGCTGGGATGAGGGGGCGGCGGCGCTGCCCCTACAGCTCTCAGGCTTTGGCTCACTAGGGTCGGGTCTCGGGCGCGCTTCCAGTAAAGAGTCACCCGAATCCCGGGAAGGAGTCGCGTATTTCCTGGAGAAGGAAAAATGTCCCCTATTTATTTCATGTGGGGAGAAATGAATACATTTGGGAATTACTTGCTCGTTTCCCTCGTTTGTGGGATACACCTTGGATTTTTTACAGAAGGGTTAAAGGAACAAATGCTGGATATCTAATATAAAAATTCTAGAAATACACAGCAGGTCAGTTAGTTCAGTGGAGAAACTCCCCTCAGCCGTTCATTACCTCCTGTCCGTCCCCAGGAGCGGCCCCTTCCTGTCCGTCCCCGGGAGCGGGCCCCTTCCTGTCCGTCCCCGGGAGCGGGCCCCTCGCCTGTCCGTCCCGGGAGCGGGGCCCCTCGCCTGTCCGTCCCCGGGAGCGGGGCCCCTCGCCTGTCCGTCCCCGGGAGCGGGGCCCCTCGCCTGTCCGTCCCCCGGGAGCGGGGCCCCTTCCTGTCCGTCCCCGGGAGCGGGGCCCCTTCCTGTCCATCCCCGGGAGCGGGCCCCTTCCTGTCCGTCCCCGGGAGCGGGGCCCCTCGCCTGTCCGTCCCCGGGAGCGGGGCCCCTCGCCTGTCCGTCCCCGGGAGCGGGGCCCCTCGCCTGTCCGTCCCCGGGAGCGGGGCCCCTCGCCTGTCCGTCCCCGGGAGCGGGGCCCCTCGCCTGTCCGTCCCCGGGAGCGGGGCCGCTCGCCTGTCCGTCCCCGGGAGCGGGGCCCCTCGCCTGTCCGTCCCCGGGAGCGGGGCCCCTCGCCTGTCCGTCCCCGGGAGCGGGGCCCCTCGCCTGTCCGTCCCCGATAGCGGGCCCCTCCTGTCTGAACACAGCCAGGGATGGTGTGACCAGGTCTCACTTGTAGACCAGGCCTCGCCTGCCTGAACAACAGCAACTACTTGTATTTATATAGCGCCTTTAACGTAGTAGGCGTTATTTAAGACAAAAAATTTGACACCAAGCCACATAATGAGAAATTAGGACAGGTGACCAAAAGCTTGGTCAAAGAGGTAGGTTTTAAGGAGCGTCTTAAAAGAGGAAAGAACCCACAGCCGGGACACAGTCAGTGCGGGTGGGGTAGAGTGTTTCGAATTGCCTTCAGTTTAATGTTCACTGTTCTGAGTTACGAGATTCCCGAGCCTTTGCTCACTGCATCACTGTCCAAGATAAGGTGCATGGCAGAGGGAATATCCCTGCACCCAGTGGGGGGAGGGGGGAGGGGACGGGGCGGAAATTCATGTACACCAGACACAAAAATAAGAAAAGTAGGTCCCCACCCGGGCCCCAGTCCCCAGCACTTGACTCTCTGACGGTGCTTGTGTGTGTTTGGTGTTTGCAGCCTCTTCTCCTGCACCTTGGTGCTGGACTCCATGCTGCACAAGTCCACATCCCACCAAGACGGGCACATTCAGCGAATATTACGGGAGGAAATCGTGAATCCGCTGCGCAGGTCAGTACACGGGGAGGGTGGGGGAGGGGGCCGAGGCGGGCGAGGATGGGAGGGGGAGGGGGATGGGGCTAAGGATGGGGGAGTGAGGGATGGCGGGAGAGGAGGGGGGTTTGAAATAAGAGGGAGCCATGTGATCCTCCTCCCACTGGTTTATTTTGGGGTTGTGTGTTCTCCCTTCTCCTCCAAGTTCCAGAATACTGTAGTTGACTCTTTTGAAGGTAGCAGGACAGTTGAAAAGGCTGTTGAAAAAGCATACAGGATCCATGGCTTTATAAATAGAGGCATAGAGTACAAAAGCATGGAAGTTATGTAAAATCTTTATAAAACACTGGTTAGGCCCCAGCTGGAGTATTGTGTCCAATTCTGGGCACCGCACTTTAGGAAGGATGTCAAGGCCTTGGAGAGGGTGCAGAGGAGATTTACTCGAATGGTACCAGGAATGAGGGACTTCAGTTATGTGGAGAGACTGGAGAAGCTGGGCTTGTTCCCCTTGGAGCAGAGAAGGTTAAGGGGCGATCTAATAGAGGTGTTCAAAATTTTAAAAAAGGATAGAGTAAATAAGGAGAAACTGTTTCCACTGGCAGAAGGGTCGGTAACCAAAGGACAAATAATTGGCAAAAGAATAGGGGAAGATGAGAATTCTTTTTACACAGCGAGTTGTTGTGATCTGGAATGTGCTGCCTGAAAGGTTCGTGGAAGCAGATTCAATAGTAACTTTCAAAGGGGAATTGGATAAATACATGAAGGGGGAACATTTGCAGAGCCGTGGGGAAAGAGCAGGACTGATTGGGATGGATTAACGTGCTGTGTGTACGGACCATTCCCCACAGCACAGCAGATCAGCAGTGACAGCAGGGAACAACTAACGGGCGCTGTGAATCCGAACTAAACCCCCCCCCCCACTCCGCTACACCTTCAGCGAGCCTGGTGGGCGAAGGTTCCAGCTCAGTCGGTGCCTGTGCCGTGATTCATTCTCTCTCTCTCTCTCTCTTTCTGTGCCAGGGACGGGTTTGTGGACTGTAAAAAGGTGATGAACCTGCGGAAGGAGTTGACGCAAGGCGGATACTGCGCGGGTTTCACGACCGAGGAGAAAGGTCAGTGGCGAGGACGGGCGTGGGTGGGGGCTGTGATGTCACCGCTTGTACCGTGCGGTAGTGCCTGAAGTCCGCCTGCTACTGAAAGAATAAGAAATAACTTGCATTTCTATAGCGCCTTTCACTACCTCAGGACGTCCCAAATCGCTTTACAGCCAATGAAGTACTTTTTGGGAGTGTAGGTCGCTGTTGCAATGTGGGAAACGCGGCAGACAATGTGTGCACAGCAAGATCCCACAAACAGCAATGCGATACCGACCCGATAATCTGTTTTTTTTAGTGATGTTGGTTGAGGGATAAATATTCACCCCAGGTCACGGGGATAACTCTCCTGCTCTTCTTCGAAATAGTGGCTGTGGGATCTTTTACGTCACCTGAGAGAGCAGACGGGGCCTCGGTTTAACGTCTCATCCGAAAGACGGCACCTCTGGCAGTGCAGCACTCCCTCAGCACTGCACTGGAGCGTCAGCCTAGGTTCTCTGCTCAAGTCCCTGGAGTGGGACTTGAACCCACGATCTTTTGATTCAGAGTGACACTGTTGGCCTCAGCATCCTTGCTTTAGGAGGTGGAAATAATCGAAGCCCCCGCCCCCCCCCCCCCCCCCCACTGCCACCACCCTTGGTTAACAATGACAAAGTGAGTAGCCCATGTGGTGGAATAGCTGGTTCCACTCAAAGTCTGGGCTCACACGTACACTTAGGGTGCGAGACTCGAGGGGGAGGGGGGAAACGACACTCCAGCGCCGTCATCGGGGAAGGGAATCGGGGCCAGCGTACCCCGGACAGTAACGAGTCTTGTACTCTTCTCTTCCAGATCCGGAGGAGTTTCTCAACGTTATCATGCAGCACGTTCTGGGACTGGAGCCACTACTGAAACTGAAGTTAGTCTCTGATTGGAGTCAGACTCCCTGCCTCGGCTCCGTCCCGCCTCACCACCCTTCCCCCCCCCCCCCCCCCCACTCCCATCTCCCTGCCTCACCCTCCCCCCCGCCTCAGCTCCGCCCTGCCTCACCCCCTCCCTCGCCCCGCCTCACCACCCCCCCCACCCCTGCCTCACCCCCCTTCCACCCCTCCCTCACCCCCCTCCCCCCCCCCCGCCTCACCCCCACCCCTGCCTCACCCCCCTTCCACCCCTCCTTGTTTCCCCCCCCCCCCCGGCCTCGGCTCCGCCCCGCCTCACCCCCCCATCTCCCTCGCCCCTCCCCCTTCCATCTCCCCTGCCTCGCCCCTCCGCCCATCTCCCCCACCTTGCCTTGCCCCCCCCCCCCCCTACCCCTGCCTCACCCCCTTCCACCCCGCCTTGTTTCCCCCTCCGCCGCCTCAGCTCTGCCCTGCCCGGGCCCCCCCTCCATCCCTGCTTCAACCCCCTTCCGCCCAGTCTCGCCCTCCTCACTCCCATCACTCCTGCCTTCAGCAAGCTCCAGTGGCTTCCCTGTATTCCAGAGAGTCTAGTTGAATTCTATCCACCAATCGAGGATTCTCCTCCATGCTCATAACCGTTCCCCCCCCCCCCCCCCGCTCCGTGCCCCAATTGTTGAGAGCTGCCCCAAGTTTTATAAGTGGGTTATTGAGAGAGGGAACTGTGGGGGGGGACAACCTGTGTCGACGTGTCGCTCACTTTCCAGGGGGTAATTGGGCAGCAACTAGGAGCTGGCACCCAGCCTGGATACAGCAGTGTCGCCTCACTTTCCAGGGGGTAATTGGGCAGCAACTAGGAGCTGGCACCCAGCCTGGATACAGCACCCCGAACGTTACCCTGGTTACACTGGCTAATCCATTGGTCAACCCCCAATACCCAACTGACTGGCACAGCCTCTGGCATTGTCCATTTGTGTTCCTCAAGTTAATGGGTGTTGGAGGTTCGACTCCAGATACAGCCTCCAGCATTCCCGGATGTGGTGTAATTTTTCTTTATTCGTTCCTGGGATGTGGGCATTGCTGGCAAGGCCAGCATTTAGTGCCCATCCCTAATTGCCCTTGAGAAGGTGGTGGTGAGCCACCTTCTTGAATCGCTGCAGTCCGTGTGGTGAAGGTACTCCCACAGTGCTGTTAGGGAGGGAGTTCCAGGATTTTGACCCAGCGACGATGAAGGAACGGCGAAATATTTCTAAGTCAGGATGGTGTGTGACTTGGAGGGGAACGTGGAGGTGGTGGTGTTCCCATGCGCCTGCTGCCCTTGTCCTTCTAGGTGGTAGAGATCGCGGGTTTGGGAGGTGCTGCCGAAGAAGCCTTGTTGAGTTGCTGCGGTGCATCTTGTAGATGGTACACACTGCAGCCACGGCCCGCCAGTGGTGGAGGGAGTGAATGTTTACGGTGGTAGACACTGCAGTATGGACTGTTGTACCGCTTACGTATTTCTGTGCGGCTCGATACCAATGGAGGTAACCAATCTGTCTGATTGTTTCCCCAGGTCAGAAGGACAGAAGGACCAGGAGTGTTACTGCCACCAGATATTTATCGACGAGGATGATGATCTTGTTGTTCCCACTGTACAGCAGTTAGTGGAACATTCCTTCCACAGCAACCATCTCAAGCTGGCCGAGGTGAGCGGGTCGTGACTCTCCGTTGCTCCATCCACGCCAGACAGGCCCCAGGGAATGATACCGGGGATAAAGCGGTTTAATTATAATGACAGGTTGCAAGGCTTGTATTCCCTTGCATAAAGAAGATTAAGGGGTGATCTAATTGAGGTGTTTAAGGTGATTAAAGGAGTTGATCGGGTAGATAGAGAGAAACTATTTCCTCTGGTGGGGACAGTCCAGAACAAGGGGGCGTAACCTTAAAATTAAAGCCAGGCCGTTCAGGGGCGATGTCAGGAAGCACTTCCTCACATTTGAGTATATTCAAGGCTGGGATCGATAGATTATTGGACTCTAGGGGAATCGAGGGATATGGAGATCGGGCGGGAAAGTGCAGTTGAGGTCGAAGATCAGCCGTGATCTTATTGAATGGCGGAGCAGGCTCGAAGGCCGAATAGCCTCCTCCTGCTCCTAATTCTTATGTTCTTATGTTCAAAAGGGTAGTGAAAAGTTGGAACTCTCTCCTCCAAAAGGCTATTGAGGCTGGGGGGGAGGGGGTGGGGGGCGGGGTGGGGGGGAGTCAATTGAAAATGTCAAAACTGGGATTGATAGATTTTTAATATAAAATAAAAACAGAAAATGCTGGAAATACTCAGCAGGTCAGGCAGCATCAGTTCTGATGAAGGGTCATTGACCTGAAACGTTAACTCTGTTGCCCGACCTGCTCAGTATTTCCTGTTTTTATTTCAGATTTCCAGCATCCGCAGTATTTTGCTTTTGATAGACTTTTGTTAGGCGAGGGTATTAAGGGTTACAGAACCAAGGCGGGTAGATGGAGTTAAGATACAGATCAGCCACGATCTAACTGAATGGCGGAACAGTCTCGAGGGGTCGAATGGCCTCCTTCTGTTCCTATCTAACCAGTGTTTTATAAAGATTTAGCACAACTTCCTTGCTTTAGTACTCTATGCCTCTATTATAAAGTCAAGGATCCCATGTGCTTTTTAACAGCCTTCTCAACTTGTCCTGCCACCTTTGACTTGTGCACAAACACCCCCAGGTGTCTCTGTTCCCTTTAAAACTAATTGTTTTGTTCCTCAGGCTCCGTCTTGCTTCATAATCCAGATGCCTCGCTTCGGGAAGAATTACAAAATGTTTGAGAAAATCATCCCGTCGATGGAGCTCGACATCACGGACCTGCTGTGTGACAGTAGGTGAAGGCGGTGACAGTGCGCGCTAGACCGTCGGCTCCCCATCCCTCCCCTCCTGCAATGTCGAGCGCCCAGTCTCCGCCCCCTCCGCTGGCTCTGGGGGCACGAGGGGGAGAAGGAACTTCGGGGGCCGGGTTAATGGAAGTCACGGGTACGTCCCTGCAGGCTAGGAAGGCAATGAGGGAGTGGCCAGGGAGCGCGTTAGCCAGCGCTGCCTGCCCGACTTGTCACTCGGCACGGCGCGGCGCAATAGGTCACATCAAGCCTAAGAAATCACAAGAAAGTACAGAGGGTTCCCAGTATAAAGTAGTCCCGCCCTCGGTGAAGATCTTTTTCCAGGAGTAAGTTCTCAGCTTCACGGAGAAAGCAAGATGGTGACTGAAATTGGGGGTGTCGCCCATTGATTTCAGGCACTCACTGAGGAAGATCGGAACAAGAGTAGGCCTGTTGTGCCATTCTGTTGTGTCACGGCTGATCTGTACCTCAATGCCAGATATCTTCTAC